>NW_028277174.1:29085000-29445000 GCF_051122295.1 Plectrocnemia conspersa
ATATGTGTATGGTTCTAAAACGTTATGATACTCGTTTTTGATTCTTCTACCTCAAAAGTTTGCCGACACTTTTATATTACATATAAAATGTATTTTACATATAAGAAATAAACTTAAGAAAACTTGCTTTTTAGACCTGGTCGCAAAATATATCTGGATATATTATTTTTAAATCATAAAATAAATAAAATGTATATGCATAATTTTCATAATAAGAATAGGATTTTTATGCCTATGTATAAAAGATGCAAATAGCAGCACCTAGGTAAAACGACCCCAGTTGAACGGTACATACAAATTTGACTGGTTCTAAGACGCTGGGTACAATAAAATACTAAGCCTTTCAACCCTTAACACGTGAGAAAAGTTTAGAAACTTTTTTACATCGGAAACATTTTGTAGGTTAGATAAGGTGTGTTATGTTAGGTTATGGTATGTTACGTTAGTTTAGCTACATTATTTTTTAAAATATAAAAATAATTAATTAATAGAGAATAGAATGAAAAAAACAATATTTTACTCACCCGTTTCTCCTCTCGGAAATACTTCCGCATATACGTTTATAATGCCATTGTTGTATATGGAATAGATGACCTTTTTAGAATATCCGAAAGTAAAATCCAAAAGTATTGCAAGTGTCATCTGACTCATAACAAGCCCGGCATCTTTGATCCTCAGCTCGTTCTGGTAAAAATTACGACTGGCTAAATGTTTCACCATATATCGATTATGCAGTAAATAGTCGAAGTATGTTCCAAATTCATATTCCGATCCAGGTATTAAGAACGATTCACCTGCCAACGTGCGCCTGATAAAGTTCACTTTTTCGGAACCCTTGTATTGTATTGTCGATCGATTGCGATTTGAAGTATAAAACCCCACAAGCTCGACGGACGTTTTCGGCTTCTTGTCTGTATGATAATACCAAGGGTTTGTTATCAACTTGTCAAAATCTTCAAAATCGGTCGTAGGTCCATCCATTTCCAAGACCAATTAAGCACTGATCCTCTAATGAGATCGATTGCGCATTTCTCCCTCCCCTTCCGGCGTCAACCTGTGATTGGTCAGTATTTGAATCACATGCACCAATAAGAGTCCTTTCGCTAGTGCGTGGTGCCAGTGCAAAAAATGTGCAACGTGCAGACTTAATTATGCCGTATTATTTTTGCCACTGATAAAAAATCAAAACGTAAATTTATTTGTGCATATTTTAAGTGTTTACTATTTGTCATTAGAGTATTCGTGCTCAATAATTAATTGTATTATAATAACCACTCACACATAAATATAATTTCACTAAGCAACCATATCCAAATACATTTTCACTAGTAGATATATATTTAAGCTATGCCAATGAAACACAATTTAAGTCAGGTTTGGTATTTAACAGCAAATGGACCTTTTACAGCTGTTATATTGAATGTGTATTTTTCAGTAAAGTTATATTTTCACTATAAAGAATTTAATTTCACTAACTGTTTTAGTAAAAATATAACTGAATACGTTTTCACCCGTAGATATTGATATATTTCTACTAGCGAAAATATATTTAAAACGTGAGGGAAATTATTATATATGGGACTCTAAAATTTCTATGAACTAAATTTGACAAAAAATATTTTTTTCACATGAAAATGATGTTAAAAAATATCAAGAAGATAATTTCTAATTTTGTTTTCTTCTAGGTTTTACGAAATATGTAATGGTTTTCGAAGTATTGTTTCAAATGAGCGCTGCAATTAGAGTTTTCAATCCAATATTCTATTCGAATATTATTTGTCCTATTTAAAACTATATGAATATACGAATAATTGCTCGAATAGTCTTAAAAAAATTGATGCGTTTTTTAGATATTTTTTTAAATTTTAAATTTAAAAATATTGTATACTTGAGCAACACGGGTAGTTGTTTTCTTTCTGGAGTGACTAATACAGCTCTAATATTCATGGTCCTATATGTATCTTTATTTTGTTTCAAAATGAGAGACAATGAGACGCTTCATCTTAACAAAAAAAAATGCTTTCACGCCTCCGAAAAGCATTTGTGAAAAAAATTTTGCTTGGTGTATCTACTATGACCGAAATACGCAGAAATCGTTCGTAAAAAAAACAAATTTTGGGAAGACCCACCTTTTATTGTTGTTTATTGCATATCTTAAAAACAGATGTGCGGCGCAAATTTTTGTAGTTTGTTTCATTTTTGTATTTATTGTTTCAGGACACAAACAAATTATTTCAGTCAAATTAATAACTCGATCTCGGAAAATTTATTTTTAGTTATTTAATTTAAATGCAAATCCGCACAAAACAACGCTAATATAGATCCGATCCTAATGTATAACAAAGTCGTAGCTTTTTTGTATAAAAAAATCGATAAAAGTATGTATTTTAAGATATAATTAACTTTCAAATTTAAACTTCCTAAATCGGTAGAGGTAGGTTGACTGTCTCGTGACATCCTCTCACGATGCTGAACTGTTGTCCGTCGATTATCAGGGAAAGGTTAGCCTTAGTTAGCCCAGTTAGAAAAAGTATTTATCACAATTAGCGTCAGCATATGTAGATTATCCATGTAAGCAGCAGTCTATTTAGTTGAAACTGAATCAAGGAAGTTTACAGGTAAAGTATCAATTGCAGGTGTTTCTCTCGGTCGGCCGGCAGGTAATAAATACCTTACCGGCCGACCAGTTGTAGTTGTTGTATGTTCAATATTGCTGCAAATGTACATAGCTGCAATGATAATATGTTTCATATCCCGAATCTTAATTTGCATGGTAATTGCTATCGTTTCTAACGAAGATGCTGAATCCAGTACGCACATCATCATCTTTTTGTTTGCCGGCTGCGATGACGCAGTGTTTTCGTCTTCCGAACCTTGATTTGCATATTAAACGTTTATTTGCTGACTTTATTTTTTGCATACAAGGACAAAATAATATATTAGTGGCGCTCAATCAGTGGTTACTTTTTTTGCAAATGGTAGAAGGAACTCAAATTATTTTTAAGGTATGGAATCATTTATTTGTAGTTCACAATATAAAAATAAGTAAATAATATTTTTCGAAAAAAAAGTTGGATTTATTATTTTTATTATATTTTTAAGGTTAATATTTTTTAGGAATAAATTTACTACGCATGCTATTCATGTAAAAACGGGAGACATAAAATTTCCCTGTATGACCGATCACGTTAATGGTTTTATTGCCAGTAAGATGATAATTATCCAAACTTTTTATCATACCTCTGCATTATCTACTAACAAGTTGTTCAAAGAAACTTTATACGCATTAAAATAGCTAATTCTATGAAGTTAAAAAATATTTTTGACAAATGCAGCACAAAAATTAATCTCCTGATTAATTTCTACGTATTTGCCTAAATCCGCATTTTCTGATATGTACATTATAAAATCAGATATACGAAATTCTTTGAATGATGAACATCTTAACTAATCTTTACAATTATCTATTTTATCGTTTAATCTCGACTTTGAAAATATTGCCAAATCTGGATAGTGCCAACGATCCCATTATTAATATTTTATTTAATGTAGAATTTAATATGTTACTATTTTTAGTTTTCTTTCATATTGTTAAGGACCCGGGAGGAGGAATCGGCTGGACGAACGATTTGTTTTAAATGAGTACGCTTTTGTGTTGGCTCTGACCGTCACTCTCTCTCTCTCTCCGAGATCAAGATCAAGTGTCCTCTCTTTATTTGATTCCCATATTTATATACATTGCACACGTGACGCATTTCCTTATGACACATTCCATAAGGTACCATGTACAGCATCGATTTGTCCCTTCGATCGACCTGTGATATAACATGTGACGCAACATCTCTTTGTGACAAAGAGAACAAGTATAGTACTGTTTCCAGTTTCAAGTGTCCCATCGATTTATCGTTTCGTTCAAACGAATGATACTGAATCAATCCCTTGTTTGCTCTAATTGCTTTAGTATAAACAAACGTTCATATATCACGATTTTAGGGCGATGAACTAATAACGTTGCAGCATTGCAATTGCGTCGCAATCTTATTGAATTATATAATTATAGGAACACATAAGATTCAAAATCAGAGTATATAACAATATGATTATATTTTAAATTATATTTTTTTCACTGAAATGTTTTTCAATAAAAAAAATTCGGGTTAAGAAACTGAAACCCTTTATTTTTACAATTCAAATTATTAAAACACATTAAAATCATAAAAAGGGGCCAGTTTGACTTGCGATCTAAGCGTTTTAATCGCTAAATAAAAATGTTTTTCATTTTAAAATGAAACACCGTAGGAGAACACTTAACGGATTAATGTACGCGCCATAAACTATATAGGATTAAATATTTATCGCCTTGAGAATAAATTATATAGGATTAAATATTTATCAGCTAACGACAATATATTTTAAATAAATTCGCCACCTTATATAATTGGTCGTCGCAATAAAAAGGTTCTGACCACAAAATCTACCATAAATGGGGCCATGTATATAAATACCCTGGTAATCAGGAATCACTTTTCCTTCAACACTTCGACTGACATATACTTGAACATCCACATCAGAGTTATAGGCACTTGAACTTTAAGAGGCTTCAAACTTGGACCGCAACCGAGAGAGGAGATTCTACTTCGGATCAGCAAAAGATCGCAGAAACCACCGTTTCTCTCTTCTCATCCGGAATACAGAGCGAAACCTGAAGCCCACGAACGCACCCATGCACCATCAGTCTTATCTACTGCAAAACAAACAATTTTAATTTGTCTTTATCTAGACCACGGAATCAATCAAAACCAGACAATTTTATAAATGTTATATAAATTATTAATATTTTGAAAAAAGTAGATCTCAGCTACAAAAATGGAACTGGTACCATCTTTTTCTGAAAATAAGACACTGTCTTACTTTCTTTTTTGGTCCAAAATACGCGCTAGGGCTTATTTTCGGGGGAGGGCAAAAATAAAAGTATATTTATATATTTTTATTTAATATTTATTTATTTTACACAGAATACAGAAATTTAAATTTATTCAATTAAAGTCATGTCATCTTCTTCTGGAACATCGTCATAAATGATCAAATTCTGAATTCTGTTCTGATTTTCCTCCAAATTCATTTCCTGTTGAATCATTGGTCCGAATCTCTCATGTCTTGCAATATAGCTATCGTTAAATGAATACTTCTTGTCTAAGTAGAGCAAACTTTTGAATATCAGCCCTGCGCACAACCAAAGCCATTGCTCTCCTGTCGGCAATCCATTCCCAGATGCATTCTTCCAACTCAGAAAATAACGGCTGCCGACCTGATCTAACTCTGCGTTTTTTATTATTTCCTTGGCCCACCAGTTGACACAGGTTATCGTAGTCTGCACGCCATTTGCAAACCATACGGAGATCCAGCATCTTCTCTTCAACAGAAGGTTACAAGATTTACACCCCTGGAGTCTTCCACGATTCCCTTTGTGTACTCGACGGAATAGCTCTTTCGTTTTGTACTAATTTTAACTGAGGATAAAAATTATTCACTTTATAAAAAATAAAATTACGTATGAGGAAATAATCAGACTTACAAGACTGAAATGAACAAGTGTTATACCTGCACTGTCGCACAATGCATACTGCTGCCTTAGTTGTATTTTTAAGATAAATTCCTAGAATTAATTTTGACACGTGCTGGTGCATTGCTTGAAATGAACCGTAGAGGTGAACAATGAATTTCTCGGAATATTTTGTTTCAAACATTTCTCTGAAATACAAGTACATTAAAAATTATTTACTGTAAATAATTTTTGTGATTTTGACGATATATTCGCTTTCACCACCTTTATTATTATTTTATATGTAGCAATATAAGATAAATAAAAAGATAAGAACAACTCTTAAAACTTAACACAACATCATTAAGTTGATTCGATCTTTGATAACTTAAGGTCTCAAAGAATCGACAATTACTATTTATACATAAACAGCAATACTTAAAAAGTTTAATGAATTACTATTATGTAACAATTCAGTTATCTATTAATTGACATCCATTAATCTCACTCCCATACCGCTAATAATGTGCCCTAAAATATGCATCTAGTATTTAAGTATGAAAGTATGAGAAACTCTATTGGGTCTGTGGGTTACATTACGAAAGAAAAATTGCTCAATGACCAATTATAAATTGTACAAAAGTGTAAAATATAAAATTTATTGAGTCTGATTTTCCAGATGTTAAATATCTTTTCTCAAGTTTTTTTATTTATTAGCACCGATAAGTGGTTATCTATTTATTTACTTTAGTGTTTAATAAAAATGTTTATTTTTATTATATAAAACTTAAAAAAAAACATATGTTTAATTTAAGTAAGTATATTAGAATATAAATGATCCCACGTTGATATAAACGTTACTATATTATATAGTATATTTATTCTCATTTTATTATCAAATATAACACTGCGAACACAATACAAATATTTTACGTTCGCCATTTACATACACAAAAAGGCTTTTATTTTTTTCTATTACGAAATTTCGATGAAAATATATTTATAAATTTTACTTAATGCTTTCATGAATTTTATGAATGGTTCAATGAAAGCTTTGCGTACATATTGTTCCTTATACGTTATAAATGATGTTTCATATAAAAGGTCATACTATTATCAAGCATCACTTTGTATATTAAAATAAACCTTAAAACTTAAAATTATATAACAGGCATTTTTATATTATCTTATTCAAAACAAATATATTATATACACAACATGGTGCCAGAATGAAAAATAAAATAGTTTAGGACAAGAACGGTTGCCTGCGCATTTAATTGTACATTTTTTTCAAATCACATTTCACTAGAGAGCAATCATACAATTGAAAATAAAAAGCAATAGTATGTGTTACATAATGTTTTGCTGAAAATATAAATTTAAAAATTCACAGTCGCCTTCGTCGAAAATAACCGAAATATATTAGGCTGTTATCTTTCGAGTGCAAATACGTGATTATTGCACATGGCCAGTCTTCAGCAAAAGCTCATTACTTTTTCAGCACATCGTACGTGCCGACTAGATCGGTTCGGAGGACGCCTAATTGGATTATTTCAGGACGCTGGCCTGATTTCCTCGAATATACCAGTTTCGACTTACTATATGCCAATTTTTATTTTTTATTGTTTTACTCATTTTTTGCTTTTATGTGAAAAATCCTAATACGTTAGTATTGTAAAAAGAATATTTACAAACTAGGACGAATCGATAAATTGAATGCTTAAAATAAATATTTATTGAAAGCATGGATTTTAGCATATTCATAATCGAAATTATTGCTGAGATTCTAAATTCATTGTTTTCATAACAACTGATGTATTGCGTGTCAATATGATAATCAAACCCATATCAAGCAAAATAGAAATTTAATGTTTGAACAAATATGCGTTGGTAGTTCTGAAAATATTATTTAGATTTTATTGAAAAGTATCCATCATAATTTTATAAAAAAAATATAAAAATAAATTAAAATGGTAATGTTCTGATCTGAATTTATTTTGATACAAAATTTAGTTTTTAATTAATATAAGTTCAATTAATTGAGTCACATTGTATACACAAAATCCTCAAGGCATTGCCAAAACTGGATCAGTTTAGACACGAAGAGGGAAGCCGCTACTTTTTTATTTACTTTCTTTGTCGATAGTTGGTCTCTTGCCTTCAAGTTTTTACAAACTCAATTGTTCTGCGATGGAGAGCTGAGGTTGAAGTTCGTAAGCAATAAATGTGGTGATGGGAGCATATGTTATTTATTTTACATCTGTTATATACATGTGACAGCCTGAGAGAGGCTTTGTGCTCATATAATTTTTACTGCAATTAAAAATTTTTAGGGGTGTAATTGGATTTATTTATTTTCATGTTTTCTTATAAAACTTTTGCTATTAAAAATTTGCTATTTTTGATATATGGGGGTTTTAACCACATGCACTATTTGTTATAATTGATTTTGAACAAACAAAACTCTTCTTAAGCTATACACCGTATTTTTTACTACAATGAAAGAGAAATCTCATGGTTAAACAATTTCGTTATTAATCGATCGCTGAAGTGAACATTTAGACTAAATCTCTTTTAATGCGTGAGCGCATTTCGTGAATATGTTTAATAAACGATGCAATTGCACCGCAAACATCCTCATCTGAGATTCGCCAGAACTGTTTTGAACAAGAATTATAAAATATGTGACATGTAATCACAACGAGGCGCGTAAAATGACAAACCAAGAGAGACGCTAAGGAGATATCTGCAGATCATTCAGCATCATCACACAGATCACTGCCGACTATAATTCAACCCGAACTCTCTGAAATCTAAGACCTGCCATTCAAACTCATCTAAATTTCTTTGTATATGGGGTATTTTATATATGTTAAAAAACACTTTTACCAGCTTTTGTGGCAACAATTTTGTTGCAGTTACACTTCTTTGGTCTCAAAACCTAAAACATCCAAATAGGCTTCGGACGTCCCTTCAAATTTAATAAAAATGACAGACTTTTGGTATATTTCCTCTATTGTCACGTACGGTTCGCACTAGCTTACTAGACCGTCGCGTCGAATTTTATGTAGTGATCAATGCTGCTTTTAACGCCTAATAAGTTTTATTCTTATTGCTCATTTTCAATTAAATCCAGGGATCGCTAAAAATAATATTCATTATACAATAATACAATAATCTTATTTACATTTTAGAGTAGTAGTATAATAATCACCATTGTCGATAAAATAGATCGTTTTTCGGCAGCAAGTTTGTCATATTTAGAAGACATATTTGATTAAATATCTTCAAAACAATTGCCAATTAAAGACGAGAATTGCTTGTTTTTATTATTGATTATTATCTAGAATGTAGTATATCCATATTTTACAAACGTAGTTTAAATATGCAGAAAATTTTCCGTGCAATTTTGATTGAATTCTTTCACTTTTCACGGTCCACATTTTTTTCAGTACAATACCAAAAAATTGCAGTGCAACAACCTTCAACTGAAATTGAATTAGTACTTTATCTAAATTCACAGAAAATATACATTTAATTGGTTTGTACTGAATTTCTTCATCTTCTTAAGATAGAGTAAGTTCTACTAAAATTATTTTATTTTATTATTTTTACTTGATATATCATCAAATTAATATGCTACTTACTTTTACTGCTACATTTCGTGAAGTTGAAAATTATTGTCATTTAAATGTGTTGTTCAACAACAAAATAAGTAGATGTCATTATTCCAGGATGCAGTGTTTCAAGCTGAAATGATAGATTTTCTATAAATTTAACTATTTTTCTTTGAAGGCAATAAAACGCTAAAGCACTCTTCTTCGGCTATTACGTATACTTCTGCATGACATCATATAGGGTCTCTGTAGTCGGCGTCTGTTTAATCTATAAAATCTCGAAATGTTATATATCAACAACTTATATATTCTGATTTTAACACTTGGTTGACCAAGGCCAGAAGATGTATAGTAGTGATATTTCATCATTTATCTTTCAATAAAACCATCAAGAAGCGCAACTGCTCTATCAATAACTCTGGTTATATTCAAAGGCCAACAGTACAAATAAATACTAAATAAAATTCTAACGCAACTTACCTTTCAATAATTTTATTACTTTACTAAAGATGGAGTACAATTCAGCGAGTTACTCGATAATTTCAGATATGTGGCAATACATTTGATGAAATTAATAAATTAGGCGGTGTCTCTGAAATGTGTGCTTTTATCCATAGCTTAATTATACTTGATATATTAAAAAAATGTTTGCTTTTTAACCTAATAAGGTTTTAAACAGCCAAGCTGTTGCCAAAAGTGCATTTTAAAATTTCTCATGTTTGTAATTAATTTTCAAAAATGTGTTGATTCTAATAGCGCTTAAACTGTTAAAATTAACTTTAGCCCAGCAAAACTAATTTTAATTTTAATGGCAATAAACCAACATTGAATAACAATGAGCTAAAATAAAATTTTGCCAAATAATTTATTTATTTATTATCACCGTGTATTAAAAATTAGAATTAAATAGGAATAGTTATAATAACTATATAATAACTATAACATGTTTTCCTATTGCCTTATTGCTTTTATTAATCAATTATTTAATTTTTAGCAAGCAGAAATTATGCAAAACGATTTAAAAGTTTCTCAGCAGAGAAATGAAAGTTAATAAAAAATAAATCTACAAATATATTTATAAGTAAAAAGGAAAGAGGATTTATAAATTGCAAGTAAAAAAAATACAAAGTTATTTTATACACAGTTACAGTACTTTGTCATAAATTGGCGACTGAAATATAAAACGTACTTAAAAATTATAAACAAAAAAGTAAGGTATTATAAACACGTCTTGAATTATTATACTAATAAGCTTGTAGCTACAATAATGAAAAGAATATTGTTAACAGCACGAAAAAATAAATATAGGAAGTAAGACCATTGCGAATTAAGATATTTATGCATTATACTAAAAAAATATATGTCAATAAAGGTTTTTCAAATAAATTGCCATTAATTTAATGTTACAGTTAAAATATAAATTTATTTATTATTGAAAAAAAAAAAAATTTATAAAAATTTCTTTTTGCAGTAAATTCAGTAGCAATAAAATAATTTCGTAAAAGCAGTATCCTTTATGTATTGTGAAATTTAAGCGTAGGCAATCCTTATATTTAATATATTTATTTAATTATATTCTGAGTGTTTATATATTATAAATGGAATGCAGTTATAACCTTATAACATAGAAGGTTAATATGTAAAATTTGTTATTATATATTATATTTGTTTTGATATTTGTAAAATATATTTATTAAAAATTATTTTTCGGTTCTAGAAATATATACATAATACCATTTAGGTGGTTTCAAATAAATCCATGTATAACGGGTCACCAAACAAACGTCCTGGATATTGCCTGTTTTTATCGAAAAGTACTTGGACATGTCTCGTTTTTAGACAAGCGGCAAATTTTTAAGGCTCGTTTTGATGGACATTTTTTCGAGATGTGATAAAAATAAAGCAATGAAAATTATCGATTAGAGCAATAAACCCACTTTCAAAAAAGTGGACAAATATAGTTTTAAAAGGAAGTCTTCAATTATTATATATAAGATTATTTTTATAGGGATATATAATATGTATATGATTATATTTATATTTGTGAAATACGAGATAGATATTAAAATACCTGCCGGACGTATTCAAAAACGGTGTATAAACGAAAATATATGGCTTATTTACATAATCTTTCTTCTTGCTTTCAATTGCAGGGCTCGTTTTAACATTTATTTAAAAGTTTTTACAGACTTTTTATAAAGAAAATACCGATATTATGTATTAGGCTTTTAAAGTTTTTTTATATTACAATTTTTGGGTAAATGGTTTAATAATGATTTAAATCGCTCGCCACTAGCGCGCCCCATATACGTTCGTTAAACGATTTCACACGCAAACGCGTATCAATTCCGAAAGGCTTATAGGATGTAATTATTTCCAAAAACGGTCGTCAATTCACAAATTCAATTTGGGTTCGAATTGTGCCATTTTAATCTAGCTTTAATTGCTTTTTTTGCCCCATCACACCAAAAAATACCTCGCAACATTGGAAAGCTCCAGTTTATTGTGTTAATTGGCATGAAAAGGTATTCGTATTTTATTTAAATTTGCTTGAAAGTATCAGTCATTATTTAATTTTAACAACAAAAAGATTTTGATATATTATAAGCAATATTAACTTAAACAGTGGTCGACAATCAATGATCAAGTGATATTCGTTTCCAAGTTGTAGCGACAATAATTTCAACTGTAGTAGAAGTAGTTAACACATCAAATGGTTTAAATAATAAAGCTTAATTAGAGCAATTAAAAAATAAGAGGCAAACTTGATATGCTAGGTACATAAATTAATTATCAAAATATGAAGCGTTAAAGTGGTTCATGAGAAATATATTTTAAGAATGATTATACCTATACTAGAAAAGGTAATAAAGAATGAAAGGAAAAAAATGATATTAGGTTATAACCCAATTTCATCTAAATAATACTAAATATAGTCTTTTGAGAATATGGGCGGTCTAGAAAGTAAAATCTATATAATATTGTTCTAAGCCGTCGCTTCCCGACGAGCTATAGTAATACACGTAAACGAAGGAAATATATTTAATTATAATAATAAAAATAAAAATTGAATTTTCTCTGATTGATTTTCGAGCCGCCGCGCCGGTAATGCATTCTGTTGTTTCGACCAATCAAAAATAAGCATTTAAATATAAAACAAGATGGCCGATAGTACCGTGACAACAGTTTTAAATAATAAAATTTTGCTACACGACAATGATTTTCATTAATTCGTCATTTGACTGAATATAAATAATCAGATTGCAAATTAACTAGGTGTGTTATAACTATGAAGATTAAATATATATATATATATAATGTGTTGAGGATTAGAAAAATACATTGATTTAACTAGATAAACAATCATAAAACAATCTTCCTAATGAAATCTTCAAATTTTGAATTCCCGGCGACGGGCACCGAGACCGAAAAGTGAGTTTTTCCTTTTATAAATAATCGGATTGCAAATTAACTAGGTGTGTTATTACTATGAAAATTAAATATATACATAATGTGTTTAGGATAAGAAGAATACATTGATTAAATTAGATAAACAATCATAAAACAATCTTCGTAATGAAATCTTCAAATTATGCATTCCCGTCGACGGGCTCCGAGGCCGAAAAGTGAGTTTTTCCTTTAAAAACATAAACATTATCATTGCTTCCGATTTAATGCACATATACGTTAGATTTTAAGAATTGCAAATACACCAGGTATGTTTTAAACGTGAACATGTAATATATCCTTAGTATGTATGAGGATTGAAAGTTAACGTTAATCAAACCGGTGCTGTCGCAGTGGGAACACTATATATATCATATATATCAGCCAACGGACAGCTTATAAATGTGTAGTTTCTTGGATGTTATCTAATAGATGACATTTTACAATGATTATAAATATGAGATTGCATACCTGGAATAATTGGTAGCCAAAATATCTAAGTGGCTTATTTTTAATTCCGATGTGGCAAAATATGTATGTAGACCTCATGGTTTTCAATCAATTTTTGTTCTGTGCCATCATTCCTCTTTAGAAACAGCCATATTCAAGATATTCAGTTACATCAAACTTATGTAGTATGTTCTTTAAAAAAAGATAGTTCTTGCCGACAGGGACTTAAACATGAGAAGATTCACTCTGTTTATATATACTAATTCTACGCTGTTGCCATATAAGTCATCAAATTGTTCCATCATTGCTTCTGAAATAATAATTATAAACAATCGAGAGTTAAACATTGAACACATTATCACTACTAATATAATCCATAAATTAAATTTAAATGACAACCCGTAGTTCCAGAAGTTCCCGTAGAGGATTACACACGGAGATTGGCATCACTTCTTAAGCTGATAAGTTGTACGTCGTATTTTAATTGTTTGCCATACGTAGATGTTATTAGATCTATCACTGCTTCTGAAAATTAACTGTAAACGATACTATATAGTGGGTAAAATGTAACTTTTTGTTGATGTTTCATTATTACTACCATTGTAATATGTTTAATTAACTTTGGCATGTATATCTTCAATTGCCAAATCACTGCTGTTTGTCTTTTAATATTAGATCCTAGAAAGTCAATAGTAATTTTGTTAGAATAGCCGTGATATATTATTCATTTAACCAAACACTTTCTTTCACACTCATAATTTATAGTTTTTATTATAATTCCAATGCTACATACACTATTTTGAATCATCTTCAATTACCACTCGTAAGAAAGATGCTGTGATTATAATATATTTCACTGTTTATTTAATCGCACTAAGATGTATCCCGGCGCGCGCGCTTGACAGATGACGAAAGTGTCTGACGGTGGGGAATCCCGGGAGTCCCGCTTGAAAACGAACGACGCAATTGATTTTATCGATTCAAATTGTAAAAATAATATTTTTTGAATTATGTTTACATTTTTAAAGTATTAAAAAATATATAAATCAAAATATTTTTTAATAAAAATAGACAAATGTCTCAAAATTATTAATATTTTTAAAGCGCACTTTTGGTCTAAAGTAACAGATTAGGTGCTTGATATTTTCAATTCATTGTTTCTTTATAATTAAAAACTGGCTTTTATATTCACATATAAAACATACAAACAACTTTTACTAATTATAAAGTAACTTATGGTGTAACTAAAAAACGTTCTTATAACTAAAATTTAAATTTATGATAAAATTGGGTTATTATTATTATTTATTTAAACTGTAAACCTACTTTTAAATGATACACAATATAAAGTTTTAATATTTATTTTTATGTTGAAAACATTTTGCTATTTTTTTAATTTATATTAATATTTAGTTAAGTCACAAACCTATTTTTAAAATTAATACAGTGACATCTCTTTGTAACGAATACCGAAATAACGAAATTCCCAGTATAACGAATCTTCAATTTGTCCCCGAAAAACTTTCATATAAAATGTTTGTAACGAAGACCGATCACAGTATAACGAAATATTTTAATCCGAATTTAAGAATGACGTTACAACTTGACACAATTTTGCTCCGAATTCAGTTCGTCCTTGACTTGGCGTGTGCCATATGTGTTCAAAAGCGACATTACAAGTGTTTCGCTGACCCTCAACCTTTTTTTATAAAACATTTTTTTCACAGATTTTATTGTGTTTCATACAGTAGACAAAAAACGATCTATCAACCTTATAAGAGGTTATTTTGCTGCTGTAATTAGAGTAATTAAAATTAAAATAAAAATATATCATCTTCCTTACATTCAATATAACGAATTTTCAGTATACCGAAATTTATTTATTGGTTCCGTGAGCTTCGCTATATTGAGATTTCATTGTACAATGTTTAATTTATTATTATATAGCTAAGTTTTAAACTTATAAATGATATACAATATTTAGATTTATTATTAAATATCTAAGTTTAAAATCTAACGTTAAATAATATACAATGTTTTTTTCTGGAAATATTTAGTCAATTTAATGGAGGTTAATCCATCTCTGCTGCGGTATTGTGGAGTCCCTCTCAAGATGTGAGCGTCCATGACCGTATGTCGTCCGCGGGTGGGCCAAATCTGCTCCTTCGAGTGTCTGTCGGTGTCTCAGAGTGTCTGCCTGGTCCTCATTGGAGACCGGATTTATGTATTCAGGGCTGCAAAGCTTGCTTACAGACAATAGTTGAACTCGCTTCTTAGAACATCAAAATATGTATACGCCTTTAAAAAGTGACATTTGCACGATGGACATCTCCGAAGAAAATTGTACAACTGGAATGTTGTGGCCTTACAGTGTTTTTTTATCTTCCGGTGATATATTGTTTCCCGTGACCGTTTTATAACAAAAAATATTCATTCAATACAACGGATAATCCTTGCGTGTTATTAATGGGAACCAATTTTTTTCTAGTCAAAACGAGGGCTTTTGTATGATCCTACTATTGTCTAATTTATCTTTATTGATGAATGATAATTTTTGGTCATAGATTTTAAAGCGAATTTCAAGAATAGGTTTCCCACAGAGTTACTTTGAAATAAGTAACCTAAATATATTTATCGTATTTTTAAATATTATTTTATAAGTAAGTCCTGCTCATTAATATTTAAATTGTTTTGTATTTAAATTCATTTCTAATAATCTACAAATAAATGTTATTTGAGTAAAAGACAATTTCTAATATATTGTCAAACTAATATATTTTTTTTTGTAAAATATGATTTTACATTAATATATACATATTATAATTGATTACTCTAATATTAATTTTATTTATTTGTTTTTTTTTAGTTTTATACAATGTCGATAGATGTCAATAACCAAAAAGAGTAAATATAAAATATTCATCATATGTTTCTCTTTACACCAATTATAAAAGTATAAAAAATATACAAATATATATATAAAGCTTTAATGACCAATAATACAGAGGGGGATTACCACAACAGAATCAAATTTGTATTTATAAAAAAACAGCCTTAGCTATAAATGGAGACATTTATTAATTTTGAGCTATATTATTAGTTTATAATTATATAAGATAGATGTCACTGATTTCTAAACTTCACTTTCAATGCTTACTTGTAGGTATTGATTGTTAATCTGTTGTAACTTGTAACGTATTAAGCTAATAAAGTCTGTCATCTCACAACGGTAGATTTACAGCAACAAAAATAATATAAAAAAAATCTTTTGCCTTTGTTTAATATGTATAATAATATTTACACAAGATTAAAACGAATACAATTTGGCGACATGTTATGTTTATTTGGTTCATTGGTCTCAATGACCGTGATCATAGATTCAAACGAGTCAATTTGAATCCTTAGAATATGAAATAACGGTTTTATACCGTTGTTGATAAGGACATGAAAAATGCTATGATAACAACCTACTCTTTAATTTTAAATTGTATCTAAGTTAACCTCTCCGCGTTAACCCAGATTGCCAAAAATACCATCAAAGTTATATCTCCACATTAAAAACTCATACGTGCACGGCTACGTGAGCGAATTTTCAGCGCCGTAAAGAGTTATGAAGCGGTTATCTGGATCGAGTCATGACTGATAGTCACGGCGCCCTTACGTTTACGTCCCGTAAAGGGTTTACGCCCCGCGGGCACGCGAACAGGTTAATTCCGGTATCGACCGGCACGCCGTTCCGTCTGCTGCTGCCCTTGTTCCGCGTGACGGCGCCGACCCACTGACCCAAAGACGTTTCAATTGCTTCTAATTGTTCCGATTTGACGTTTCCGATCGGGTAATAATATAGAGGGTAGAAACGGTAAAGTGGCGTTTCGAGAGCTTTCAAAAAAGGCGTAAAAAGAGCAATAACTAGGGCACCACTGTGGCGGATTAATTGGTAATAATTACGAAAATGTATTGATCATTTATTTATTTATTATCATCATAATACATTTTGGTATTTAAGCATTTATTACACAAATTAATATGTAAATTTAAATAAGGTTTCAGTGCTGGGCGACGATGTCGAATGCCAAATGTGTGATGATGTCCTGGGCGATTTACGTACGAATGTCATGAAAGGCAATTTTTGATGTGCTGGTATCTGGGCGTGTAAGGTTAGTAAAGTTATAGTTTTTTCGAATTATTTTACTGACTTAATGTGAGCGGTTTTGATCAATGGTTAACAGTTTTATTGTGGTTAATTTTTGCGCCTTCGAGTACGCCTCTGTATATCTTGCTCGTGTGTATTTCCGTAGGGTTGCAAACCATAATTATGTTATTTAGTGGGCTTAAAATCTCTATACGCATAAAAAAATAAGTACTTGTTATCTCAGTTCTTACTTAGTAGTTGTATAATATATTGTATTTGCACCGTTGTAACGCAAACTTAAAGGTCTTTATATGTATACCAAAGCTAAAAAAAATGTTCAAAAATTGTGTCAATTATAAAAAATATCTTACTGTATTGCTAATCCACGGCCGATTACGCAGCTTTCTTAATTCGTAAGGTAAAATTGAGTTATTTCCACATCAGGCCATAAAAATTATCATTGCTCGTAAAACGTCGCTTTCATGGCAGATAATTATACTGTGAATTAAAAAAATACATACAGTACACGGTACAAGCGGTTAATTGCAGTTATTAAAGCACATATCAATGAAAACCGAGAAATCCTGAACGTGAGCAATGTACATAAAAAAATGTGCGCCATTTTATTTTCGATTTTATCAAAGAGCAATTGTACAATGCGGTAGGTAAATTACTAGAATGCTGATTGAACAAAGGCCACTGTGATACAGGGCAAAACGTCTGATCGATTAGTGAAAACATTGAAGTTTCACTACGCTAAACTATATATGTATAGTAAATTTAAAACTTTTAAATCTACAATAAAATGTCCATGACTATGTTGAGAGGTCATTCGGCGCTAAATGCAAAATTAATTCTCTAATATACCGAAACCACTTTAAGTACGTTTAATTATCCACAGCATCTGCTCCATGTATAGAATAAAGATTCATAAATTTGCGACAAAATCTCGCCTTTTAAAGTTCCACCACAAAGTGAAGACGGTACGAATATATTACAATCTATTCTAGCAATAAAATGCCAATTATATAAATTTACGTAAAAATGTTTTATATTTGACCCTATTAAATTTTGACTATCAAACATTATAGCAAGCTCTTTAAGGCAGCCCTGAACTAAAAATATCTCTGCAGCCATGATAAAACACAATTTTAATATCAGCGTTCGTCATGTGGTTAATTGAAATAAATATTACATCAGACAGAAAGGTCGGTTGCATGTTGAGTGTAATGAAGAGAATAATGGGTGCACTCTCGAGTTGCGTTCAAATTATAATGAATGCTTTAATATTAGAATTCCAGTTTCTACGTTTCGTGACTTATAAAATATTCCTCCTTATCTGTTACGCTTTTTCATATTTTATATATTTTGTAGCTCGCGACTAATACACTAATGGAATGATCAATGTATGTCTGAGCTTGTTTATGATAGAACTATCTACCGTTGAATAGAACGTGTTCGAAGGCCTCTATAAAATTGCAGGATGCTGGAAATGTTTGATCAAACTCAGTCAATATTTATTTTCATTTCATTCTAGTATAAATCTTGGCCGTTATTGCAATTGAAATAGAATGATTTATTATTGATAAATAAATATCATACAGCAGTATTCGTTATTACATAATAATAAAATATTAATCGATCTTTTTTTGTATGTTACAAGTTCTAAGATTATTCTTTCCAACCAAGTGGAATTATCATATCTATATTACATCGAGCTTTCAACGTTCTAAAAGACACTTTCATACACTATCGATTGCCTAAATTAATCTTACTCAAAGTCCTATTGATCATTAGATAGTTTTTACAAAAAAGTAAAAAGAAACTATATGCAATGTACCATGTTTTTGACTGATTTAGCAAAATGATAGATCGAAGCTAATTATACGTCTCTTATATGTATACATACACATATATGTATATATTTTTATTATTTTACCCCAAATAACTTATTTATTAGTTCTTACTACAGGATTTTAAATTCTGGTTTATATAATATTAAGGCGGTGTTAAAATATATGTATATTGTCTTTTTTCTTGAATTTGCATATTTTTTATCGCATTTTTATTTTTTTATTTTATTTTGTGCAGTGTATATTTTACATTGATTTCTTGTGATTTTTGTGATATGATTGAAAAATATTTTTAAATAAATTTTATTGGACTTATGATTTATATAATATGTTATTTATTTGTCCAGCGTAGTATTATTTTTTTATATCCATTTATAACCCATTCTTTAGCTAAATACTCCGATTCTTTAAAGAGAGACGAATGACGTGTTTTTGCTTTAAGATATTTAACAGCAAGTCCCAATACCTTAGAACAGTGGTTCTTAACCGGTGCACCGAGGTGCACCAGTGCACCGCGAGAAAATTGGTAAAAACAAAAATTCCGCAAAATAGTAAAATTTTAATGTTTCAATCAATTTATATTTTTTATAGTCGTCATACCCCATAATGGATAAATTTATTACCAAACGAAATTGTGAATCAGAACAAAATATTAATGACACTGGGAGTACAAGTGGAAGAAGTAGTGAAGATGTTACTAGACATCATACGTCTCATACAAAAGAAAATATATCCAGTAAAATAAAAATAAAATAATGGACAGTATTCTGAAGAATATTTACGTTTCAGTTTTACTAGCATCAATGAGGAAGGATATCACATTCCACTGTGTTGTATGTGGAGAAAAACTGTCCAATATCGCGATGTATACTGACAAGTTAAATCGCCACTTCTCTACGAAGCACGCCGATCTTGCATCAAAAAGTAAAGATAACTTCAAAAGATTGTTAAGCATGCAAAATAAACAAGCGAAATATTTTGAAAAAACTGTTAAAATTTCCGATAAGGCACAACTGGCGTCATACAAGATTGCTGAATTGATTGCTGTACAATTAAAACCACATACTATAGCAGAGTCTCTAATTTTATCTGCATATTGTGAAATAGGAAAAATTATGTTTAGTGATGAAGCAAAAAGGAAAT
This sequence comes from Plectrocnemia conspersa, assembly GCF_051122295.1. Classification (NCBI taxonomy): domain Eukaryota; kingdom Metazoa; phylum Arthropoda; class Insecta; order Trichoptera; family Polycentropodidae; genus Plectrocnemia; species Plectrocnemia conspersa. The sequence continues at coordinate 29,105,185 of NW_028277174.1, forward strand.
TATGAAAATTCCACTTTCAAACGATACAATAAAAAAAATAATTAAATATGTCGGATGATACTGAGAAAACAGTTAACGATAAACTTTCCAAGCGATATTTTGTTTTACAAGTCGACGAATCTACTGACATTAGCGGTAAGGCACAAATACTAGGATTCGTTCGTTTCATAAATGAAAACAAAATAGTGAATCAATATCTATGCTGCAAAAAACTTACCGAGCATACGACAGGACAAGATGTTTTTGATCTTATTTATTCATATTTAGAACAATTTAAAATATCATGGGAGTTATGTGTAGGAATTTGTATGGATGGTGCTCCTTCAATGGTAGGCTCATTTAAAGGATTTGTAACCCTTGCAAAGACAAGAAAACCTAATATTATATTTACGCACTGTTTTTTACATAGAGAATCTTTAGTTTCGAAAACATTACCAGCAACACTAAAACCTGTACTAAATCAAGTTGTAAATATAGTGAATTTCATAAAATCAAGACCTTTAAAAACACGCATGTTTAAAAAACTTTGCATTTTTATGGAAGCTATGTACGAGTGTTTGCTTTTTCACACTGAAGTCAGGTGGTTATCTAAGGGTAAAGTTTTATGCCGATTCATAGAAATTAAGAATGAATTGTTAATCTTTTTTCGAAATGAAGGTATGGATGATTTTGTAAAATGTCTTTAGAATAATGATTGGTATGCTAAAGTGGCATATTTAGCAGATATTTTTAATTACTTAATAACGTTAGCACAAGCATTCAAGGAAAAAATGAAAAATTCATGACATCCATTGACAAATTGACAGGATTTCGGAAAAAAATAACTCTTTCGAAAAATCGAATAATAGAAAAAAAAGTAGATATGTTTCCTTCACTTAACGAAAACATTCCCAAGGAAGTTATTTCCGCAATAATAGACCATTTAACTTTATTGGAAGAAAAATTGCACATTATTTTCCTTTCTTAAATATAGAAATTTATGACCGGATACGAAATCATCAAATTAGTCTAATTGTCGACTGATCGTACTCTAAAAATTAAATTTTCCGAAATAACTATGAAGAATTTTTGAATTACTGTCCAAGAGGAATATTCAGTTCTTTACATGAAGGCACTGAAAATTTTATTACAGTTTTCAACATCATATTTGTGTGAGCTTGGTTTCTCAACAACAACTAATATGAAAACTAAAAAACGAGAAAGAGAGAAAAAAATTTAAACGAAGAATTCAGGGTAACTACATAAAATATTCGACGTAATATTTCTGATATCTGCAAAAGCCAACAAGCTCAGGTATCACATTAATTAATTTTTGATTGATCATATAAATTTTATTATGTTAAGCAGGAATGTCATTTTGGGTAAACAAAGGGAGGAAAATGCACCACTTAGATTTGCCACCCAAAGAGCACCTTTAAATAATAATACAAATATTTTTAATAAAACACGTAATTAAAAATTGGTTCTAGGGCAAAATTAACTACCTAAATTTATTTTCAATACTAAACTTTTTTATATAATATAATTTAAAAAAATATGTATGTAATTTTGTATGTAACTATTATTTTTTTTAAATATGTAATAAAAATTATGTCCACATAATATTTTTGACCTCTTAATTCTGGTGCACCGCCACTTTTTCCCATGATCAAAAGTGCACCGTGACTTTGAAAAGGTTAAGAACCACTGCCTTAGAACCACGAAAACGAGAATGACAATATTGCTTGAAAGCAAAAGCTTAAATTAAAATTATGCTCATTGTATGGGATTAATCTAAATCGTTTTATTGGGCTAGGATATTAAAATAGAATAATATTATACCTTTTAGTCCAAGGAGGCTGAAATATCGGCCGACTCTATATATGCGAAAAATCTTACCGGCCGATATTTCGGCACGAATTTTTTAAATTTATTTTAACATTTTTGTATATTCGCGATGTGTTAACATAAAATGAATACATTTGATTTATCTCAGACAAGTTTAACGGTACCTAACAATTCCTTTTTTATGATAGGGATTGCTGGCGAAGTAAAAACAAACGCAGGAATTGCGTACTATTTGTACATTTTGTCCGCTTGCTTCCTGCTTGTATTCCAAATGAGTACGGTTTTTTTTTGGTAAATTCATTAAAAACATTTAATAATATAAATATTAGTCTCGATTTTCGTATTAATTTTTTTAAATTCCCGGGGCTCAAAACAGCGAAAAATCCGAAAATTCTCAGAATCTTTAGTGGAAAATCACACAGCTAAAATAATATCTCAAAACCTAACTTACCCAGTTCTCCTCCATATACATAGGTGTAGTAAATCGTGGGCTGTCGGTTTAATTTTTGCACAAAGCCCTTCGGTACTCCCGGGCGATTCGCACGCTCTGTTAAATTTGGCTACATAAACGCCATTTCGCTTGCTACCGTATATTCTTTCGGGCCGTATAATAGTATCACCACTACAGCCTACACACTTTTCCACACGCCTATTAATTTCATTGCTCGCTCTAAAGATTTATTCGCCGGAAAGCGCGCGAAACTTTTCAAAGAAAAGCGAACGCGGCCATTCGCGGAGCTTTCCGTTAATTTCGCTTTAAGGAGCAAAGCTCGCGCGACCCAAAATAAGCTCTCACAATGCGAAATCTCGGCGCGTAATTTATTTTTGCAACTTGCGAAGAGTTTCGCCTTTAATATTTCCCGCTCGTAAATATTGCTACATCATTGTGCGTTTGCGTGTTGCGGCGGGCATGCGGTGTGAGGGTGGTAGGGGGTGGAAACGGCGAACATAAGATGACAATTATTTGTTAGATGCAACATTACTCTATAGCGCTACACTTAGATTAAGAACGCTTGAGGCAAGATATAATAGTTGGAAATTATTAATCGAGCTGGCGGTCTCATAGAAGTCAAAATTTATTAATTTAGAATACCATAAAGAGTACTTAAACCATTAGATTGTTACAATTTTTTTATCTGAAATTTGAAAGTGCATGTCTTATTTTATTGTCAGGACCACTCGTGACCGTTAAGCACCCTATGTGTACAATATTCTCATTACGCAATTCACCTCAGAGATATCCATCAAGCAAGTCACTTTCTAAAGGCGTATACTTATTTCGTTGTTCTAAGAAGCGAGTGCAACGATTGTCTGGATGATCGCTGCAGGATTGTAATTGGTCATCAAGCTTTGCAGGCCTGAAAACATAAGGCTGGTCACCAGGCAGTCAGTTGGCAGACACCCGAAGAAGCCCGCCCGCGGACAACATACAGTCATGGGCGCTCACATCCTGAGAGGGACTCCAGCATACGAGCATCAACCTCCACTATACTGTCGCTGCCACGCCACTTACAAGACCTCTGAGGATCTTCCATCGACATCATCCCTCCGCCAGCTTCTTCGCCACTATATATTATATTATAATATTTTACAAAAAAGAATGCAAAGTACTTGGAAGAATAATTCAAAAATATTGAAATTAAATGATACGAACCGAAACAGTAAAAAATTGAATAAATGAATTTGCAATGCTAGTGTATTAAGTAGCTGGATGACGATAGCCATAAACGAATCGGCCAGTGTGGACGTTCTGGCTCCAACGGATTGAGAAGAGGACAATCACAGAAGAATCACAAAATTTTTTTGTAAAAATGTTGACTACAAAGAAAACTCAGCGAATCATTTCCCAGCGCTCCCAAAAGAAAGGCGCTGGAATACAATAGCAGATAATAACCAAATATATTTTTATAAAGGTATCTAAAAAATCCTTCTCTGACTTACTTGGTTAATTGTGGATTCAAAATTATGTATCCCGATTAAAGAATGCTTCGAACTAAAGTGTCATAGAGGACATGAATAACTGATGGATTGTTAAATTGAAACGCGTTCCTCATAACAAAGCCGAGCATCATGTAAGATTTTTTACAGACGTCGTTGACGTGTAGAGAGAATCCCCAATTGCTCTTAAGAGTAATACCGAGACCTTTACTGGATGTTTCCCCAGCCAAAATGTACTCACAGAGATCGTAGGAATAATCTGACGCTGAATGATATATTATGGCATTTTCCAACAGTAAAAGGCAGATGGTTGCTAGAATCTAAATCACTGTGTAGAGAGAAAGAGTCAGAGAAACAATTTTTAATTATCTTCATACAGAAGAAAACTTGATATTGTAGCTGGCGTATTTATGTATGTCATTAATAAATAATGTAAAGAGCATAGCTCTTAGGTACGTAATAAGGATATATATTATTCATTACCAATATATGCTATTACCAATTTCTCACAAAACTTTCCTAGTAACCTATCAAACTAGTGAATAGTTGGGTGAATCTAGTGTGGCGCACGTATCATGTACATGCACATAATATGCTAGGTAGATTCGAATCGTAAAACTTTGCTGCCGCAATATATCACCAGGTATTTTTGCCATAGGAAATCTACCCCCATTTTCTATTTGCCCCTGGTGCGCAGGAGATTCGCGCTATCGAGAGATACACAGTCAGGACCTTTGCTATTTATGGCGCAAAGTTTTTTATTCCAATATGCACTTTTTGAGCTCAATATGTGTACGTCAAGTATGAAATCCCACGTAATGTGTTTACCGACGTTACCGTTCTGTGATGCTCTATAAATGCAAATGTGTTTTCGGTGAACGTGACATAAAATGCAATGTGTGTAAATAAAGAATTTTAGTCGTGTTAAAAAAGCGAGGCAACTCTGATCACAAGTGCGAAAAAAGTTGATATAAAATGACAAAAAATGTAACGGATAAAAGAGTTGATGAGAAGAGATGCATTGACATAGGTAATGAATCTTGTCAGTATTGGTATGTTGCAATGACTAAAGAAGTTATCCTTTAATCAAATATACGAATGTGGACGTAGGTGGTTTAGCTATTTACGACAAAAGCTAGTGTAGCAGCATTAATAAGGTTCATTGTTCGCAATAACTATGATAAATTATTGCAATGCAGAAGTGACTATAATAATCAAATCTATATTCAAAAAATGTGAATTACAAAAAAAAATTAAGCCTTTGATTTGTTGATGTAATAATATATGGCAAAAAAATATATACCTCGAAGATTAAATAAATTATATTAATAATAATTTTAGTTTAACAGTTTGAGATTTTCTTTAAAATAATTAATTGTAAAATAAGACTTTATTCTTAGCGTAGCGACTTCGTTATTGTTGAGGAAATTATTGCTTACTGGTGAGGAAATTATCAGCCCAACGCAAAGGGTTGACGCGAGTAGATCCAAAGTGGATCCAATGTGGAAATATTTACTTTAAAAGCATTCAAGGGTCAAGAAGGCCCCGGAGATGGGGGTTGATAATTTGCATTTCACCACCCCGCAGGCTTTTGTGTCTCGATTGGATACGGCCCTGTTTTTCTTTCGCGTCTTTGTTTCCTAGGCTCTAATCAGCCTCTGTACAAACACACCCTCCGCTTTCTGATTTTGGTTAGCATCCCCTACTACCTCTTTTCTTTTGCTTCTTTTGTGCTTAATTTAAAAAAAAATGTATACAATCTGTTCCATAAAAAACATTTGAAAAATCAATTTATTTACATATATTGTAAATATGTAGTTAATCTTAGAATGAAAAACCATACACGATTAATATTCTGTTCTGCGTATGACTTACGTTATCACATTATCAAGTCTATTAATTAGATTATCACGGTAAATGTATAACTCATAAGTTACAATTTGATATGTGTATGAGAGGCGTAACCGTGCACGGCTAGAAATACATTCTTAGAACAACCAGAGTTCAATAGTCATTTTTTTGTTTTGTTTTATAAAAAAACAAGATATTTTCAGCTTATGTATATTTTTATTAAGTCTGAGAAATTTTAAACCTGGAATATGTAATACATCATTTATATTTAATATTGATAGTATTTAATTGATATTGTGTTATTGCTAAATATTTGAAAGACAATTTTTGTATTTATGTTACATGCCTAATATATGAAAATATATTTATTTATATTAAGTTTTATTACAAAAAAAAGGCAATGCTTATAATATGTGTTTTACTTGATTTTTCACGGTATTGTCATAAAAGTGGCTTTTAATCTAATAATACTGTTCTAAAATGTAGGAAATGATTTTTTTATCATCGTCAGTTTTACTTTATTTATTACTGATTTTTAAAAATCAGTATATTACTCTGTTAACTTTTTATGACGAGTAAATTCGTTATTGAAAAATTATCAATTAAATTAAGATGACGAGTTAACTCGTCATGAAATTTTAATAACTAATCTACAGCAGGCGAGACGAAATACTGCGCTTCATATTTAACACTTGTACTAATCACACCAAGATTATCGTGGTATTTATGAAACAATTTCGTACTTGTTTCAATAGAAAAAGTCGTGCCCTTTGTTTACGTATATAATATTTAAATATTTTTTTTATTAACTATTCCTTAAACTGTCAAAATTAAGTTAAGATAACATTTTTAAATATACTTTTTGTGATTGAAGTTTATTGCAAAATATGTTCCATAGTTTTTTAAACTTGAATTTTGCAAATTTATTTTTGTTGCAAATAATTTTCACTATTCGAATTACGTTTTAAGACAAAAGTTCCAATGGTTCATCAAATTTATAGATATTTTTGGTTCTTGTGATTTTTTATATAATAAATGTCTCTTTCATTTATACAAAAATAAGTGCTTTAAATTTATTATTTTTATTACTAACCTTATTAATACAGAGCAATTAGATAAATAAAGATTATTTTTATGGACCATTCTGTATTAAAAAAATCTTGAAACCGAACGTAATTAAGTCTCCGTGGAGGCGCGCTAATATCGACGTCGATTATGGACAACTTCAAAGCCTTCCAAATTAAATCACTAGAAAATAAACACAGCCACCAAATGCAATTGTTTGTGGTGGTACATTTCAAAAGAATCTACGGTTTATTTCTGGAAAAAGAATAAAAAATCGATTCCCTCGAAAAATCGACGTAACGTAATTATGAATTTCGGGTACGGAGCTTTCGCTTTCAATTTGGCTTTTTATTTAACGTGTTCTGTTATAAAATGTTGTATATTCGTACACATTAAGTTAGTGTCTGTACATTTATATATTAATGAGAATTTTATGTACTTAATGAAATATATACGCCGTAAAAAATCATTTAATACTTTCCTATCAAAATGTAATGTTTGTAAAAATATGTTGCTAATTAACAATTTTTTGAGGTACTTAAATATATAATATTTTTATGTATTTTAGTTTAGTTTAAATTTTAAAAGCTTTGCCTTTGGTATTCCTAAGAAATTTTATCTCATGTAGGAGAAGGATTGATTAATAATTATTTTAGCTACTATTATTTATGTACATTCTAACAATTATCTTTAATGTTTAATTATTATTAAATAAAATAATATTTAGTGGAAAGAATAGTATATTTTACTAAAATGTTCTCAAAAAAATTGTTTATGAAGGAAATGCTATGCCTAAGTAATTACTCTGCCAGTATACATGTGCAGTTTTCTGCGGCACGACCGGATAACTGCCAAGTAAACCGATTAGTGGATAAACTGCGAACAACTCGGTTAAATTTTCAAACTGCAGCAGGGGGAGGATTGCATCTGTGCAACTTCAACGCGTGACACAAAATTAAATAATGGCATTAAATCGACCGTGCACGAATGCATTGTCTAATTGGATACGGCGTGCAAAGGGTTGTGCAATTAGACTAAGAGGATAACAACAAACAACATTTACATGGCGGAATTGTGATCGGTAATTATAACTGAGAGGACGTGTGCTGCGATGAACACCTGTGCTAATCTAGTTAGACACTTTAATTAAAAATGTATCAAGAAGAAATGGTCATTGTTGACAGTCATTTCTTGGATCACGTTCGGCATAAGTCTTCATCCTGTCCGTATTGAGTGCAGTATAGAAGGACAACTGATCGTGTGCCACTGATGAGTAAGGGCATGCTGACCGCATGCTCTTATCTCTCACTCACTTTCGTCACTTAACACGCGAGCGATCGAGAGGGAATGTATCTCGCACACGCATTTTAGCACCAATCATGCAATATTTTTATTGACATTTTTTACATTGGCAACACTGCTGTCAACTGACAGATAGACAGATTGTCAGTTTTAGTGAGAAAGTACACTTAAAAACCCTCCAAAGTATACGTAAAATCAGTCAAATGTTCAAGGGCAGCTCAAGATACTGCAAGACCATATGGAACATATATATATGTCAAACAGAGAAATTATATAACTCCAAATATTAAAACATGCATATTTTCACTATTTCGGGTGCCATATTGGTGATCAAGATGGGCTACTAATGTTCGCTACACATCTTGTAAGGTAAACCTAAATCAGTGTTTACATGGAAAAGGAAGAACGATGTCATTTGGTGTTGCAATGGTGTGAAGGGAACAAAGAGATCATGTAACAGATTGCAACATCTTCCTTACTGACGTCACCGGATTCATTGTATTTCGTATCCGAACCTGTCATCTGCCATAACACCAATTTTACATAGTTCTGACATACCAGTGCCTATTCCACCATCCAATTTAGAAGATTTTATTTTTCATGAAGAGCCTATTGCTTCTACCTCGAGGAAACTATTTTCATCATCGAGCGATGAAACGACGACGAAAAGAATCTAGCAATCACTAACAATCTGGTAAGAGATCAAACCAACAAGCTAAATTGCTTAGCTCACGACTAAATCAATGAAATTTCCTTTCAACAGAAACTATAATTTCTTATTTTAATAAAATAAATAAAAACCAAACTGATTATTTCGATATGTTGGATGGCGTTTGTATGTATATTATAATATTATAACAATTAAATAAAAAGCATTGTATTGATTTATTGTAATGTTTTAAAATAATTCGAGTAATCAATGTCATTAATTCATTTAAAAATATGTTGCCATTTTAAATTCATTAAAACAATATTACAAATCATTGTACATTTTATTTAATATATTTTTGTAGTATAATAATGAATTTAAATTAGCATAGCATAAACCATATGAAGTTTTCGCGTACATTCACATAGTTTAGTTCTTCTCGCGTGGGTCGTAAACATATTTTTTTTATATGCAAAAAAATGGCGCTCCAACACAAATTGTAAAATTCTTTCATTCTCTACTTTAAAAAGCTTCGCAAGCAAAGGATTTTTCGTTGGGAACTTTTTAGCAGAGCAACCGACACAAGGGAGGGCGGATGTCGCAGAGACCGAAAGCTCAGATGGTTAAAGCCCAATTAGCCGGAAGCTGCGAGGGGAAAATGACCTCATCTTTGTTCGCCTAGCCTAGGATGTTTTGTGCGAACGAGGAGATGAAACAATATTTTTTAAAGGGCGGAACAAAAGAGTGTCGTCTCAGCCGGGAGGTCGTAATTAAGAACTGCGATAAGGAAATAGTACTAGGCGATGCTGCAAGGGTTGCTGCTATAAAATGCGCCCCGGTCTTTGAAAGTTCCAAATGACTTACTGCCTTTTTTGTGTAATTGGGTGAGCACTTGATTATGGATGAAATATTGAAATTTTTATTTATCATTATATATATTATGCGTATATTTCTGTTCCAATATTTAAATCCAATCGATTTAAAAAAATGATCTTTAAAGGTAGCAATAAAAACAGTTGTGTTTAATTGAGTTGACATATTGTCAAGAAATACAAAATCAAATCTATACTATAACAAAAACAAAAAATACATGTTTCTGTCTGTTTATTTGTCTGTCACAAGAAGTCCTCCCAAGCGGTGAACAGTAGCGACGTGTCACTTGCACGTGTCATTATAGCTACCATTTTAGGTTAACAGTGCTATTTTTATTTGACAACTTTTAACTCTTAAATTCAAAATTGTGCTGAACAGCGACGGGCTAACTTTCGATTACGCGCTACTGCAATACGCGAAGATTAGAGACTAAGTACATAAGCGTTCCTCTTTTATTAAAAAAATGTTTACTTTAATTTTCGCGGAGATTCGCAGAACTCTGGTTGGGAAACACTGGCACAGATGTTTTAGGTTGTCTAATGCTTGCACTACACTCTCTGGAAGTTGTCCGAACCGAAGTTCAACTGAAGTTGGCCGAAGTCGCCGACTTCCAAGTAGCGGCCACACTGCCACAAATTTCATATGGCGTCCGGACGTCCGCATGGCGGCTGCTGTCACGTACAGCTGGCATATTTGCTCGCTATCAAAAAATGTGCCAAATAATCGCAATTTTTAAATTGTCATATTATTAAAATTACGCTACTGATAATTATAAAAGTTTTTGGGGCACTCACCAATACAATATCAGTGAAAAGTTTTCGGTCGTAAATATTCAATTTACGCAAAATCTTTGTCGGCTTTTGCAAAATGCCATAAGGGAAAAATATGATACTTCAGAATACGAACATCACATCTGTGACTATCCTAGAATTTGTCGCCATCGATTCTAAATAAGAATTCGTTATGGTGTGACATTTATATAAACCGATCTAGGAAAATACATAAGAATATTCGAAACGATTTTTTTAACAAAATCAAGTACCACTAATTATTTTTTAATTATTTAATTTAATATAAAAAAAATATAATAACGATATCTATTAGAATAATATACTATAATTAATCCCCTTTGGTGCCCTAAAATATTCAAAGATGTCAGTAAGAGTCTATTGAAGTCCCCGATAAGCATGTGGTATTATAACTTGATCACGTGCCCACGATGCAGCGCTCGACGTGCGTGTTAACCATAGGACGCCTACGCGCATACTAAATTGAACCGAGCTATACGTTCTATCTAAGTATGCGAAAAACCATATCATTATCTCTCTCACTCTCGTCACTTATCATGCGATAGAGCGAAAGGGGAAGTATCTCACCGCTCGCGCTCGAAAGAGTAGCTCCGACTTCGGTCCGTTTGCTGACAATATTCGGAAGCGCTTCGGAAGCTGGCCAAGTCGACTGAATTACCCCCACTTTACCTCCCGTTCTCGGTAACCTCGGACAACTTCCGAGAGATTTTAGAGCGGGCAGAACCGAACTCGACCGAAGTAACCCACTATATTCTCCGTCCTTGGCCAACCTTGGCCAACTTCCAGAGAGTGTAGTGCAAGCATTAAACTGTTGCTTACTAACGTTAACGTTAACTTTTGTGCAATTCTTGATTTTTAGTACGTGGTTCTTATTTAACTAATGCCATCAGTTTCTCGTTATCAACTGATTAAAACGTCCACGTATCTACTTCTTCATATTCAAGGCTCAAAACAGTCGTTAAAGTCGTTCATATCCATACCAAAATATTGTTTAGTTTATCTATTAAATTTTTTTTTCATTATCCGGCGTTAATTTAAAATCCTAATTTAAAGCAAGAGAAATTTTAAAAACCAATAATTATTTTACCAAAAAAAAAGAATTGTATAGTTAATATAATATTTTATGATTCTCTCTAGATTGCTTTTGTGATAAACGTCGGTTGTTATCCAAGGACATATTTTCATCTAAAGCGAGATTATTCTTGTACAATATTAAATTAAGATGTATTTTCATAAGCGTCAAAAGAAAATAAGTTTCGACGTAAAATAAATTCCAGAATACATAATAATTCATGCATACACATGACTTTGTTGCGGATAGTAATTCGCATGGAAATATCCTCAGCTTTTAAATTTGTACAATACATACATATAATATGTATGACTGGTAACAGAAAATAACTAGAAATACTATACATTATTTTAGTCAATATTTTCATTTTATAATATTCTAACAATAAATATTTCATTTTTATACTTCTTTTCGCTATTTTTGAACAGCGAAAATAAGTTTTGATACTTATATTCAAAACAATCTTAAACACACTTTAAAATAATTTAATTCCCCAATTTTACTGCTCCTAACATTTTATCAGGAGCAGTCTATATATTTGTTGCTACATACAATAGATTTCAATAGGAAAAATGGATAAATTATGTATTAAAAGTGAAAGCTCAAGATTAATAGATAGCTATAAAATCTACTTCAGAAAAGATTCGATGACGACTTCGCTAAAGATGATGACCCTAACGTGAGAAGTCGACTCTCTCCAATTTTTCACGGTGTAATATCCATTTTCTTATACTCCCCATAGAGGAAGGATAAATGGATAAAATATTAATAATGTTAAATTCCAAGTTAGGTATTTATATTTAAATTTTAATTAAGCATATTCTATTTATTATTAAACATACATTTTCATAATACATAGAGCGGCTTCTGAACGTAGTTTTGCGCTTGCGCAGAGCCTGAAAGTGGAAACTTTCATTTCATGCATTCATAACTCAGAGACGTTGAAATATTTAATCAAGGAGAAGGTCCTTTATTAATTCTTCTATTGCTTTATACCGAGAAGACATTTATAATATTAATTCGGAATTCGTTCTCTTCAATTCGTCAGTAGATCCGTTCCGTTTTAACGACATTCATCTCTCAAATTTATTATCCGACTCGTTTCTCGACAGGAGTCAAATTGAGCAGCACCCGTTGCTCAGATTATGTCGATAAATTCACATTATTACCTGTGTATTTCCAACAATCTTGTATATAATAACACTGTGTATTTTAACGTTGTATAATTATGTATATAAAACACCTATAAATTTTAGCCAAGTGGATTTAAATAATTTATATAATTTTTTTTAATATAAATTAAAAAATCTAAATCTAAAGAAATATTTTATATTAAAATTTCTGTAAAGAGTTAAAAATAAACATAATAAAGAACATATTTGGTATCTTTTGTTATCGTAGTTTAAACAAAGTTCTTTTAAAAGTGACGACAGTAACAGAAAATGTATGTAAAGTTTACGGGGGGAAAACTCTTAAAGTGTAAATTCAAACGGTGGTTTCAAAAGTTCTGGAAACTATTGCCTCGAAGATGAACCTCGTTTTGAAAGACACTTATAGTTAAATAAAGTTCTATAGCAGACAACTAGTGAGTTAGATCTAATTGTAATGGTTAAATAATTAGAAGATAAACACAAATATTTTTATTGCGAAATAATGTATTTTTCAAGTGTATAATCTGCAAAATTATTTCAACATGTTCTTAAAAAAGGGATTTATTAGCTTCGAACAAAGATAGAAAAATATATTTTTTATTGCATTTTATATATTAGGCGCATATATTATGAGATGATTCAATATTGTTATTAAAATAATAACACACACAAAGACCAATTTGTTTACGAGATTTTGTTTAGAACGTAGATTGTTTAGAAACATTAAATTATGGTGATCTAATTATTTTCATTTTTCAAAAACTAAAATTTCCAGATTTTTTGTATATGTACATTTCTTACAATTTATAATAGTTTTAACGCCATCAAACATAATATTTTTTAAAATCAAGCAAACAAACTGCTTTATTTTTTTCAACAAAAAATAGTCATCAGCCTTTTTTACATGAAACGCTATTTTTCGTATATTTTTAATTTTCATTTTACTACTTTTATTAAGAGATAATGTAGAAGCTATGCTAAAAAATATAATTTATAGAAACATTGCTACGTGAGCCGCATACGGCCCGAAGGCCATAATCAAAACGAAAATATTTATTGTTAATTTGCTGTTTAATCAGTATAATCGTTTTGGTTTGGACTTGAATCTATATCCAGACCCACCAATTTATCTAAGAGCTGCAAAATTTGGTGATAAATAAAGAGCAAAGAGAAAAATCACTATCGACGAGGCCGAATGCGAATTCGTCGGCTTATCGCTCGTCCAAAATTTATATCGTCGACTTTTGTCGTCATAAATCACTCAGGAAATAAACGGGACCGCTCAAATCGAGGTGGTCCGGGTCAAAATTTAGACCCCAGCGAGCTCATAATTCGATAGTGGCATTTCCAGCTAGTCACGTAATTATTTAAATGGAACAACGATATGAAAACCTGGCGTTAACTTTCCGCCGCTAGATAATTACTTTGATAACAGCATTAGAACCGAGGCAACATCACGGCATCGCGATGCTGTAATTAGTCACACAAACACATACTTGCCACTGAAGTATTATATAATATAACAGGGAGGAATGTGCGCACACAAAAGCTACTAGTTACCTAGTTTGATGGATAATGAGATATTTATATTATAATTAAAAATCTGTCTATCATGATCAGGCGGGCAATGTATTACAAATGTGCTATAGTGTGTATGACAAGTTAAACAACAAGCAAAAATCAATGATATGTTAAATAATTAAGGACAGAATAGCGTAGTCCGTAACGTCTCAGACTAGTAGCTCTGAGGTTGCGGGTTCTAGTCCCGACAGCGTCACTCAAATTTTTATTTATTAAAATGCGCTGGTATTAAAAAAACGATTTATTGATTATAAATTGTTTAGCACATAATAATTTATAATTAATAATATATATGTCACCAATTCCCAGACTTGTTGGTATTCATTATATCTGATTGACTTACTCAGTTGGTACAGAGTTGTAACGCATCGGGCTTACGCCTGTCAGGTTACAGCGGAAGATTTAATACAAATAAAATAAATAACATTTTGTGCCAACCGACTTTTTAACATTTCCCTAAGCTAATTTTAATAATATTTTCGAGAGAGCAATAAAACCGTATAATCTTTATATGGTCGTGTGTAGGGATTCCAATCCCGGGATCCCGAACGATTTTCAATACCCGATGAGTCCCGGGATTATAAAACATAATCCCGAATTTTTTGGATTGATTGATTTATCAAGCACAATCGAATTATTATTGACAAAATCGTTATATTTCGTATACAAACTTGCGCGAGTTGCACGTGTCATCTGTGAATCTTTGAGGCTGTGAGTCTGAACGTACTTTTTCAGCTGCAGGCTGCTTAGGAACCAGAATCAGATCAAGGCTAAATGATGAAACGCTTGATGCTTTGATGTTACTTCGTGAGTTTTTTCCAAAATAATGTTTTCCATTAATTGTGTCTATGAATGTACATATGTACATACATTGTCAAAAGTTAATTTTTTATCTTCTCAAATAAATAAATAAGACCTTCTCTTTTTTATTTTTATTATATTATTTTCTATTTTAAGTCCAAGACTAAAATTATACGTACTTTATACATTGTACGTTATAAAAAACGGATGTAAAAAAATATTGTATTATTCATTTTAAATAATTTTTCTCGATAAAATAACATGAAAATTATCCCGGGACTAGTCCCGGGATCCCGGGATCGACTAATTGCAATACCGAAATCCCGGGATCAAAATTTTGGCCCGGGATTGGAATCCCTAGTCGTGTGTGACTGAGTGCTTTCGAGAAAACTCTGTCTTTCGCTAGACAGTTATTAGCCACAGCGTAAAGATTTATATAAAATAAATTAAGATTATCATGACCAAACAGATTACCTTAATACACTAATTGCTTTTGACGTAGATTTTTGACTTCTGAGAAGGGATAATTATTTTTTGCGCTCTCCTATTGGACAAAATTCAAAGTCAAGTCTTAATATAAACACTTGATAATCGATCGTTTTCACCGCGATGGCACAAATTTATTGCTTTTGACCTGGGCTGTAAATTCCCTATATGGCAACACTGAGCAGCAAAAAAACACGAATCATGTAAATATTATGAGTAGATATTTTTAATAGTTTTTAATGCCTTATTAAAATATTTCGCATAAAATATGATTTCAAAAAATATGTCTCAACGGTGGCTAATTTTTATATTTATTTGTAGCATAGAAAGGGTTTACTCGTACTTATTTTTATTTATTACGATGATATAAGAAATTATATTACGATATTAAAAAATATATAAAATGTCATTTTTGTCACGACTTTTTTTTGTTCATTAAAAAAATATTACCATAATAAAATAATTTAAATAAAACAATTTTCATTTTGATTTAAAAAAGACAAAAATGTAATTCCAGCTAATGAAAAAGTCCACAGCTACATAATTATTACTCGGAAATATAAATAATTTCTGAAATTTCGGCAATAATAAAGTGTTTCTATTTCATTATTTTGTTGCTGCGCTATTAACCACTTTACCCCTGTACCCTTTCGTTATAAATAGAATAACTATAAGAAACTAAATTTATAAAAACAAAAATAGAACAATTGGGCTATAGATAATGCAGTGATACATCGATAAAAAAATAACTACTTGTGTTGTCTTATTACACAAAGATATGATATTTTTAAATATTCCACTTAAAATATAGACGAATAGTAGGGCAAATATTTTAATAACGAATAGTTAAAAAACGGGCAAATATATTCGGTATTCTAATTTTACCCACTTAAAGCGTCTAATGCAAATTATAAATATTTTTTCTTAAAATGCTAGAATATAAAATTGAAGTATAATAAAAAAAATATAAACGGTAACCTGGAATTCAATAAAGTGGTAAATATTATATAATATGAGTGTCCCTTGAGAAGCCACACATTTTTAGAAGCGCATCTTCGATGAAACATCAGTTCTCACGCGATTATTAATGAAAACATAATTAACACGTTCACCCCACAACCACTTAGCTCTTCCTGTTTAGACAATTGCTACTAAATATAATCCCAAACTTTACTTTGCGTAAGTAAACATGGTAATATTTCATACCAAACATGTGTGTGTATTACACACACCGTGTACTTATGTTAACTTTTTTCCATTAATTGATAATAACATTGTTTCAAATATTAAAACTGTAATTTTAAAAATTGTTATAATTAGATGGAAACCAAATTCGAAGTTCTTCTAAGAGTGCTTTCTCGTGAATAGATGTTGATGTGATACTAAGTATTTGTATACAAGTATATTTGTGGAATTTAGTTAATACTAAATATAATACATGCATACAATTCAATAAGCTTTTTTTATGATTGAAATTTATTTATTGATTTATTGAATAATTAAAGATTTTAATTTTAAACATGCTAAAATAGATGTAGACATCTATGATCATAAACAAATATTAGAACAGCAAAGTTTAAAACCAGCAATAAAATATTTATTATAGCACTCACATCTAACTTCACACATTCTTATATTAATTATTTATAAATATATGTAGATTTTCAAATATTATCAATATGTAATAAAAAAAATTATTTTCACTAGTTTCAACGAAAGAACGTCATTTGAAAATGTCATTAATTTGGCTCATATAAATTAGATTTAAATAATATATTTCATATAAATAAACTTGAAATCATCGACATTATACTTTTAGAAGGTCAACAAGTCAACAACAAAGGTGACCTTCGTGTCACTCGCATTAAAATAAATCGAACGAGAGATAGATATTCTAAAAATAAACAAATAACTTGCATTAAAATAATTGGAATTAGAGATAAATATTTTTAAAATAGCCAAATTGCCAACCTTTGATAAAAAATATTTTTTTGTAATCTGAGATGCACGACATTTTAATCCTTATGGTTTACATGAAGCATAACCTTGATCTCGTTTGAACTTGTTTATGCATCTCGTAATATTTAAAAAAAAATTCAGTAGCTTCGCGTCATCGGGCGAGTAAACTGTTTCGCTACATTTTTGTCGAATAAGTGTTTTTTCTAATAATATCCCTTTCGGTGTTTTTAATTATAAAGTGATAGTGTAATTTAGTGTATGTGTTAGAATAAAGCAGTGTGTAATTAAAATTAGTGTAGTGTTTAGTTGCACCGGCGGCGTGGCGCTGGCGCTGGCGCTGGCGTCCTTACCGACGCCGACGCGACGCGACCCTCGCTACCCGTCACGTCAAGGTAATGTCTTTTTATTAATTTTCTGTCTGTCTTTCGAATATATACTAGTTAATCCTTTGTGCTCGTAACTCGACATCCGAGTGTATTCCAATTTACGTCGACAAAACTTGAAATGCATTTTTTGGCTTTGTGTTGGAGCTAATTTTGTCAATTTAAATTTATTAATGGTAAAAAAAGTTGTGGTAAACGCATTTTAGTAATATTCAATTTTTAACATATGCAAATAACTCAATACGAGTGTAAGTTTATTGTAAAATTTGTAATCGGAACATGGTCATTCCGCGTGGTGTTAAGACCATTTATTGCTTTTAAACTCATTTTTTCCTTCAGAGGGTATCTATATCAGGGCTCGGCAACCTATGACCCGCGGGTCACCAAGTGACCCGTTTGATGATTTGAAGTGACCCATTTCAGTTCCGCAAATATCATTTTTTTAACGTGTTACGATGTCACGACTAGACCACATATATGGTTGTTAGGACCAAAAATATTAACTGACCCGGATAGTCTTTTTAATAGTCACATTTTAATTATTTTGACCCGCAGCAAAAAAAGGTTGCCGAGGCCTGATCTATATTTTTATCATATTAGACTATATGCTCTAATTGTGCATAATTCTTACTTAATTTGTGTGTCTTCTATGAAATAAAAACGATTTTTTTTGTTATCTGAGATGCACGACATTTTAATCGTTATGGTTTATATGAACATAACACGAAGCATAACCTTGAACTCGTTTGAACTTGTTTATGCATCTCGAAATATTTAAAAAAAATTCAGTAGCCATATGACAATGGTCATTAACGGTCGTGTTACATTTTTGTCGAATAAGTGTTTTCGTTTATAATAATATCCCTTTCGATGTTTTTAATTATAAAGTGATAGTGTAATTCAGTGTATGTGTTAGAATTAAGCAGTGTATTATTAAAATTAGTGTAGTGTTTAGTTGCACCGGCGGCGCGGCGCTGGCGCTGGCGCTGGCGTCCTTACCGACGCTGACGCGACGCGGCCCCCGCTACCAGTCATTTCAAGGTTATGTCTTTTTATTCATTTTCTGTGTGTCTTTCGAATATATACTAGTTAACCCTTTGTGCTCGTACTATGTATTCCAATTTACGTCGACAAAACTTGAAATGCATTTATTGGCTTTGTGTTCGAGCTAATTTTGCCAATTTCAATTTAAAACACATTTTAGTAAGATTCAATTTTTAACTTATGAAAATAAGTCAATAATGTTCAATTTACGAGTGTAAGTTTATTGTAAAATTTTTCATCGGAACATAGTCGTACACTCGTGGTGTTAAGACCGATACTTGTTAAACTGATTTTTTCCTTCAAAGGGTATCTATATTTTTATGATATGGGATTATATGCTCTAATTGTGCATAATTCTTACTTAATATTGTGTGTCTGTTATCAAATAAAAACGATTAGAAAAAGAGAGCGAGATGCAAGCAGAGCTCGCTATCTCGCTCGCACTATTCAAATCAGCGATTGACAACCATCGACATTTTTGCGGCAACTCAAATAATAATATATATTACTCTTTTCGAGATAGTAAATTACTTATGTGTTTTAATTATTTATAAATACATATATTGATTTATTTTTACAAATTATCCATATAATTACAAATGACGATATAATAATGTTATTACTGTGACAGTAATAGTAGTAGGAATGATATCTAACCACTTAAAACAAGATGGATTATGCCAATATTTGATGCAAATAATGAATACGAATCTTATTATAATCTTAAATATGATGACAATAAATTGGTATGGTGCGCCAAGTAAATATTGTTATAACCTAATATAATACCTCTGCACCAAGAGATACCCAGAGACCCGAAACTATACAATAATATATCGGTTTATAAATACACTAATCAATTTACTAAGAGAGATTAGCATAATAGTTTATTATTATTATTTATAAGCTAATAAAAATATTGTTTCTAAAACAAGTTTATATATGGTCCCCTTTTAAAATTGTAAATCCTACAATTTTTTAATATAATTTTTATTATTAATTTGATTTATTTTATACACTTTCTGGATTGATAGTGCAGCAAGGGCGTTTAGTACATCATAGGAAATCAAATTTCTCATATGTATTTAATGCGATTCAACGACCTGAACGAACGTTCAATATCAGCTTTAGACACGTTCATGCTAAGACTATTTCTACTAATTTTAAATCTTGTACAAGTTTCAAGTTTTAGAATAATCTTTTAATGTAATCATTTTTTATGATCAATTTAATTATATTTTAAAAATTGTTTTAATAAATTCCTAATTATTTTGGTATGTCCAAATATGGTTTTAATTTCAAATATCATTAGGGAATAACAGTATTTTCATATTTCCAAGGTATCGGGTTTTGTAAGAGGAATTACATTTTTTGTCTTCCACTGGAATTAATGTATAATTGTCGATTGGAGCTTGGTAAGTCTTTAAGAGATTTGATCTTTTCATTGAGTAATGTTTCAAAATGTTGTAGTGCTTGTTCAGCTGTTGTGTAAGTGTAATTATTTGATTGCAAAACATTTTATTATTCGATTTTTCTTAAAAACTACGAGATTTTATGTCTATTTTTATTGAATGAATTTGCTTTGATAAAA
Organism: Plectrocnemia conspersa; assembly: GCF_051122295.1. Classification (NCBI taxonomy): domain Eukaryota; kingdom Metazoa; phylum Arthropoda; class Insecta; order Trichoptera; family Polycentropodidae; genus Plectrocnemia; species Plectrocnemia conspersa. The sequence continues at coordinate 29,125,567 of NW_028277174.1, forward strand.
ATAATAATACCGTAAATGGAGGCAACTATGTTGAATTATTATATTTTCTAAGCGAATCAGACACATTATTAAAAAAAATGAGAATAGATTGTCAGCTCTTGCATTAATATCAATCGAAAAAAACTTTTAGACAAATTAAAGAAAGACAATACATATATTATATGACGCGGTTATTGCTGACTTTTGTAAGAAGGAGCGTCGAATAAATTATTTTTCAAAAAATAAATACATAATATGTTTATAAAATAAAGAAAATAAATTTAAAAATATAGTTTTTATCCCCCCCTCCTTATCCGCATGCCTTGTTTCAAAGTCACCGCACGCCACTGATGTAGATATACATTTTTCCAATAAAACAGTTTAAAAATCAAATCAATGCGTACAATCGTACAGATTATAATATATGCTAAGTTCACTCTGATTTTTTGCCTAGATGAAAATGTAACAAAAGTTAAAGACAAACCTTTGAACGCAACGATTCGTCTGCTAATTGTGTCTGTGTGTTTTTGAATTAAAACTTTGCCTCGCATTCTAACACTTTCGGGACGTTATCTCGCCGGGCAATTTAAAGTTGAGTTACGACAACGTCGTTTTCAAAAAAAGGAGAAGAAAGGCCCAACTAACACAACAAAGTGCCTTAAAAAACTTTTCAAATTTCACTGTTTACATTCTTTCCGCCTTTTGCCATTTCGTGTTGCTTGTACTCTTCTCTTTTTGTTCCTCTTTATACCTATGCTTCATTTTTTCAAGACAACCATCGACCATCTTTCATTTCTGAAAGTTTATACTGCTTTCCTGAAGCGGCGTTTATTTCACTGTATGAATTTTTATTTTCACCTTACATCAACACGAGTCTATGAAAATTTTATTTCAATTTTCATTATATATGTACATATTATCATATCATCGGAATATTAGTTCCCTTTTTTCTTTCACTGGAAATACATAATAGTATCATCGAGATTGTAAAAATATCAAAGTTACATTCATTCACATTAAAACAATAGAATCGGTTCAATTTTAGCCAATTTTCTACAATTTTTTTTTCTACAAAAGTTCCTCTTATTTCTACAAAATAAACTAATGATATTATTATTATTAATAAAAGTATAGACTTATCGAAAAAAAGTAAAGCTGCATTTTGATAAGCAGGTATATAATTATGACCGTTTTAACACAATCAAAAATTAATTTTTATTACTCTTACAGGCAAATTAAAAATATCTGACAATCTTTTACTAATTTATATATTCATATAAATGATTTATTTTGTACCGTTAAAAATTGCATTTAATTATTATTATTATTATTAAATAAAATATAATTTAAAAAATATTGTTCATGATAAACAAGTTTCATATTATATTACGTAGAAATAAAGAAACGTAAATTACAATTAAATGTTTTTTTATTATTTCAAGTTATTCAGTCTTATATTATATATAGTCTTTACATCACATGTTACATGTTGTATATCGTCTTTACATTATATTAAAATAATACAAAAATAAAAAAATATTTAACGTATAAGTTAAATAGAAAATATTCTAAAACCGTTAGTTTAAATTTTGTTAAAATTATTATTATCATCAAAATCACAATTTTTTTATCACATATTTAAAAAAATTAAATAATTTTTAAATAACTATAATGTACACATAGATACCCATAAATAGTATGAGTAAAATATTTCACAATAATTACAAGCTATTGTAAAAAAACAAATTGTAGTTCACTGTTTTAAATTCATAGAAATTAATAAAAATATATGCCATAAAAAATAACTTAATATTATAAACCTAATTAAAATAATATCATTAAATCACAAATTCTAAAAATTACCTTTAAAAATTGATTGATCCTATTACGTTAGTTGTTATTACAATTAGTTATTATAATCTTAACATTACATGTTAAGAATCTCTCACTACAACGAATGATATTAAAAGTAGATAATAATGTTTATATTATTTTAATATTGACTTATGGAAATTAATTTAAAATAATATTTAAAGTTATTCAGTCTTGTACATAATCTGTACACGTTACATCAATACATATAATACAAGAGTAAACAAATAATTATAAGGCAAAAAACAGTTCTAACTAATAAGGGACATTGAAATAATTAAAAATATATTCAATCTCTCTCTTTTACATTTTTAGAAATTTATAAAAAATAAATTTTCTGTACAAAATATTTATCACACCTTTAAAATTGTAAATTTAACTTAAAAGCATTATTAAATCACACATTCTAAAAATAACTTTCGCTATTTAAAATATGATATTTCTAAAAGTTAGTTCAATATTGCATTCAAAATTTAAGACATCAATATCTATATATAAATGTTTATTTCCCATTTAAAGCAAATTCAGCCTTTTACGTCGTCTTAATATTACATACATAAAAATATTAAAAACTAAACTAAACATATAACTTGTAAAATAAATTTTTAGGTGACTAGTTAAACCGGTTTTTTAATATTCAAAATATCAAAATAATTTGTAAGAATTATTTTTTTAAATGCCACGTATTATCACATATTTTAAAATTATACAATTAAAAATATTAAAAAAATTCTAAAATTAAGATTAAAGCACAAATTTACTAAAAAAATTAATATTCAATCAATACTCAAATTATACAAAATAATACCTCCCTCGACTGTAATTATTTACAACTTTTATGCCTGAGATATTCCTCCATCTTGCGCTTCGCGATGCGAGTTTTGGCTCTGCACATCCTCGACGCGAAGGTATTCTTCTTCCGAGCATCGCTCTGGTTAACGTTATGGAACGTCCTAACCATATTAGGGTTATACTTGGCCATTTCCTCCTCTATTTCTGCGGGAGTAACATTATCTCTGAAGTTTTTAAGCGTTCTCATTTTATCGCTTTTGTTCCCAGGGTTGTTTTGAGTAGGTTGATTTCTTCTTTCGGAAGCATCTTGTGGAGGCAAATTCTCGGTAGATTCTATGACGATTTGTTGCTCTACGTTAGGTTGAACGGTCTCTGATGGTGCAACGTTAGAACTGACATCTATCGAATTTTCATTGTTTTCTTCTTCCGTTGCCGTTTCTACCTCGTTTGCAAAATTTTCGGTATAGAATTCTTCGCGAGAGGGAAAATTTTGCACCTCGACCAAAATTAAACGATTGTTGGCGTGAAGCGTGTCCACCTGATAACGAATAAAGAATACATTCCATTATGTAAAGCAAAAAATATTTAAATAAGGTAGAAATTAAAAAATAAAACAAACCTTAGCAACCAGATCAGTGGGAAAATTATTGCTTGCTTGAATTGTCGCCGGGTACGAAGCTGTGCTTATTTCAACACATTCGGGAAAGTAATTGTGAATTACTTCTTTAATTGCCTTTGTGGAATTTTTATTCACCAATGTGCAATTTTCTTGGCAGTGTATTTTCACCTGAAATTACAAAAAAATATTTAATTTATTGATAATAAAATTATTATATCCTAAACAAATCTTTACCAAGAATTTGTTATTTTTATAAAATTCAAAAATATTCACCTCAACATCACAATGTTCTGAAATTATTGATTCAGAACTTGTAGTTTTGGAGGAACAGAATTTTATCACAGAATCTCGGTTTTCTTTTTGAATTTTCATGGAAGCTTTCTGGGTCAGCTTTGGTTGGTCTTTTATCTGTAAAAAAAATTAAAAAAAGTCTTAGTGAAATATAGTTTTGAATTTATGAAAAATTATATATAATATTCATATTACTATTAATAAAAAAATAATCAAAGCATACTATAAACTTAACAATGTACCTTTATGTAACAATGATTGAATTTGCTAGTTTTAGCTGAACTGGACTTTATCACAGAAACTCGGTTTTTCTGTGTTGATTTATTTGTAGCTATCGGTAGATGTGTAATCTAAAAATAAAATTGATTAATTAAAAAAAACGTTAGGCAATTGAACTCGATGTATTAGAAAATTAAGACAAATATTACACAAATTAACTGGTAAAAAATACTAACCTTGGTAATTAACTTGACTTGGCTGGCAACTTCCCGAGACTGGGACGGAATATCAACTCGATTTTCTTTTTGGATGCTCGTCGTTGCTTCTTGGATTAGTTTAGGTTGGTTACCAATCTAAAAATTATTAAAAATAAAATTAGTAAACGTGGTTTATTTTATATGTAAAAAAAAATGTATAAAGGTACAAACCGCGGTGTTCACATTTTCTTGTAGAGGACCAATCTTTACTCTCTTTGCCAGAGGGACTTCATCAGCAAGCTGATCCTGTCGATTGATTGCTGGCAAATCTTCCATATTAGTATTATCCTTTATCAGATCCAATATCATTGAACGCTTGCGTTTAGACGCGCCACTGATATTTATATCAGGAACTACTCCCGTTTTCTTGCAGTTTAGTTTTTCGCTTGTTTGCGAATTTGTCATTTCCTCTACGAATAGATTGTTAATCTGCGATACCGCTTCCGAACGCCATTTTCTTTTCGACCGCGTTTGAATTGTTTTACACTCCACATTTTCTTCCTTTTGAGCCAAAATCTTCTCGGAAAGTGCTTTAGGCATTAATCCAAAATTAGCTAGAAAAGCCATCTGAGCTTGTCGATCGTTCACGATGTTGCTGGTTGCTGACATCGTTATTTCGAACCTTATCTGAAAAATCAAAAATTATAAATACTTACAAAACAAAATAAAAAAAATAATACATAAGCACTACAAAATGTATGTTATTTTCATATACCTAATACATATGACTTATTCACTAACTTTTTTTAAAAACAAGTAAAAAAATATATTATAAATTATCATTGAAATAAAAATAATATTTATTTTTTAATAAATATTTTAACCTTTTTAACGCCACGCGCATGTATACATGCGTTGCTCTGTCTGGCCCTCAGCGCCAAGCGCATGTATACATGCGCTCGTCTAAACCCATGTTTTTTTAATAAAACTAGAGGGAAGTGGCTGGCTATAATTGTTTTAAAAATCAGTACGTATTCTTCCTGAACGTTTACAGTATTACCATTTTAATAATTTTAGTTAAAACAGTGATATATCTGTATATAGATTTAAAATTATGCATTTTATTCAGTCTTTTGTAATTCGCAGGCGAGGGTTGACACAATCGTGTTGCGGAAATTTAATTTTTTTTAAAGTTAATTTATTAACTGTAATTTAATCTTCATATTATTTCATATTCAATATAGTGATATAATCCTTATAATATTTAATAATCGTTATAGTTATCGTCATAATAATTTATAATCGGTATAGTGATATAATTCTTATAATATTTTATCATCATTAAAATAATTGTGAATTGGGAGAAATTGTTTTGCACTATTCTATGTTTTTTGTGACTGATGATTTTATTTTTCATAATTTTGAATAAAAAATAATTTAAATATTTATTTTGCTAGGTTTATGAATTAGATTACTCCACTATTTACAATTAGAGGGATTAATTCATACTATCAATCATAAAAAGGGCCAGTTCGACTTGCGATAAACCGTTTAAGAAAAAATGGGTTTCTTCCTCAAAATCAATCATCATGGGAAACAGATCAAGTCACAAATTATGTGCCATAAATAAAAATGTGAGATAACCCGTACATCAGTGTTTATCTTCAAAACGGCCGTTTATAATATGTATATCGACAAACTGCAATGTATTTCAAAAAACTCGTCACTATTCTCTAATTAAGAATGTCTGGTGCTGTGGTTACAAAATTACCCAAAGTTTATGTTGGCAAATATCACAATCTTTGCACAAATATAAAGTTGGTATGCAAATTTCAATGTAATCTTAACCACAGTAAACACCATCTGTATCACGTACGACATCTAGAGACATTGCATAGCATATGCCAGCTTTATTAGCGGCAACAGAAAAAATCCACATCTATGTAAACAATATTATGTTTGTGCGCATAGCATAAAAAAAATAAAAATAAGGTGCGTGCCCAGATGTATATGTGCTACTTGTAACGTGACTTTGTGTGTAGTTCTACGTTTTGAAATTTATAAATATATTTTGTTGAGTTTATCAATTGAATCACTACTATTTAAAAATACTCAAACTCGTAAGTTTATTATTTTTAAATGTTGAAGTCCCATATTTTAGCCGTGATCAGGATTTAAGTACATGTAATGCTTGAAATTTTAAATCTCACTTAAACGCTTGGCGGACAGCGTGTGATCAAGAAAAAACAAGTTAGCAGCGAAAGAGTTAATACTATGTATACAAATTACCATGACGCACTTACTGCTAAATATGACATTTTTTAAATATTCATGTTAAACTACTTAACCAAAAAACCCATTTACTAATAAAATTATTAAGTAAATAATATACAATAAAACATGTGTATAATCAAGTTAAAAATATTTATTTCAATGTCTAGATATGACCATATTGCACTAACTATTAACTTAACTGTTCATATAATACATTTCAAATTTCTTTATGCTAGTTAAAATCAAATTTTAAATTAAAAAAAATAAATTAATTATAAATTGCTTCCACAAATAAATAATTAAATAATAAAATGTATAATCTAAATACGATATAATGTTACATGCATTTAATGAAATTAAAAATATGTAAGAAATACGGAATAAAAAAATTAAATTCGGAAACACATAAAAAAATTTAATAAGTGTTATTTAAAATCGCAATTTAAAACAAGTAAAATAAATTTATTATAAAAAACTTTATCTGTTAAATACCTTTATAATCAGCAAAATTTCTCGGAAATACGGCACGCTTTCACTTTCACACTTTCACTTATCACACAAAGCGCGTTACTCGTCAGCCGGGCAAGACGACCAGAGCCGACTAATGCACAGGGCGAACTGATTAGAATTTTAGCCCGGGGGCTAGACACCCACGCCAATGCGCTTCGATAATGGAAAGTGGAAGGGGTACACTTCTTATCTATCACACTCTAAACGGGTTTACTCAAATTTAAAACATTAGCAAATTTTGTTGAATTAGTAATATGAGAACATATTTTATATTGTTTATTTTTTTGCAAATGTACAGTAAATAATACTATGATTTAAAATTATTTCTATATTATTAATATAAATATATTGTAGTCATCTCTTTTGATGTTTGTTTAGTTCTAATATTATATATACTATATATTATATTATATATTAAACATTTTTTATTGTATTATTTTTAAGATTAGTTTTTTATGTACACATTATTAATCACTGAATTATAATCTTTTTAAATTATTTTTAACAATAACATCTACAAATGAAATCTATGACAAAAAATGTATAGAATATAATTCCTAAATTTCAAACGTAGAATTTATTATCTGAATTTAAGGCACAGTGTGATTTTATAATTGTTTTAAGATAATTTACAAAAAAAATATATTGTGATGTATTTTATTTTGCAATTTTTAAGGTGTTTTGAACAAAATATGTAAAAAAAACAGATCGTTCACCCCCAAGTTAGTTTGACAGTAATAGTAACGGTATTCTATAATGCATTTCGAAATCCAAGATAAGAAAATGGCGACGCGATTTGCCGTCGCAGCGTCCAATTAGCGACAACCTCGCAGTCTCCTCTGCTGTAGGTTTTTTTTTATTAATATTATAGTAACCTTTAATACAATCGTGCGTTTTATACAACATGCGTTTAATAAAGTCGAAAATATGTATGAAATACGAAATAGAAAATTTGAATTCGAGAACCCATAAATAAATTAAATAAGTGTTAGTTAAAGCCGCAATTTAAAACAATTAAAGAAAATTTATTTAAAAAATCTAATAAATACCTTTATAATCAGCAAAATTTCTCGGAAATACGGTACGCGCTCACGTTCACACTTTATCACTTATCACACAAAATGCACAGAACGTTATGTACTACACAAAGCGCGTTACTTGTCAGACGGGCAAGACGACCAGGGCCGACTAATGCACAGGGCGAACTGATTCAAATTTTCGCCCGGGGCTGGACACCCACGCCAATCCGCTTCGCTCCTGGAAAGTGGAAGGGGTACACTTCTTATCTATCACACTATAAACCAGGGATTACCAACCCTGTGCACGCGGGCGGCACGGCGTCCGCAGGTGTTTTAAAAGTAAAATTAGTATTTTAGTGTTTTAAAAGTTTTTTAATAGTAAGGGGTTGCCACAGAAAGCAGTTGCAAATGAAAGCATATTAACCATCTAATGTTACATTTTTAAAACGTTTGTGTGTCTATATGGGACAATGATTATAGTACATTAGGAAATCCAAGTGGCTGCCATCTTGACAACCTTTTTTTTGTTTGCTAATAAAATATTACTTTTAAATGTATAAAAAAATGTATAGAATATAATTCCTAAATTTCAAACGTAGAATTTATTTTCTGAATTTAAGGCACAGCGTGATTTTATAATCGTTTTAAAGTAATTTACAAAAAAAATATATTGTGATGTATTTTATTTTGCAATTTTTAAGCTGTTTTGTACAAAATATGTACAAAAAAGAGGTCGTTCACCCCCAAGCTAAGGTGACAATTATAGTAACGGTATTCTATAGTGCATTTCGAAATTCAAGATATGAAAATGGCGATGCGATTGGCCATCGCAGCAGCCAACTAGCGGGAACCTCGCAGTCTCCTCTGCTTTAAGTTTTTTTTAAATATTTTATTTATCTTTTATACAGTCGTTCGTTTTATACAACATGCGTTAATAAAGTTAAACATGTGTATAAAATACGGAATAGAAAATTTAAATTCGAGAACACATAAAAAAATTAAATTAGTGTTAGTTAAAATCTCAATTTAAAACAAATAAAATAAATTGATTATAAAAAACATTATTTATTAAATACCTTAATAATCAGCAAAATTTCTCTGTAATACGGTTCACTTGTACTGTGTTTTATTGTTTTGTATACGTAGTACATATTCATATTTAAATTTAGTCAATGTAATTATTTTTTGCTGGTTAATTACTGAACTGAACAAAAACACCGTTTATTCAGCTTTTAAAAAAGAAAATGAAGTTTATGAGTCAACCATTATAGTACATTGGGAAATCCAAAATGACTGCTATTTTGACGACCATCTAGTATAACAACCTCGCGCTCACCTCTGCTTCATTTTTAGTTGCTTAAACATATTCTTTTTTAAATTTAATTTGAGATACTAATAATTTTATTATTAATATTCTAATTTATATACCTTAAAATTTATTTTCTTAATTTAATTTATTGCGTGATTTTATAAGATAACTTACAAATAAATTATATTGATATTTATTTTATTTTTCAATTTTTGCACTGTTATGAATGGTTCGTCACTAAATATATTATTTTATTTATATATGTATTTTATTTATATAGACCGTTCACCCCCGAATTTGGTTTACAGTTATCTACAGTAACAGTATTCTAGTGCATTGCCAAATCTAAGATAAGAAAATAGCGACGCGATTGGCCGTCACAGCGGCCAATTAGCAGCAATCTCGCAGTCTCCTCTGCTTTAGGTTTTTTTCTGAATATTGTAATAATCTTTTATACATTCGCCGAATGCCGCCAAGTGAATATTATTTATTGCTTGAATATCAACAATAGAAACCTGCTACATAAGTATTAAACCCTGCTGGGTTTTTTTCGGTAATATATTTTTTTAAATACAATCATTAAATGTTGCTATTTAAATGGCGTATGATTATTTAATATACCGTTTTATACTATTATTATAATTTGTTATTTAGTACATCGATAAATAACTATTGTGCCGACGGAAACCTCGCGGTCTCCTCTGCTGAATTTTCGTTAAAAAATATAGGAAAAAAACAATAGATTAAATGATATTTTTATCGTAGTGGCCGTTACACTAGATTAGCGGTTAGAGTGGTTCCGCGAAATATTTTATAAAATATCTATTTTCTGGTATGAAAGTGATAGTGTTCCTTAATTCTTGGTATTTGAAGACTAATGCATTTTTTAAGACGTATAACATTTTAAAATTATTTTTAACAATAATACCTTTCATTTTGTTTTGTACAATTTTTTCTTGTATACAAAGAACGTATTAATAGGTCATATTCATATTTAAATTTAGTTAATAGAATTATTTTTTGTCAGTTAATTACTAAACTCAACAAAAACACCGTTTATTCAGTTTCGTTAAATATATAAAGTTTGTGTGTCAACGATTATTTTTTATTACTAAAATATCAATCATAAAAACCTGCTACAGAATTAGGGAAATTAATTGCTTTTTGTATTAAAAGAATTATTAGTAATTACCTTTTTATTCAATTAATATTTTATACTGTTTTATATTTATTATTGCAAAATCCAAGATAATCGACAGCCAATCAACGGCAACCTCGCAGTCGTCCCTGCTGTTTGTGTTTTTCGGAATAATATTTTTTTTAAATACAATTATTAGATCTTGTTATTTAAATGGTGTTATATGTACATTAAATATACCGTTTTTTATTTTCTATAATTTTATATATTTATTATAATTTGCTATTTAGTACATTAGATATATAATCAATAAATTAAACTAGCGTGTATGTAAGGTTAAACTGAATTTTCAAATTTAAGCTATTAAAACTGTCGTGCCGACGGAAACCTCGCTGTCGCCTCTGCTGAATTTTCGTTAAAAAATAAATGTATTTATATTATTGTAAATATTATAATAAATTTAGTTATATCATTTTCTGTTATCAGATTACTTGCCAGTGAGTTTTAATATGTACAAATATTGTTCACTTATCTTTTTAAATGTTTTTATTTAAAATGACATAATTTAAAATAATTGTTAGGCACAATACATACATTTTTTTAATCAACAAAATTTCTCGATAAACTTGAGAAGCGAAGTCAAGAATTATCATTTCTCGAGAAATGAAAATCATCGAGAAATCAGAATGCCTACTAAAATGAGACCTAGATACTTTGACGTATTCTGTCAGTCTAGAAAATTATTATACTAATTTATAAATAATAAAATGGCAGTGTTGACGACACGGATAGAGGGGTGGTATAATTTATGTGAGGCTTAGCTGGGAAATCACTCGTAGATATTGTGAATAGCCTTGGTGGACTCCAGCAAATAAGGGTCTGGAAGTTGATAATTAATTTTCAATTTTAATTTGAAAGAATGACGATTAAAAACGAGCTTAATAATTAAAGTAAAGTTATTGAAAAATGTAATTTAGTTTGTTTAAATATAATGCCTAGGTGCCAAACGCGATCGCTTTAGCAATATCCAAAAATACTGCTCTTGTGATCTTTTTCCAGTCAAAGCTTTTTTGGATATATTTCACAATCATAAAATAGCTATTCTCATGGCGGAATGAGAACAGCTTTAGGCAAATTACTTATTGGGAAAGTTATTATTATTATTAACATTGACGAATTTATATTATTTGGAAAGTAATCGATGGCAATCAGTGAGAGTATTTTAAATGCTCAATATTAATTATTATATTTTTATTTTTGATTGTATGGGAGAACATGCAAAATTTGTAAACTACGTCACTAGTAGTTTGATGGTGTCTTTTTAGACTAACAAATATATACCTATCTATGTATACGTTTTCTAGAAGTATAGTATAGACGTTGACCGTTTATAGATACAATTTGGCAACTGCCTAGTACACTCCTAGACGAGTTTAATTTAACTTTCTTGTTCGCAGTTTTGCTAGTGCGCGAATACTTGTCGGCCATTTTGCATGTTTACCGCCGGCCGGAAGTATTTCCGTCATTTGCGATCTGTTTCCTTCCGCTCGGTTAGGCGATAAGGGTTGTTTATTGAAATTATATTTTCCACCCCAATTGAATTTTCCAACATCCCCCGAAAGGCGACTTCAAGTTGTGCGGTGATTGATAACATGAAGCGTCGATGAACGAGAGCGTATCAAATATTGGCACAGCTTTTAACCATCAAAAATTAGTATTCGTGTGTATGTGTTCGATCAGAGCTCGCATGTTTACTTAGGCACTCTTATGATGAAAATTTGTCAAGCAGTAACATTGTGGAAAGCTGTCATCGGCGAGGTTGAGTTAACGACGTTGGATTGGAACCCATCAAAATATGTGGTTAGCTCAGTCTTTATTTTTCAAGTGTGTCAGTTGTTTAATGGCAACGGCTTTTTAAAAACATATAATAAATCAATGATAAATAATGCTTATTATATTTTAAAATTATACATAATAAATGTACAAATATTCAGCTACGTTTTTGTTATTGATTTTAAATTCCCTTGAACCTTGAATTCGTATACAAATATCAAAAAATCTCAACAGAAATCAAATACCACATAACAACCCGACAAATTAACAAAACATTTCGACGGGTTGGTATTTAACCAAGTTACAATTGGCCACGGGAGGCCCTCTATATCGGAAAAGTTTACAAAAAGACTTTCGCTTTCTGGCTTCGTGTTGGTACTGCGGTATTTTGAAACGATCTCCTTTCACGCATAAGAAAGGGAGAATTTTTCTTTTTCTCTCTCCTTACTTTTCTTTCACTCCACATCCGCCGGTTTCCCTTTTTCGGCCAACTTTTTCCCCGCACGTAATCCACTTTTCATTCATTGGGTTTCGATCTTCAAATTTATATTCTTATCGTTTTGTTGCAAACGTGCGGCGGCAGAGTGCGAAAAGATTTGTATATTAGAGTATATGCAATGAATAACTGTAGTTGTAAAATCTTTTAAGTTATAATAAATACATACTGTGTAAATTTGTATATTTGCGGAAGAAAAGCTCAATTATAAGTTTATTTTTGGCTAATACGATAAAGCTCCGGCTTTGGGTTGCCCAAAAGTTCGTTAAGAGCATTTGCTGATTCATTTGTGTTTGTTAATAATTTGTCTTTGAAATTTGATCAATGTATTATATATGAATCTCATAATTAGCTCCTCAGGTGCAAACTTTTTAATGTGACATTTATATGCATTATTTATTTAGTTTTTAATATAAAGGAAATGAAATCTTGAGATATTAAATATTTCACAAGTATTAGTCTAGCTAGAAATACTATACGTTCGAAAATGATTTATATAAAAATTTTATATATTCGCCGTATAAATTTATTTAACGAAAAATGTATAAAAACACAGAATTTTCTGGGTTTGTCTGTGAAAATCAAAGGGTACAGATTTTGTTTTGTTGTATGATTTTGTTGTAAAAACATACATCACTACACTAAACTCCTCTTTCTATTCCTTACTAATCAAAAAAAGAGTTAAAGAACGGCCACTTTAAATTATTTCGTGTTGCATGCCTGATTTATGCTGACACCTGTCAGTCATTCTTCAAACTATATGTAACAGTGCTGCTAGTTTTTAGGACAATATAAGATTATTTAATTTTTTTATTAATTTTTAAATTTATATTTGACTCATCCTATTATTGAAAAGTTAATGGCTGTCGGTGTCCCACTGTCACGATTAACCATATCTATATCATATTTGCGTTAACACAGTCAGTTCGAGAACTACCCATTTCATTATTATTCATAATTAAGAAAGAGATGGCAAGTTTGGGTTAACGCCCCGAACTATTATTTCTAAAGCACACGATACGGATATAATACGTTCTATATACTCATTATTACTCCCGTTTATATTTTGAACAAATTAATAAGAATTTTAATCATCACTATATTTTTTATATTAATCAATCAATCAGAGTAATGATAAGTATATCGAATTATATACATATCGTGTGCTTTAGATATAATAGTAGCGTAAACCAAAACTTGCCATCTCTTTCTCAATTATAAATAATGATAAAATCGTTATCTTTCGAACTGACTGTGTTAACGCAAATATTATATAGCTGTGTTGAATCGCTAATTGGGTTTTGCACTCTTTCTTTGAATACAACAGTAGAAAAATCTTAAAAAATACAAGAATAACCGATTATCAAGACTATTCGTAATGATAAATTTGTGGAATTTTTTTCATTGCATTTATTGATTACTTCAAATTAAATATTTATAATACCGCTATAACTTATATTGACTTGCAGTTTTCTACTTTTGCTTACTCATATAAAATTTCTTGATTAAGAAAATACATCACAATAAAGCTTAGTTCCTTATAAATTTAAAGCGCTAACCATTAGTTTTTTGGAATTGGTGCCATTTAATGTCAAATTGAAGCATACTAGATACGTAAAAAAAATGTAAAATAAAAATAAATATTACTAATAATAAGTTAATCATCTTTACCTTGAAAAATAAAAGTATTTAAACGAGCTAATAAAAAAGTAAATTTAGCAATAATTTTAAATTTACATAATAAAGCATAGTGAAATAAAAATATGCTATTTTACGTAGAGATATAATTTTAGTAAATCGCAATAAAGAAATGTTATGCATCCCCTGTGTTTTTAAAAATCCGTTTTAATAACTGCTTAAAACTCTTTTTGAATTTAAATTGCTAAACATTAGTTTTTGGAATGAGTGCCATTAAATGTCATCCACATCTACGGCTATAAATTAGCATAATAGATCAGTTAAAAATAAAAAGTGTGAAATTTTATTAAATTCTCCTGATAAGAAATTATTTCGACGAGCTAATAAAAAATAAGTTTAGCAATAATTTTCAATTTGCATAATAAAGCGTAGTGAAATAAAAATATTTAAATATGCATTGTTACGTAAAAGTATAATTTTAGTAAATCGCAATAAAGAGATTTTATGCATCCCTTGTGCTTTTTTTAAACCCGTTTTAATAACTGCTTAAACCTCACGATTTGCCCGTTTTTTGCAAACGTAACTAAATAACTTTAGTACTGTGTTTTTATGGCACTTTTTATGTGCATGTGTGGTATGTACATAAAATATAAATCTAATTGATTTTTATTCCTTGCGAAAAATATTTCGTATCTGATATTTTGGCGCTCGGGGGCTAAAGCTGAATATGTTTTATTTTTCGAATTAAACACAAGGACCTCTTATTAATTTTATATCTTATAGCCTAAGGCATTATGTGACAATTGATTAAAAAATAAATATTTTTAAAAAAAGCTTAGCTGAATAAAAATATATTTTATAAAATTATTATTACCATAATAAAAGATAGCTTATATACAAGATTTGTATATATTTTATAGCACTCATTAAATTGTTTAAGATTACGTCTTTAAAACAAATTCAATACGATTAATAAAACATATTATCTTATTTATTGTTTAAATGTGTTTTTATCTGTGTTTTACGTTTAATTTAGGTGAGGATACCTAATTTTAAATCACGGTGTTACGTCGAGTTGCGAACAAACCATTTGATGCGATTTTTAACGAATTATTTTGTTGTTACTGAAGTTTTATTGGGTAATTATGAATATCAAGTGTGTATTCCCAAACTGAAAGCGTACGAAATTGTAGGTATTATTATAGATTTAAAGATAAGTAATTTCAATGTATCTATTTCATTGTTTAAGCTGTTGGGTTTCGAAAGGGATTCCTTAACGTAATAATAGTCTTATATTATTTTAGAGGTATGGTTTAATTTAATTAGAGTGGTTAAGATGAATAATATTATAACTGGATTGTGATTAGACGAGAGAGTAGCATAAACTTCAATGTCGATTGCACTTTTTTAAAACTTACTTCTCTTCGATGTTTTGTTTTTTCTGATGCCTTGTATAATATCTAATATTTTTATAATATCTAATATTTTATCGCAGTTTCTAGACTTAAGTCTCTCACCTGCTTGACGAGGATTGGTGTCTGTGTGTGTTAGCACGCATCACCTTTTTATTATTATTTTATTTGAGTTAAAGAAATATTAGCTGGACTTAATCAAGCAAATCAGCTATTAAGCCATTTGCATGATTTCGTATTCTTTCGCGGTGTCTATTATTAAGCCTTTCAAAATGATTCTTAAGAGTGTCTATTTGTAGATCCTGGTGCAACATCGAATTGCGAACATACCAAGGAGCGTTTGCTGCGATTCTCAATGAAATATTCTGCTGGGCTTGTAATTTTTGAGGGTATTTGCGAGTGTTTATAATATGTCCCCACACAGGGGATGCATAAGACATTGCGGGTCTGATTATTGCTTTATAAATTAGCAGTTTATTTTTTATACTTAATTTACTTTTGCGGCAAAGAAGGGGGTAAAGCTTAGCTCTTGTGTATTTAACTCGATGAATTAGAGTGTCTATGTGTGGTTTCCACGAAAGTTTAGAGTCTAAGGTAAGACCTAAGTATTTGGCCTTATTATGCCATTCTATCGGTTTATTATACATTTTAATTTTGGCTAAATTTTCTATAGCAAAGGCTTTTTTTCTTCTAAGAGAGAACATTACTGCGACGCTTTTTAGTGGATTTGCAGTGACCAGCCATTTGTCGAACCATTTTTCAATATTTTTAATTTTATTTTGAAGCTTAATTACCGCTCGATGAGGATTTTTATAGGTACACAAAATAGCTGTATCATCAGCGAATAGAGCAGTTATGTCGTTACCGCGGTGTTTGGTTGGAAAGTCGCTCGTAAATATAGTGAATAATAAAGGACCCAGTATTGAGCCTTGGGGCACTCCAGCAGTTATAGGTCTGGGATTTGACAAATGATTTTCAAGTTTTATGTTGAAATTTCTCCCATTTAAAAAAGAGTTGATTAGTTTAATTAAATTAGCAGGGAATTTGAAATGTATTAGTTTGAATATGATGCCTGCGTGCCAGACACGATCGAAGGCTTTGGCGATGTCCAGGTATTTCATTGCAATCACTATTTTTATTTTCTGTTTTGTACTATTTTATATAGCTTTCCATGTGTATTTTATTTAGATATTGTGTACTCTTTTGTAAAGAGTTACGAATTTAAATACTGACCTAATAAATATATACTTCATATTCATTGAATTCTTTTCATTTAAAATGTCATGTTTACAATCTTAAAAAAATTAATTAATTAAAATGTAACAGAACTTAACCAATACTAAATTTTGATTTTTATTTAAATTCATACTAAAATTTGCTGTATTTTAAAATTATTGCATAGCTCATACACGCGTGGATCTGTCTGGTGGACAAATCCGATCGTGTGTGGTGAGAAAAGACAGATTTGTCTGTCCGTTATCCGTGATCAAAACAAACGGATCGGACACGGACACGTAGATCCGAGCATCCGCACCGGATGATTTCCAGTATTTTTTGTTAAAATTTGTCCCTCAAGTTATTTTATGACCCGGGCCATTTCCGCTCCGCCATCGGTAAACGTCTAAAATAAGATTTTGCTGATAAGGTTTTATTATTTTATGACTCATCGGTCACATAATATTATTACCGTTGAAGATGTATTTTTTGTCATTTTTTTATCAAAGACAATGAGACATCATATATTGTAAACTAAATTCGTGTGCTACAAATATTTGTAAGCCGTGTAATTGATTATTGTTTTGACGCCAATCGCCATTAATTATTCTTCTAATACAATGCAGAAAAATGGCTAAAAACACGTAAATCTGATAAGACTCAGACAGCGTGTGTGGCGAAGCTCGGACAGATTTGTTCTGATGTCCGTCGAACATATCTGTGCGTGTGTGCTTATCCTAAGACCGCGATGAGTCAGCGGGGAAATCCGCCGTTCCGGTTAAGAGCGGTCACTACGACGCGACAGATAACAGCGTCTATCTCGGCCGGCGCGGCGGCCAAAGTAAGAATCTATTTGACTGTAAATATGTCAAAACGAACCATTAAGAATACTTATCTTACTAAGGGGTAGTTATGAAAAGATTTGTTCTTGTTTTATTTTAATTAGAAAAAAAACAATTATATAATTTGTATTTAAAATAAGGAATGAATGAATTAAAAATATATAGCATTACATAACCGATTCCCCTATCACAAATATAGTATACATATTTGAATAACCACAAAATCCTCTGTGATGTCTTTTGGAAGACGTTTCGGTGCATTGCGACTTTCGTCTCCGCATAAGATAACCGCATTTCGCAATATTTCCTTATACATGTGTGTGTGTTATTGTTTCGCCTTGCTTATAGACGTTGCTATAACACTTTATTTATGTACGCATTGTCGTCGATAGGCGCCTGCAAGACGCCGATCATAATTGTATGCAGTTCCGTGGACGATTACAGCCAGCTATAAATATATTTCTGATATGAGTTATTGCATCAAACTTGTAGCCGTAAACTCTGCAAATATCTACCACGGAATATTCCTAATACATAACGAACATATTATAGATGGTGTTCAAAAATGATATACCTAAATTCATTTTTAGAGAGTCACTGCTTTAAGAAAATTAAATTATTACAATTCTAAACGGCACAATTTTTTTTATTATACATTTCATACCAATTTATTAAATAGGAAAGATCAATGGTTAAGGACCGGGAGGAGGAATCGGCTGGACGAACGATTTGTTAAATGAGTAGACTTTCGTATTGGCTCTGACTGTTGCTCTCTCTCTCTCTCCGAGTTCAAGATTAAGTGCTGTATCTTTATTTCCTTCCTATATTCATACACATTCAACCTGTGACACATTTTTGTTATCGAGTACACCATCGATTCGTCGCTTCGATCAAACGAATGATATAAAAATCAATCCCTTGTTTATTCTAATTGCTTCACTCAATCTGTGACGAGTCCCAGTGGAAAACAACAAGTTACCAGTGCAGTATTGTTTCGGTATCGAGTACATTATCGATTCTTCGCTTCGTTCAAACGAATGATAATAAAAATCAATCCCTGGTTTTCTCTGATTGCTTATGCACTATAAACAAACACTCATATAACTCGATTTTGGCGATTAACAAATTACGTCACAGCAAAGCAATTACGTCTCAATCATATTAAGATTTAACAATATTACTGTATAGTGCAATATGTAATATTAATAATACATACATTATAAATCATAGTATATTAGGGGTTATGGCCTCGCGGCCAATGAGACTCAATGTAAATCTAGTAAGACTTTTTATTGCAATATTTACACGAGTGCGACGGACGATTATCGGCGAAACTTTTCCTCCAAGCGGTGTTTAAATTGACGCAGGTGATGATGATGCCCGTGGATAACCCTCAGGGTTTTTGTGGCTGCCGTTCGAAACATTTTGTGCTTAAGAGGATGTGTCTACTATTTAAGAAACGAAATTTACTACTGGCGTATATCAGTATTACGCAAACTTTTGTGATACGTCAAATATTTTTCAATATTTACTAGGGTGCGGCTAAAAGTTAACTACATATTAATCGAAGGGCTAACTACATATTTTTAAGGCGGAATAACGTAGTCCGTAACGTCTCAGAATAGTAGCTCTGGAGTTACGCGTTCGAGCCCCGGCAGCGGCATTCGAATTTTTATTTATAAAAATGCACTACTATTAAAAAAAACATCTGTTGATTATAAATTTTATAGCAGATAATAATTTATAGATGTCACTGATTCGCAAAATTTCAGTCTGGTTATAGTTAATACTTACTTGTAGGTATTCATTATGTCTGATTGACTTAGTCAGTTGGTACAGATTTGCCCGTTGTAACGCATTAGGCTTACGCCTGTCTGGTTGTAACGGAAGATTTAATAAAAATAAATAAATAAATATTGTCATTGCCCGCGGACACGCTGCTGCCAGCTCACAGACCACTTCCAGTCCACGGACCAATCAGTTGGAAACCATCACTTTTTTACACGTTTACATCTGTCAAATAAGTTTAGAGCAGCATATAATTTCACAAACACCTGTCAGGTAAAATAAAATTGAACTAATAAAATATATATCTGTATTCCAAAATGATTTTACTGAACTGCCAGTGAAAATATATTTTCACTGATAATACACATTCACTGTAACATAAATATATGTTTATGAAAATAATGTTGAAAGTTAGCACTTATATTTATTTATATAGAAATATGTATTATACATGAAATTAATAATATATACCTTATTAATGGTTTTAAGCTTATCCAAATTATTATTTTATTCTAATATTTCTTTATGATCATAGATGGCTATATATACATTTGTAAAAATAATATATTTTTACAATTTATAATACATAATTAAATATATTAACATACTACTTTTTTTATAAATAAAATATTATTATTCTAACGCATCACAGTTGAATAGGTGGATTGTAAACATGATTGAATGCGATTTTTATATTCATGTTGTAAAAAAAAAATATTTTTAATCAGAAATATGGATATGAAATTATAATCAAAGATGTGATTTTAATGAATGCTGTACTCTTCTGTATAAATGTGATTATCATGAGCAGTAGAATCTTATATTATTTTTTAAATAATTGTTCTAAGCCGTCGCTGTCGCTTCCGCTTCCGGACGTGCAAGTTTTAAAATGAAACATTATATGCTCAATATTCTAATCTGTAAATCGTATAGCTTTGTATGAACGGTGTATATATACACGTAAACAAAGGAAATATATTCAATTATAATTATAATAATAAAAAAAAATTGAATTTGCTCCGATTGATTTTCGAACCGCCGGTAATGCATTCTGTTGTTTCGACCAATGAAAAATAAGTATTCAAATATAAAACAAGATGACCGACAGAACCTTGACGACAGTTTTAAATAATTATTATTTAATAATAAAATTTTGCTACGCGGCAATAATTTTCATTAATTTGTCATTTGACTGAATATAAATAATCGGATTGCAAATTAATTAGGTGTATTATAACTATGATAAATAAATATATACATAATGTGTTATGGATTAGAAGAATACATTGATTAAACTAGATAAACAATCATAAAACAACCTTCATAGTGAAATCTTCAGATTTTGAATTCCCGGCGACAGGCTCCGAGGCCGAAAAGTGAGTTTTTCCTATTATAAATAATCGGATTGCAAATTAAATAGGTGTATTATAACTATTAAAATTCAATATATACATAATGTGTTTAGGATAAGAAGAATACATTGATTAAATTAGATAAGAAATCATAAAACAATCTTCGTAATGAAATCTTCAAATTATGAATTCCCGTCGCCAGGCTCCGAGGCCGAAAAGTGAGTTTTTCTCTTTATATTACATAAACATTATCATTGCTTCCGATTTAATGCACATATACGTTAGATTTTAAGAATTGCAAATACACCAGGTATGTTTTAATCGTGAACGTGTAATATATCCTTAGTGTTTGAGGATTGAAAGTTAACGTCGATCAAATCGGCGCTGTCGCAGTGGGATCTGTATATATATCAGCCCACGGTTAGCTTATAAATGTGTAGTTTCTTGGATGTTATCTAATAAACGACATTTTACAATGATTATAAATATGTGATTGCGTACCTGGGAATAATCGATAGTCAAAATATCTAAGAGTGGCTTATTTTTAATTCCGATGTTGCAAAATATGTATGTCTTCGTCATAGTTTTTAATCAATTTTTGTTCTGTGCCATCATTCCTCTTTAAGAATAGCCAAATTCGAGATATTCAGTTACATCAAACTTGTAGTATGTTCTTTATAAAAAGATAATACTTGCTGACAGTGACTTCAACATTAGAAGATTCTCTCTTTGTTTATATATACCAATTCTACGTTGTAGCCATATAGGTCATCAAATTGTTCCATCATTGCTTCTGAAAAATAATTAAAAAATAAGACCTTTATCAAGAGTTAAACATTGAACACATTATTACAACTAATATAATCCATAAATTAAATTTAAACGACAACCGAAGAAGTTACCGTAAAGGATTAAACACGTAGATTGGCATCACTTCTTAAGCTGATAAGTTTTACGTCGTATTTTAATTGTTTGCCATACGTAAATGTTATTAGATTTCTCATTGCTTCTGAAATATAACTGTAAACGATACTATATAGTGGGTAAAATGTAACTTTTTGTTGATATTTCATTATTACTACCATTGTAATATGTTTAATTACTTTGGCATGTATATATTTAATTGTCAAATCACTGCTGTTGGTCTTTTTATATTAGATCCTAGAAAGTCAATAGTAATTTTGTTAGAATAGCCGTGATATATTATTCATATAACCAAACACTTTCTGGCACACTCATAATTTATAGTTTTGATTATAATTCCAATGCTACATACACTATTTTGAATCATCTTCAACTACCACTCGAAAGAAAAATGCTGTGATTATAACATATTTCACTGTTTATTAAATCGCACTAAGATGTATCCCGGCGCGCGCTTGACAGATGACGAAAGTGTCTGACGGTGGGGAATCCCGGGAGTCCCGCTTGAAAACGAACGACGCAATTGATTTTATCGATTCAAATTGTAAAACACATATCAAAATATGTATAAAAATCATCAAATTCTGAAAAAAAAAATTTTTTTAAATATGCTTAGATTATACGCAATTTAAAATATAATATAAATAATGTGGATTTGTATTAGCTTCTATATACAGAAAAAATATGTACTTAAATTTCAGCGGATTTATAATAATTGAATCTTTTAATTATCTATACTTAAATTTAAAATAAAAAAAAACACATTTCAAAATATATTTTCCTCACTTTTGAATAAGTAAAATCATAAACATCATCGAAGTTCAAATTATTCACTAGTTTCCATTCAATCGATAAAAGCCTTAAATCTGGAGTACTTTGAAAGATGTATGGTAACGGATGGCACAGGTTGAGCATTTGCAGTAAGATTTTTATTAAGAGTATATAGAGTGTAAATGTTTGTTTTTGAAATATATACGAATGAACGGTGGTGGACGAGGCACTAGAGGACGTTGTCTTTCCGTCGAGGTCCATCAAAAGAATGTGCTGCCCTTCGCCGCCACCACGTCAGTGTTACCAAAGTGCCGCCAAGTTTTCGTCATAATAAATGAATAAATAAATAGATAAATATGTCCCACATTACAATCTTAACAACTTTAACTGAATATATATCGCTTATAATGTATCTTTCGTCATAAGAAAGTTTTACTTCACGTTCCGAGCGCTCTTGGCAAATGTCTCTTTCCTATGGCCCCTGCTTATAGCTGATAAAATACATTTGCAGCAAAATAAATAATTAAGAGGCGAATTCCAAGTCTGATATCATTAAATTTTACCAAGCTGTAAAATTTAGCTGTTCAAACCCAAACCTAACCTAAACAAATTAACCATTATACCTTATATTACTTTATGTTATGATTTTAATAATATAGCTTATGGAAATTATTTTATTAGTGACAAATTTTAAAATACTGCTAAGCAAGTAATAACCTTGTTTCATGACTATTAATAACAACTTTTTTTTCAATTAATAATTATTATTACAACTGACAATCAATAGATGTCACTATGCACGATTTATGTTGAGTTTATTTTTGTTATTCTTTACAATATTCATACATGAGATTATCTAGGAAAACCTAATCTCTGATGATTAATGAGAATTATAATTATGAAATAATAACTAATTCCGATCTTCCAGATACAATACAAATTTAAAAACACTATGGTTCATTTGGGATTCAAAAGCAGTTTATCATAAATTCGTTACCGATTTATACTACTGGTGCTGGTTAATTAATTGGCATGCTAATGACAACAAGGATTCTTAAACTTTTGTATTAAATTTAAAATGGTTTGATAACCTGACACGTTTGTATTGTTTGATTATATGAAACCAGAACAGTGAGCACAATTACACTACAAATTGTTTGCAATCAATCCTCGATATAAATCCTTGATTAACATAACAAACTAGAGCTGTTATTGAAGCTTATCTCTTTATATAAACATATGTAAATATATACGTTCAATATACTTATGTGTTTTGCGATAACGATGGGTCTTCTTTTCGATCGCTTCAATCAACGTTTGGATTGCCTATCGCATTTCAGTACATACACAGTTTTTCGAAACACAATCTCACACATCGATCATACCCAAACAGATCCATTTCTCTAGATATGTCCAAACATCAAAGTGATGTATGTAGTATCATACAAAAAGACATATCCATCTTAGTTTTTTAAATTTAATATAACTTCACACACGATTTTATTAACAACTGTCTTCGCAGTAACTTTTATACATATACTCAATCCACCCAAGACTTATGCATATTTGATGCAAGGGCACTTGTACGTGTATTAAGAAGATTGATGTCAAGCACTAAGACTCGAGTATAAATTTCGCATTCAATGGACCGTGTAATGTTGAATGCTTCTTCTTCTCTCTCAATCCCTACGAGTGGTCTTCTTGAAGAGATTAATATGGGCAAGAAATTCAATATTCCAAATGGAAGAGGGGCTTTGTGTGTACGCATTGCATTGCCAAATTGCATGCACTTAATAATATATGAAGTCGTAGTGCGGGATTAGTGCCGCTTTTTTGTTTTCACATCTCCAAGATACGATGAACCCTCGAGAGAGAGCTTATTTATTCACCCCTTTAATGTATATCATATTTTTATACCTCGTTCGTGGTCTTTGTATATTGATTAAAATAAAATATACTTGTTGGTGATAAGGGTGGGTGTCGTGGGTATATTCTTATAATATAAGTTTTATAATAGGAAAAGTTTATGTAATATTAAAATTAATCATAGTATAAGCTTAGAGGGAAGAACCTCTATTGAATTGGACTTAAGTTATTAAGATAACAGACAATATTTAATATATATTCACCAAGAAGTATTAGGAAATGTTTTCATGATTATTTATGAAATAAGTGTCAGATCAATTCAATCAACTCACATCTCACTCATCTAAAAATAGATAAATATTAAAATTAGGTACAAGTTGCTACTTCATAAATTTTACAATAAAAAATAAAAAAATAAAATAAACAAATAGTAATAAAAACATTTAGTAAATAAAGAAAAATTAGATAAATTAATTATAATTACTTACTTAAGTGGGGACCTAGAGATAATAAAAAACGCATCCTCAACAATATGTGTTTAGTCATTTTATGTTTAAAAAAAAATTTAATTTAGTATGTTCGTAGTCAAGGACTCTAGAGATAAGTAGGTTAAAATATTCTTTCGTAATATTTTTTTTAATATTTCTTGGTATATTTTTGGCAATGTTCTTAAATTGTTGATATTAAAAATTTGCTAAAAAGCATTTTAAGGTTAATTTAAAAAGGTGTGTTATATTATTTTTATCGCTTTATTTTGAATGGCTTAGAGCTTAGAAAGATATAAATCAACGGTGTTACTCCTTTCCGAGCAAGTGTTTTTGTTATTACTGATCTAGTTAGCTATTTATATATGTATTATTAGTTTATTTCATATTGTAAATGTGTCTTTTTTAAATATATTGGTATTAGGATCTATTTTCAACATCGATTCGAAACCTTTTCCTGTAAGCTTAAATCCGTTTTGCTTATTCTTTTGTTTGATCAATTAAAATGGTATTTAAATTTTCGTTCTTGTCCTTTAATATTTTATAAAACTGTTCTATCTATTGGCACGTCTATTTTATCTGAAAGTTTGTCATTTCGTTGTTTAAACCATGGCAATTCAAAATTAACTCATTTCAGCCTTAATTGCATCGTAAAGGAATTTTTAGTGCTGATTTAATATTATTAAAATTATTTTTAGCCAATTGTCCACAGCCAATTGTCCAATATTGTCCACAGTTACGTGCAAAAAAATCTGAAAATTGTGCGAAAGTTATTATAGCCCACAAAATGTATATAATTTTAACATAATCAAAAATGTTTTGAGAGTTGTGGGCCTAGTAAAACTTGGTACTTCTTTGGCAGATACCCAATAAAGAATTTTATAATGATGTATTAAAAGGACTAAACTAACTGGTTCAACGATTCCGAAGGGAATTACAGATGATTACGTTTTTCACCACGATGACGCGCTTGCTTACACAGCGCTTTCAATTCGAAATATTTTGTTGAATAAAAATATCCCCACACATTCACAGCCTTTTTTAGTCGTAAATGATTGAACACTTCCAAAAAAATAAACAGACTTACATTAAATTACATACTTGTACTGCAGTGGAAAAAATGTATAATTTTCTAAGAGTCGTACTTTATAGAATATAACTTGTTATCTAATTTAAGTCTTACATAGTACATTTAAATACAAAAATCAGTACACTTACCGTTGGGACTATAATATTTTTTTTGAGATGTAAAAAAATCCCTTTTATAGAAAGACCCTTCGTTACCCTAAAAATCTAAACGTTTGACATTGTGTTTTTAAAATATGTTTGCAGCGTAGAAACCACCGTAATTTTATTTACGGATTTTTCTTTTTGAACATACATGCATGCACATGGGGGTTTTATGTGCGACGCTATACGAATTTGCCTTTCATACATTGCTACAATTCAGTCTTTATGGCTGGTACCGAAAATGGGCGACGTAAAAGTCCAATACATAAAACGGGCATTGAGGCCCTAGACACCTAGAAAATATATACACGTACATTAGCATATATTTTTAGATATTTATTGGGGGTGAGATCTTCTTCTAATGCGCGATTACCGTCACTGCTCTTTCATGAATATTTTTTGAGGTCTTTGATTAAAATATATATTTAATAGTAATACATATTATCAGTCAACAATGACTCCGGGCTTCATGACAAAAATGGCGTTTTATATAATTTTTACATCGTAATACAATATCTAGAATAAATAATAATAGATACGAGTTAACCGTTTCTATGCTTCAAATAAATATAAAAATTAGCCACCGTTGGGACATATTTTCCGAAATCATATTTTATACGAAATATTTTAATTAGGCATTAAATATTGTTAAAAACATCTACTCATAATATTTACCTGATAATTAGTCGTGTTTTCTTTCCTGCTCAGTGTTACCATATAGTGAATTTTCAGTCAAAGTCAAAAGCAATTAAATCGTGCCATCGCGATGAAAACGCTCGATGATCAAGTGCTTATATTAAAACTTGGGAATCGATAAAGGCACATCTAAATCGAATTTTGACCAATAGGAGAGCGCAAAAAACAACTATCCATTCTCAGAAGGCAAAAATTCACGTCAAAAGCAATAAAATCGTGTCGGCGCCGTTGCAGTGGGAACGATCGGTAACGAGCGTAAGTTCTAAAACTATAATTAGTTTTAGAACTTTCATTAGATTAAGTTTGTGTTTGGACAGCAAATGGACGTTTTCCAACTGTTAAATTGAGCTTTATAGACATTTTAGAGCAGAGTATTAGCGTCTATCAGTTAAATTATATTTTCGCTAGTAGAAATATATATCTACCGGTGAAAATGTATTTGGACTTAACTAGTGAAAACATAACTTTACCAAAAAATACACATTCGCTGTAACATTTATTTACCAGATGTAAATAAATAATGACAAGTATGTAAATATATATATTACTACACATAGAAAAATTAAAGTCAACAACAATTTGCAAACAAATTTTAACACAAACTAGGCAGCGTCAAAAACTATAATCTGTCCCTTTGAATAATAATGTTTACTGTTAAAATACTACCTAGAAAGTGGATTATTTTGAAGGCAATGTTCCACTCCTTTTATTTATTGTATAATGTGTATAAAAAAGGGCTAAAGGAACTTATGCTTGAAATACATCAGTATATAAATACTTCTCAAACAACTGTAGTTTAGTTCAAAATCGTTATTTGAGGTCAGTTTTTACTTTTTTTATAAATATATTCTGGCTATGATTTGTTCCAGAGTTGGGCCCCTCAAGGAGAAAGGGCCCAGGGAATTCGTCCCCTCTCGGCAGGTCTGCATAATATAAATAATTAATCTATATAATAAAGTTCTTAGTTTATTTACATTTTAATTATATAATACCCTTCATGTCCACATACCATATTTCTAAGTCATGTAATAATATAAAAGTATTGTGACAAGCACATGGGATTGAAAAAAACTGATTGTTTTTACAAGTGTTTTCAACTCTTCTCCAACTAACGCGATTATAACAAGTTTCGCATCTCCATCGGAATCAATTACCCACTGAGCACATTGATCAAAAACTTTTCTCCGCAAACTGATAACTCGCTTGTAAACACACTATTCAAGCATGTCAAAACACGTTTTCGGCACATTAGTTAAACACTATCGCCTCGTTGATACCATCGAAAATACTTTTACGGCCCACATTCCTAAGATACGTTCGAGGGATGAACCAACCCTTTGTATCGCCGCATCCCCCGAGCCATCAACTTTATTTACGACTGTTCCGGTTTCCGGGGATGTCACGGGGTGGCCACGCACCCTGCGACTCGTTCTAGTGGTCAGACACCCTCATATTTATTTATGCTTAGCAAGTCCGAAATAAAAATGCGTGTCAAATTGGGTGCGTGTCCTGACGATTGAGACATATTATTCAAGCGATGCCTTAATTTTGAAATGCTTGACCATTTTCATTACATTTATAAAATGGTCAATAACTCGCTTACAAACGACGTATGAGACATTCAAACGTAAAAGTGGTTATCTAGCAAGTTATCTATTAAATCCGAAGTAGAGTAGTGGGAAAAATATTTGAAAAGCTCATCTTTTTAAATATATTATGTATTTTTGCGACTCATTTTTCATGTTTTATGCAAGTTGCTTTGACGGACGGTGAACAGCTTTATTTTAATATACAATACTCGCCTCCTAGTGTATTTTCCTAATCTTTTGGATGCACGAACTTACTTTTACAGATTGGCAAAATGGAAACGTTCTTATATTTTTTCCATAAGATAAAATTATTAAATCTGAAAAGAAAAAAAGGAAGAATAAAATAAAACAAAGAATAAAAATATAAACAAGCTAAAAAGGGCGAATATCATTCTACTTTTCATGGCTCTTACAAAAGCGCTCCAACGTCTTAAAGTTTTCCCTGTACGTCATTTCTTATTTGTATATGGGATATATGAAATCGTTTGGTGCAATGTTTAATGATATGTTTTTCCGGCGCGTTTACTGTTCCATCAGAATCCATTTAAAACTCCCTCTTGATATCCCCACCGCTATTGCATCCTTACGAGTGGAACGCCTTACTGCTTCCACATTTTTGATTCAGGTGATTTTCTATACATCTATATGCATTTAGACCGAGCACGTCGTTATCACAAAACGGTTGTTCTCATAATACGCTTGAACAACAAAGCCACGATATTCACCGGTGCATCTCATGTTAGATATCAAAAACGACAGGGTCTAACCAATAAATTCTTGAACTTAATTAATTCGTCGCCTACTTCTCATCGACAAAAATTTACTGCTCTAATTACGTATTACACATTCACAGCGAATACGTTTGGCACTTTTTAAAAAAAAACGAAATAAACCCTTGATTATACCCTATCATTGCTGGAGCCAACCGATAGCAACTGACATGATTTTTTTCTTCTTGAAAAAATCTTTCAAGATATTAAAAATTGATTTACTATGTCCCTCCATAGAGATAGAAGGTAGGAGTAGGTGTCATTTGTCACTTGGAGAGAAATTCTAAAAAGTCAAAAGTGCATTTTTAATGATAAATAAGATATAATGTATTATTATTATTGGCATTTGCAACTTGTTCTGTATCCAATATGAACGTACAGGGGTATCCAATATGAAATGGGGGTATAAATCAACGCCATTGTGATATTCGTATTGACATATTAGTTCAAACAATGTTCTTAAACGACCTTTAACAGTATGTTAGATGTCTTTTAACATTAAACTTTATGGGATATGTTTACTTTAATATAATATTTACACACAACATCTACTACATCATAAAAAAATATTTTTCAAAAGACTAATATAAAATAAAAGTTTAAAATACACAAAAAATACATTATAATTAAAATATATTAAAATGTACATATAATGATGCATATTATTGAGATAATCGTCAACTATAATTACTGTTGCACATGACACAAATATCAAAGGAAAACTCACCCATAAAAAGAGAATGAAATTGATTACTGTTTTGTTAATAAGAATATAGTTCATATATTAAATAACTATTTTAGATGTTAATGGTGCTTTTGAGCACGGACAACAGACGGATCTGACCGAGAGTTTTAACAGCACACACTGTCGGATTTGTCCGTCGGACCAATCCAGGCGGGTAGATCCATCTTGTACTAAGTTCAAATCTCTTTTTTTACTGTACTTCCTTATTTTTGGTTGTCAATATTACGTATACGATCACAACGCCGCTTATTGCGATGTCTCCATCAATATTCAGAGCGGCAAACGATCCATATTAAATTTTGCGACCTTCAAACAGATAAGCCATAAACGCTCCATACCGAACATAATTAATTCACGCCCACACCCCCCGCGAATTCCTTTGGCGAAATTTCGGGAAAAACAAATAAATCAGCGCCGCTCAGAAGCGAGAAAAGCGTCGGGGTGGGAATAAAGATTTTTTCGCCCGATATTGCCGCGGATAAATCATGAATATTAAGAGATATATTACACATATTAGAAGAGTAAATCTGATTTGATTTATATGCTGAATCAATTCGGTGACTCGCGTTGTTTCCTGCGAATGATCACTTGAAAGTTTGCCAGGATAGACAAAAATGATGTTTCAATGTTTCATAGTCCTGTGTGTAAATAATATTTATAATTTATTCTCATTTTTTAAATATATTAAATTTCCGCATTGAATCGTATATAACGCGTTAAAAGCGCGATAAACCAAATCCCATTAGTATTTACGAGCCACTGAATGCCAATAGATTTAGAAAAATTAGCTAAAATATACCTTACGGCCACTCGGTGCAAAACAAAATTGTGCTACTTTGTAAAACATGTTAAATGCGAATTGACAAGTTCGAAGTTGCCAAATCTCCAACGATACAACACATCTGATATCCCCATCTTAACTCGCATCAATTAGAGCTACTCCGACCACCGATAGATAGTGATGAGACCGAGTAAAAAGCCGCTTCTCTCTTCGCGTCAACTCTGGACCAGCTACAACGTCCGAAATCCAGGTCCAACCTAATTTTTGGAGACAACTATATACAATAATAAAGAAAATTGTACTTACCTCAAAATTATTTCATAATAATAAAAAAAATATAACTAAAACTTTGCCTCATATAAAAGTAAACACCCTAAGTTTCAAGTGGTGATATTTATTTAAACAAATTACAAAAATAATTACAACTGATAAGTGGATTTTCAAAACCGAAGATTTAAAACGGGTTCCAAATTCCATTCGGTTCCAAATTCCATATGTTTATCAGAAAATCCTCGACAGACAGATTATTCTTCGTCCCGCATTATTTAGCATTAATACCAACGACACGTGCCGACCCGCTTTGACCCAAGGCACAAATAAGGGTCCAGAGACAAAAAACAAATCCTAAAAAAATTTCGAATTTAATTTTAGTCGTAATCTGCTCGGCTCACGTACGATTTAAACCGACATTTATATTTATCTTTTTTCGGTACTGTACAATTCATTTAAAACCCCTGGACAACGTCTGCTGAGTTTCGGGACCTTGTTTATCCAAAGGTCCGATTGAGGTCAGAGGTTGAAAAAAATCAGACGACCAGTTAAATGCGATTACTCATAGGATTTGCTGTTTACGACTCTTGGTCGCGATACGCGTATCAACTTTGAATCTATCGTAGCGCTTCCCAAACTGTGGTACAGGATCTAAAATCAGTATTTTTTTTATATATATTAGAATAATTACTATAATATATAAATAAATACGCATTCACGTACATATATAATAATATATACTAGAGAAATCCAGGAAATAAAAACACAAAACCAGAATATATTCTTAAAGCATACTTTTTTTAATAAAAATTAAAAAAGTCTTATATTTTAAAAATTGCTAAAAAACATTTTGCAATTTTTCAAACAAACACAAATTTATTTATTATGACCGTAAAAAAATATTAAATCCAAACGTTAGTTGTGTATTGATCGTGATTTTATTTTAGTGCAATTTTTTTCTGAATTCTAGTTTTTCTACGTTTTACTATCTTAGTAGCTTCTACGAATTTTTTATTTTAAATTTGCGTCTATTTATTTTTTGCGTTTAGAGCTTACGAGCGCTGACATTCTGATTGCAAATTGTGTTACCTCAGAATTCAACGATATAACTCCATACCAAATTAACTAAACTTTTTTTAACTTGTTTTTTGAATTAAATACTTATACATTGCTTACATGTAAAAATACACGGAAAAAATTAATTTGTAGTTCTAAAAGGTTTGAAAGACGCTGGTCTATCTGATTTAATAGATGGAAAGTTATAAAAGCTTTTTGACTATCCCAGAACAAAGGTTGTGCGAATCCACTGGTTGGAATGTGCGCAATTAAAGTTTGCATAGTAAAACGCGAAATGTGGGGCGGTAAATATAAAAAGTAATAATTCATGAGATGTGTACTATATCATAAATTTATGTTTAAAAATAACCTAGAATACTATCATAGGCAAATGAGTTCCGAAGACAGCAAAAGACTAGAGACCAACATTATAGAAAAACTTGGTAGAAGTTAAATGATTGCGATTCTTGACAATTTTTTCGAATTAAATAGCACGATTGCCATTTTATTCAGAATATTAAAGGGTTATTTTTATACATGTTAAGAGTCATCAGACTAAAAGCCGTAACAAGGCGTCAAGTAGGGTGCGTCCACCTATGTATGTGTGCTAATATACCTATATAATAATATAAGTAAATGCTTTTTATCAAGCTTGCATTTATGTGCGTTCAGCTGGGGTTGACTTAATGCAACTTCCGCTTTTCACGTGGAAAATAGCTTTCAATGCTCCCTATAGTTTTCCCATTAACGTGGACCCCCGCTGACGGCACGTCGTTCCCCGTGACAAGCACCTGATTGCCTTTGACAACCCTATGCTTGTTATGGCAATGAGTTGGATAAGTTTTTTTTTCTAAATAGGTTGACGAATGCATTTTGTTTTTATTATTGCACACCTTAAAACTGGTATATTGAATTACTGGATTACTAATGACCGGTGTCGATTTTATAAGTATCGGAATTTTATTTATAAACATCAGTATTCAAAATCATACTTAAAACCATATCAAAAGATACTTGATTAATCAAGTATCAGAAGAATGACACTTGATTGTTTTCGTGTATCGATATTAGTAACAACGAATCTGTTCTAATTTTTTGAACAAAAGTCTCGATTTATATAATTAAGTAGATACACTGATTTTGAATAGGCTTTTGATAATTTTTGTCATGCCTTAATTCTTAAAATAAACTTTAGTTTTAGGTTTCTTCTTGAAATTTTTAAACGTAAAACGTTTTTTAAATATGTCAACAGAAGTCATCTAAATACATTGCCAAATCAGAAAGTTGGCATCAAAAGATGTTATTTCATGACCTATTTTAGAGCAAAACATTTTAGTTTGGTTTTTGTGTGTATAACGTAAAAGTGATATTCCAGCTGGTCACTGTCGGTGATCGTTAACAATGGATGAAAATACCAATAGTCGTTTGCGCAGGGTAAAACGCATTGTCTATTGCGCATCTATTTCATACAAAGGCGTAGTTTTTCCGCTACTAATGAATAATTACGAGTAAGTGAAGTCAATAGCAGCTACTCGCAGACTCCGGCGGACACTCGCAGGGACCCCCGTTCGCGGAGAACATACAAATATGGACATCATCTCTCCGCCAACATCTCTACCACCGCTCGGAGAATTTAATTAATATAAAAATTAAAAAAGTGAATAAAAAAATAAATATAAATAAATATGGAATTTGTTATTATTATATCATATATATTTTTAATATATATGTTTTGCGAATATTTTGCTACTGTTTTTATTCCTGTGCAGGGTACGTAAGCGTGAAGCTGTTTTTTATTTCATGAACACTCAAACATTCTAAAATATTTAATTGAATGAAAATAATATTTTCTGTGAAGTTTCTTGCACAGATATTAAAACAAATCTTTGTGACTAGTCTTTTACGCGCCTATATTTTGTTTCGAAATTCAAAACAATAAGAAGCTCATTCTAAAAATAAAATCTTTTACGTCTTCGAAAAACATTTGTAAATACAATGCTTATCGGGGGTATCTACTATGACTGAAATTTGTAGAATTTGTTCGCTGAACGAAACAAAAAGTTGGAAAGGCCCACCTTTTATTATCGTTTCGTTTTTGTATTTGTTGTTTTAAAACGCAAATATCTTATTTCAATCAATTCATTAATTTATTTTGAGTTAATATATTTATTTGCGAATTCGTACAAAACAAACTCTTTACAGATCCAATTAAATTATGTAAATCAAATTCTTTTCAAACATTAATATTTATTGTATATGCAATAAATTCGATAAAATTATTTAATAGAATATTTCATAAATTTTTGCGAATTAATTAAATCGCAGCTGATCTTAATTCTGGTGATTTGAAAAGGCTAAAATGTCGTCCCCGATCAAATATTAAGTAATAAATTAATTAAGTATATTTTTTAAGTATATTACT
Organism: Plectrocnemia conspersa; assembly: GCF_051122295.1. Classification (NCBI taxonomy): domain Eukaryota; kingdom Metazoa; phylum Arthropoda; class Insecta; order Trichoptera; family Polycentropodidae; genus Plectrocnemia; species Plectrocnemia conspersa. Next base: position 29,159,967 of record NW_028277174.1, read on the forward strand.
AATTCGCATAGAATTGTTTTAAACATATTTGATAAAATTCAAATAGTTTAACAATCATAAAAGTAATTTATGATTCCTTTAATTAATTATTTTAAAATTAAATAATAATTTATAGGCATTTAATTATCTTTTTGCACTTATCAGTTAAATAAATTAAGATCGTTAAAAACCGAGGAAAATATTACGAATATATTCGAATACTTCATCCATTTTTTATTCAATATTCAAATTGTTAAAGTTTACGAATAATTGAGAACCTACTTTGCATATAACACACACTTTTTTCTGCATATTTAGTTCACCAATGGTATAAAGTGGTCTGTCTCGCCAACCGTTGGCGTGTCATGCATTTCTGATCGATACACCGATACCTGGGTAGTTCTTAATGTGCAAGCACGATCGGTTTTCTGCTAAATGGTTCTATCACGCCAACGGGAGAAGGTTACTCGCCTCGCGATCATAAAATGCAAATCTGCACACAGAGAGATGTTTCGAAAGCTCGCACCAGATTATGCAATGACGTGGCGATAAGACACAGTTTGAAAGTATAAGGAACGAAACGGAATAGAGATAAAGGGAGATTTATGTCACCGGTACCGCGCATGGGAGGATGGGGATATGTGATATATCACGATACGATGCTCTCAAATGTGGGCTCGATTTCTAAATCAAAAAGTGGGTCGAAACATCGCTTTGCTATCTTAGTTGATACTTAGCGTATCCCTATAGTTTTCGAGGTGTCACAAAATGAAATACGATATCAATTCTGCTTACCTTGTATTTTTAAAATTTAGATAAATCATACGATATTATTTACTTGACTTCACTTCACAGTCACGTCGATGTTATAATTTGAATTTCTAACCTAACTGCCAATATATCAAGAATGTAGAAGTGATATAGCTTAACAGCTGACGTAACTTAACTGACAATATTGCTAATATATTATATCACATATACAAAATTGCGAGCTTTCTCAAGCGGGTGTCAGTAATAGCCCCATATATTAAACAACGGTTTACTAAAATGGGTATCAAAAGGTACAATTAATTGTTGAAAAATCTAGCACTAAATGTATTTATATGGATTTGGTATATCAGTTAGAAAAGTATTCAGACGAAGGAGATCATGTAACAGTTAAATGTATTGACATAAAAAATGCATTTGATACTGTGAATCATAAGAGATGAATTAAATAACTAATTGTTTATGGAATATACGGTCTATATATTAACTTAATTATTATCTTAAAATGATAAAACAAAGAGATTCGCTGAATAGAATATTTAGTTAGCAGGAAGTTGTTCATTGCGGAATTACTCAATGATCTATATTTGAACCCTTATTATTCCTGATTTATTTGAATCAAATGTTGTTATGTACGATCAATTACTATACAGCAGTGTTTTTTTAAAGTTATATTAATGCGCCTCATATTTGAAAAAAATGAACTAAAGAAAAAATGATAAAATAATTCAGGCATATTTTGAAAATTATCCCAAAAGTGTCAAAGAATGTTGCAAATTAATAAATAGATACTTCTTCAGTTGTCATGATGAAGACAAAATAATTGAAAACACCAAAGAGTTGTAGGAGATCCATGAAAAAGTACAGCCAATCTTGTTTATTACACGATGAGTGTTTTATTGATTTAAAATATATTTATGAACTTTATATATTAGTATTTCAAATTCTATATTTGGTCCATTCTGTATAAAAGTAAAACGTTAAATACGTATTAATATAATATTAAACAAGACATTCAATACGAAACAATGTGTCCGTAAATAAAATTGTTTTTATTACTTTTATTTACAATAGGTATAAATTGTTCGCTTTAACCGAAAAACTTTGTTTAATAAATATGGCATATTTATTAATAATAAAATACAAACGATGCGCAGTTAAATTAAAGTGCAGACTAAAAGAGGACTATCACTTGAAGCGTTTTCCGATGGCAATAATAACGTCAACTTTATACGAAAACTTTGAATAAAATATACGCCAAAGTATAAATATGATAACATAAGCTCGGTTAAGCATGATGCATGTATGTACGTTTTTCTATATACATATAAAATGTAGCAATACATATATTTTCTGTTTATTATGTTGGTAATACGCCCGCGGTTTTTCCGAGTTTGTACCAAATATTTGGATTAATAAAACTTCAGTTAAAAGTTGAACCACTTTTCTGGGGGTCTGCGGTTTCGTGCAATATTAAGCAATAACAAGTATCCAACTTCAAAAAATTCTTTTAATATTGACTTATACGTCTAATATATACATATACATACAGAGCACAAACATATTATAGGCTATTTGTAGATACTCACTAAAGGTTTAAATAATAAATGTACTATGCTCAAGTTGCGGTTGGCTCTGTTCAACATCTTGTGTAAACAGAGAGTAATTGCAATTGTGGCTTGTTAAAATGGCTCGCTTAAAATGTAAGATATTTTAGTTTTCTACTACGATTCAGGAAAATATAATTAAATAGTACAATGCCCTTCTCTCGTTGCATTGAGTTAAAATTTTAATGATCGATGCGAGACATATTAAACAATGCAAAATATTTTTTCTCAAAACAGAACAAATTACGAAGCGTCAAGGTATTAAAAAATATTAAATATTAAACATCAAAAAAAAGTATGTAATATATATTAAAAATAGGGAGAGAATCATTAAATATTAAAATCAAATTATACGATATTATCTAACTTCTTGTCGCTGTTATTAAATAGATCAATGTGCAATTCCAGCACATTAAAGAGTTAGATGGTGATGGCCATAAGCATCCTGGCTCTAACGGGCATCAGAAGAGAATGTGATCATGACTCTCGAATACTGAAATAGTTAAATTATCAACAGTACTCTTCAGTAATTTAAAGAAAAGCTTAACGACATTTAACTATATGCGAGAACTAAGAGCAAATCGTATCCCAACGATCCTAAATGAAAGGCGCAGGAACATAATAATAAATAATACTAAAATATTCTCATTTTGATTAATAGTTAGTATTAAGATTCACAGGGATTTTAAATTATAGACCCTGATTAAAAAATTATGTGAACCAATTGACGGATCGTGAGAGTGAAACGCGTTCTTCATAACAAAGTATTTTTCCAAGCATCATTTACGTGTAGAGGGAAGCTACATTTTCTCTAAAAAGTGATTTTATGATCTATAGTGCTTATCTATACTTATAAATATATATACATATAAAAGTTTCTCTAACCAAAACGTTCCCACTAGAGTTCTCAATTATTCGCAATTTTAACTATTTAAATATTGAATAAAAAATTGATGAACTATTCGAATTCATTCATATTTTTTTATAATAATTTATTCAACTAATTAGTGGCAAAAATAAATTAATTGCTTGTAAAATATTATTTAATTAAAAAATATAGCTTATAATATGTATTTAAATTAATCATTGATTAATTTCATAATCGTTAAACTATTTGAATTTTATAAAATATACATACCATAATGCTGTGTGAATTGCTTATTTTAGTGAGGGTGGCAAAAGGATAATGCCTAATTTCTTATTACATCAATAAAGGAATAGATAAATCAATAAAAATCTGAAATTTTTACTGTTGCATAAATGTCATCAATGATTAATGAGAAAAGCAGAGGGCACAGGTTGGGCCCTTAAGGCACTCCCGAGGGCTGAAATAATCTTTGGACAATCTGCCACCATAGATTAAGAACTGTCTACGATCGCTATAATAAGAAAATTAGATCATATTTACAAACGAGGTCTGACAATTTTCTTACTAATAATAGTCCATGATAATCTTTGTCAAAGTTTTCTCAAAGTCTGTATATATGACATCTGTTTGTTTTCTTAAATCAAAGGATTTCGTCACAATTTTGGTGAAATACAGTTGTCACTCCAATAAAACTATGGATTAAAACTTTTAAATAATAAAACAGGATCTGACAAAAATAAAATTGGTACATTTTCAAAATCTATAATATAAAGCTCATATTTCATTAAATACAGCATACTGAGATAAGGAATGTAAGTAATGTTGATATTTTAAAAATAGTATAAAATATACGTGTTCATTTGCCATTTAATGGTAATGTGATCATAAAGAACGGACGTCACCCACGCAATGAAAATTATGACCGCCAGTGCGCTAATCAAATTGTGACTGTCTCTCACTTGTATCACATTTTAATCTAACTTAATTTCTGTACGTCTCCAGAAAAGTCGTTACGAACACGACAAACAGAAACTCCAATTACGACAGCAGCTACTATAATTTTTCTACACGTTTGTTCAACCCCGGTTCGTGAATTATGGCCATCAGGAAGAAATCGAAAAGATATTCAAAGGCAAAGGCAGACGGTGACGTCACGCACTGTCTGCCTGAGTCACGGGGTTCATAACCCCATGGGTATCAGGTGACTAAAAAAGTATGTTCGAAGTTTTATTTCGTGATTTACTAGGAATATACTAGTTTTACCATAGACTAATTTATCACGTAAATTATTCGTACATACATACAAATTTAAAACATACTTTCTGATAACCTAATTTGATTATTTTAAGTTATATAAAGGATCGCGGTTAGTTCCCGAATTATGGTACTATATAATATTCTAGAGTTCTAGAGTATTTTCAATCAAATTTTTTGTTGTATAACGATGACTTTAAAGTGTTCAAAAAGTCCCAACTATTTCCGACTCGTTTTATTTGCAAACTGCCCTGGATTCCTTCTAGATAAGGGCTGCTGACAACCGTTAACCTTTCAGCATTCGAAAGTGCTAGGTCGTAACATTTTCCAGATCTATATTATTAGTGAAGTTTTTTATTACATAGTTAATAATAAACTTACTATAGAGATTTTTGATAAAGACCTCGTTATTATGTTTAATAAGAAGTGTAAATTATTTTCCAATTTCGATATTATTTGGGAAACTCTTTTAAGTCTCGGGTTTGTTACAGGAAACGCGTTTCATTTTATTATTTTAATATTAGCATCATTTAAAAGACTATTTGTTTCTAAAAATCTTAGAACAGGATCTAAACAATCTTAACACAGGACCTTAACTCATGTAACTCTATCTCTAGCAATCTTGAAATGAGATACTTAATTTGAAAATATTTCTGAGATATTTCTATATAAAGAAGCTTGGTTATTATCATTGACTGCATTCCTGTGTATATTTATTAGAAGTTTTAGGTTATGGTTATGGTAGTTCAAAAACTAATAATTGCCTTTTTCATTCATTATACTGTAGACTTTAGTTGCTTTTTGCTACCTTACTATTTAAATATAGATATCTATTCTTAATGTTTTTGTTATATTTATCAAAATAATTACATAGGAAGTATTAAATCGGCAGACTTAAAACGGTCAAAAATCTTTTGGCAAAATCTTAACCCATTGATTAAGGCATTAATACTTCAAAAGTTCTCCACTAAGTTAATGTCAGACTAGCGTAGTCCGCAAAGTCTAGAATGATAACACAAAGACCATAGGTTTAAGCTCGAATTTAATTGATAAAAATGCGCTTTAATAAAAATGAATCCCAGTTGCATCTCTTAATTAAAAAAATTATTACACATAATAATTTATATAGATTTTTTTTTAAATTAACACTGGTCTTGTTTATGTTTTTAAGCACTATGTTCACCCATTGCCATCCAAAAGTTTTCTGTTCTACAATAAGCAATCACTAATAGTAATGAGTTTCAGTAATGATTTCAGTCGTCTTTTCAAGTTGCTTTCAATGATAATAAAATATAAATCCACATCTAGAAGGCATATATACATTTTATAAGTCTTGAACTTTTTAGTCACCTTATTTATATATAAAATAAGAAAACATTCGTGAGCTCTCAGGTGCTCGGGCACAGAAAAGGCCTATCGTTGGGGTAGGCGCGTTTAATTTATACGGCGCGTTTCAAATTTGCCTTACATCCCCACGGCAATAAATCACTGCGCACTCTACCCGTTTATGATAAACTGCCTACAAAGTGGGGATTACACTTATCGTAAATGCGGTAGGCGATGGTCTGAGGCTGTTATTCTAAAATATGGTCCATTTTTTTATTTTTTCTCTATATATCGGGTAATAGAAATAATATGAAGAAAAGCCGAACGCGTGTGCGTCGGATGATTTAGTGTGGCCGGATTCGCAAAAAAGGTTCGGCGTACAGCTATTAGTGAGTTTATCCAAAGAAATTGCGATTAAATCGCATTTTCAAGGCCACGCGAACAGAATAAAACGGTTACCTCCATCTTTAAATATTGTATTTTCAAGAATATGCTGATAACACTGACCAACAAAGATTTTGTAATTAAGATTTTGATGACTGATTTGGACTAAGTTTATCACACATATTTAAATTCTCTATAGTGACCATGATGTATCACGTCAAATTTCGATGTTACAGTACAATTATTGTTTGTATGGACCCCATACATTAAACATGTATTGATGATAGGTACCTACGTAGTTTCTCTTTGCAGGAACCAGCAGTAACCTGCTATCATACTAGCATTCCATATACCTTGAAAATGGTTTTCTATAATACTCATATCTTAATGGAATCTCACTTACTGTCCCCAGATTTTTGTGTTTCACTAAATCAGCATAATTAGAGTCTTTATTCCATTGAATTTTTGCCTTCTCAGAAGTGATAATGGTTTTTGCGCTCTCCTATTGTCCAAAATTTGGTTTGAAAATACTTTGATCACCCCTCTAGAAGTCCATAGTTATATCGGTTAGGATAGCTAATATATTTTTTAAATATAGTGTAATATGAGAAATGCAGAAAAACTATGCAACAATATGTGAGATGCGATGTCTGTCTGTACTTATTCTTCCGCTTATTTTCCCTTAAAAATGAGTTAGCTTAGTTCGTATTTTGTAAAGTTTAAACTAATTATAGTTTAAGAACTTTCATTAGGTTAGGTTTGGGTTTGAACAGAAAATGGACATTTCGCAACTGTCAAATTGAGCTTTATAGACATTTTAGAGCAGCAAATTAGCTCCTATCAGTTAAATTATATTTTCGCTAGTAGAAATATATATCTACTGGTGAAAATGTATTTGTACTTTACTAGTGAAAACATAACTTTAGCAAAAAAAAAGCATTCACTGTAACATTTATACATCGAATGTAAAAAAATAGTACACATAGAAAAGTTGAAATCATATGATTTTATTAGCACCTGCTACATAATTTATATTTTCACTGGTAAAAATATATATCTACCCCGGGAATTTATTTCCTCCCCTCCCCCTTCCTTTCTTGACAGGCCTGACATACGAAAATTATATTATTAAATATTTAAAAAATAAGAACATTATAAATTATGATGCACACCTAAAATATATGTGGACCATCTAATATATTTTTTTCCACCGAAAACATTATTTTGCTTGGCAAATTCATTGAGAAGATGTAGGGCTCGTATAAGAGACACGATCGCGACTCACTAGGGCACTGTAAAAAAAAATTGGCGGATTGTTGACACCGCCCCGTAGCATTCATTGAGTAGACGCTACGCCGAGAATGCAACGGATTCAATGCTCCTAATAAAAAGCACTAGGGTACAAATACGACCCGTACGTTTGAAGAGATGTCTTAGAAATTTTCCTTGAATTATTTTCAACAACAAAAAGTACTTCGCTTCACTTGGATTCCAGACAATGGAGCATTATTAGAGGACGCTAAAAAATAGCTCATCACACCAATATGCTATTGTATTAAGTCTTAATCGGAATTATGTTGATAACTTGCAATTTACTCCCTTTTTCAAAGATGTTTCACATGAATTAATAGCATCCACTTACCACGTCCCGCACGTAAAAAATTGAGGCAGATCGTTACAAATACATGAATTATGCAAAAATATTGCACCGAACGCATATAAATCCCGTGAATGCGGCTCTCCCGGATATCAGCTCACAGAAAATATAAAAATTCTCCGTAGAAACGATAACTTATGGGTCATATAGAAGGATTTGATTGCTACCTGAGTTACATACATTATTTAGTGGATGTCGCTTTGACTCGATGTTTAACAATATTTTATAGATCAAAAATTACTCTTTTGATCAATAAATGTCTTTTATATATTACATCATATTTTATGCTGTATAATTTTAATATTGAGTAATTTAATCATAAATTTGATTATTTTATTTGTTATGAAATGAAACTTAAATTTTTATAATAATTTTTACACACTTCTGTAAAAATAATATATGGACATAAATATATATTTTATCAGTAAATGGCACTTCTTCAAACAGCTACCTCTGTGGATGTGACCGGCACAGGATATACAGATGTTTTGGATTTTGCTGTATTTTTTGTGTGCCGACAATTGATTTGTTTATTAAAAAATAAATGACTTATATAGTTTGTTGTTAGAGCTTTCAAAGCGAGCATTGATTCTAATTGTATTTAATCTTTAATATGCAGTATTTTATTTTTTCATTAAATAATAGACGTTACTGTTTTATTTCTTTAGTAAATATGAAAAAAAATATGCATTTAATTAATTGCATATGCTACGATATGTTGGATTGGCAGTTATAATTTCACAAATCTATGTGTTTTGGCAGGCATTTTTAATGAGCTAGAGAAGATAATTTTGAAAAGAATTCTAATTAATGAGATTTATTGACACGATTCAAGTACTTAGTGGAAATATTGCTCCGATTCGGGATTAGCGTCGTATTTCATATATTTAAAATATTCACTTAGCATTTTGAGACAAGGTATATTTCTTGTTATGAATCTGTCATATTCATTTGGTGCCTCGGCACCGTGACATGGCAAAACGTGCATTTCACTTTAATGCATTCAGAAATTGTAACGATTTTTCAAAATAAATTTATAATAGTAATATTATACAATGCATTACATATTATAAGAAATATTATTTATGTCATATATTAAATTAATTAAAAAGTTGAATATTTAAAAATTCGGTAACAAAGAATTTATTTACTTCAATTTCATTAAAATATTTTTAATCATTGACTTTATTTACAACAGCAACTTTTTTTTAAATCTACATTTTTTCCGCACTCCAATCTTCAGAATATATATGAGTTAAAGAACCTTATTTTTAATTATACCACAAATAATGTACTGGATTTGGACTTTGCCACAAAAGAATTCATTTTAACTAGGCTTCCCAATTATTCGAATAATGATTAAAAAGTGAATTTTTTCGGTTTTTATCGATAAAAAATTATTTATCCAATTATTGCAAGAAATTAATTAGTTGCTGATTTGTGTGTTTTATTTCAAGTGGACTACAGATTCCATTAATATTATATATTAAAAAACATATACTAAAGCAGCAAAGATGATGGAATTTTTTGCGATACGTTAGCAGCGAGAGCATTGTGTATGAAAAATTTTCATTAATTTTCACATTTTCACAAAAACATTAAAACTTCATAGTATATGTTTAATACGACTATAAAAATCATACCACTACACACATGTATACTTATTTATTGCAACCTGACAGGCGTAATCCCAATGCGTTACAACGGGGTAAATATGTACCAACTGGGTAAGACAATCAGACATAATGAATACCTGCAATTAAGTTTTAATCACTGAATTAAAAGTTTAGGAATCGGTGACATCTATATAATTAATTTTAAATTATTATTTGTAATATAATTAGTAATCAATAGATGTCACGATTTTTAAAAATCGCATTTTTATAAATAATGGTTTCAGCCTGCTGCCGTGGCTAGAACCCGCGGCCTCTATGTTATATACTCTGATTTTGAATCTATGAATTCCTTTTATTATATAATTCAATAAGATTGCGACGCAATTGCAATGCTGCAACGTTATTAGTTCATCGCCCTAAAATCGTGATATACGAACGTTTGTTTATGTTAAAGCAATTAGAGCAAACAAGGGATCGATTCAGTATCATTCGTTTGAACGAAACGATAAATTGATGGGACACTTGAAACTGGAAACAGTACTATACTTGTTCTCTTTGTCACAAAGAGATGTTGCGTCACCTGTTATATCACAGGTCGATCGAAGGGACAAATCGATGGTGTACATGTTACCTTATGGAATGTGTTATAAGGAAATGCGTCACGTGTGCAATGTATATAAATATGGGAATTGAATAAAGATAAGACACTTGATCTTGATCTCGGAGAGAGAGAGAGTGACGGTCAGAGCCTATACAAAAGCGTACTCATTTAAAACAAATCGTTCGTCCAGCCGATTCCTCCTCCCGGGTCCTTAACATCTAGGCTACCAGATTAGACCTTATGAACTACACTATTCCGACCTCCTATAAAGAGTTATTAAGTGTTCTTAGCTTATCTTAATCTTATGAATGAATAACTAACTAGGTCGGTTGTTAATGGTATGATAATATTACATTATGGATAGAAAAAAAAAAATTGGAAATAATGAAGACTATCGGTATTTGTACATTTAATCCATGTTTATTATTATTATTTTTTAATCTAAACAACATATAAAAATATTATCTGTTAAATTTATTTTTTAAATATAGGGTGTATTTTAATTCATACACAATTTAAGCAATAAAGGTCCAAATTTTACAACTTGCGGTACACCAAATGCTTATAGGTAAGGCAGTACAAAATCCTCTCTAGTTTCCCTAAATCCGATTATTTAATACGTAGACGTTTCCACACGTCATTGCCCATGTCCTGTTCCTGCTGTAAAGCCACATTTCCTCGGCAGAGATTTGACTGTCCACCACACCTGGCGGCTTCCATTACCCGCACTCGGGCGTGTCAGGGTTGCCAGGAGCGAATTTTATAAATATTCATCGCACCCCTGCTCGGCTCGACTGGATGAGGGTGATGAAAAATTCATTAAAAAAAACTGAAAGCAGCCTTGAAAACGTCAAATTTTGCGACAATATTTCATATCGCTGGCGACGAAAAACGGCGTCAAGATGAACTAGATCGTCAACTAAACACTCCTGTATGAATATTTATGACTTGTGTGTACATATTTTAGTATGTCAAAAAAAATCGTGCGACTAGAGCTTATGGAAGTGGATGTGTTACTCATAACGGTGAGAACTTTAGGTCGTATGTGAGGGCGCATAAAGAATGAAGATTAGCGCTTGTGAGTTACTAAATAGTTTTGATGCATAATAAATTAATTTGACTAATAGAAGTTGCTCTTAAGCAAATGTATTTATTAGCCGACTGAGAGCATCATAAATCATTAGTATTGAGCATACAAGGCTATATGTCATGGATTCGAAACATGAGAAGCTACGAATTTATTTCAATTATATCGTGTTATGGAAAATTACATTATTAATGTAATAGCACTAAGAAACTGGATTTTTGTCAGAAATATGAGAATACAAACACATATACATACATACGTATGAATGAACAAGCAAAAAATATTTTTTAAGAACTCTATAATTATTTCAACTTTGACAATTAGTTTGAGTTGATGTAATTTACATATATTATCACACTTCGTTTGTATTTTTTTGAGTAGAGGATATGCTATGTGCATAATATAGTAGGCTTGATGAATGTTGTTCATTTCCTTGCAACACAGTATCAGTCAACACCATTTACATAAATATTAAACGAGCTTCCTAATTGGAGTCGACCCTAGAAAATGTCCATAGACCAAGATGCACCTATCTTGATCGTCTATATCGCACACAATACACCCCTATAATAGCGCGATCCCCTTTTTTAAAGGGACGTTGGGGAGACGTGACGTCATCGGGAGCACTAAAAGTAGAAAAATACGGAGGGGTCTGGTCGAAATGTACCTGAGGGAAGCCACATGTGCTATGCGACTGCAGCGGTGCATATAACGACGTCACAGTTCTGAAGTTTAGAACCAAGAGAGAAGCATTTTTTTTTAAATAAAAAAAAAACATTTCAAGGACTTACTTATTAATCTTAAAATTTTATGATCGAAAAATAATTTGTATTGAATTATATTAGAATCTTAAGAAACATCTATAACTACATACTTTTTTATTTAGAAATGACTATATATATGCTTATGATTATTTTTAAATTTTATTAATAAATTATAGGGTTGAAGTGAATACAAAGCTAACTATGATGATTGAAAACCACTTCTTACATTATTTCTTTGATCACATTTATAAAAATAGTACAATGAAAATTAGTACGTTAAGAATATGTTGTTCGACACCTTGAAGCCCTATCCTCGAAAACACATTCAAAGTGTTTCGCAGAACACAGGAGACCGACCAATTTGTTTAGCCTCAAAGTTCGGCGTTGCCTGCATTATGGATATCGACGTTAATTTCGAAACTCGGCGCTCGCGAGTGCTTTGTGCATAATTCTAAGTGTTGAATTTTTCAATAGGAGCAAATTCAACTTTTCCCATTGCAAAGCCGCTGGCGCTTATTCCAGCGCCGCCTTGCAAAAGTTTTTCACCCAAAGCCTATAAAATATTTAGTAAAAGCAAATATTAGAAATGTCAGTAATGATCGGTTCTGAGACAAAACTTCAAAACTGTGATGTTATTACGTGCATCGTTGCACGTGTGGTGTTTCTCAAGCATTGTATAATACTAATATAATATATAAATGCAGTAGTATACTATGCAATACGAATGTACGATATTCGCATTTATTACATGTACGAATTAAAAATTGCATTTTACAAGATCATTACAGAATATTTTTTTTAAAATACTGTTTTTGGTATTGTATCTAATTATGACAGTTAAACACCTAAGCTGTTGAATAACAGTTTATTGTACAAAATATGTAATTCACCAAAATATGTAAATAAAAATACAAGTGGCTCTGGTCTTTCGTTTCTTTTCTGTAAACACAGTGTTTTTGATGAGTTAAGATCCGCTAAGTATAATGCTTGCACTACACTCTCTGGAAGTTGTCCGAACCGAAGTTCAACTGAAGTCAGCCGAGGTCGCCGACTTCCGAGTAGCGGCCACACTGCCACAAATTTAATTTGCCGTCCGGACGGCGGCCGTGAACGACGTTCGTACGACGGCTTCTGTCACGTACAGCTGGCATATTTGCGCATATTATTAAAATTACGCTACTGATAATTATAAAAGTTTGTGTGGGCACTTACCAATACAATATCAGTGAAAACTTTTCGGTCGTAAATATTCAATTTACGCAAAATCTTTGTCGGCTTTTGCAAAATGATACTTCAGAATTCGAACACCACATCTGTGACTATCCTACAATTTGTCGCCATCGATTCTAAATAAGAATTCGTTATGGTGTGACATTTATATAAACCGATGTAGGAAAATACATAAGGATATCGAAACGATTTTTTTTAACAAAATCAAGTACCACTAATTATTTTTTAATTATTTAATTTTATATGAACAAAAATATAATAACGATATCTGTTAGAAGAATATACTATCAAAATCATAATTAATCCTTTTTGGTGCCCTAAAATATTCAAAAATGTCAGTAAGAGTCTGTTGAAATCCCCGATAAGCATGTGGTATTATAACTTGACCACGTGACCACGATGCAGCGCTCGACATGCGTGTTAACCATAGGACGCCTACGCGCATACTGAAATTGAACCGAGTTACTCGTTCTATCTCACTTTGCGAAACACCATATCATTATCTCTCTCACTCTCGTCACTTAACACGCGAGAGATCGAAAGGGGAAGTATCTCACCGCTCGCGCTCGAAAAAGCAGCTCCGACTTCGGTTCCTTTGACTTGGGTCCGTTTGCCGACAATGTTTGGAAGCGCTCGAACCTGGCCAAGTCGACTGAATTACCCCCACTTTACCTCCCGTTCTCGGTAACCTCGGACAACTTCCAAGAGATTTTAGAGCGGGCCGAACCAAACTCGACCGAAGTAACCCACTATATTCTCCGTCCTTGGCCAACCTTGGCCAATTTCCAGAGAGTGTAGTGCAGGCATGAGATTAGTGATGAGATGAAGTGACACATATAAATGTCCCTTCAAGAAAGCTTTAATGAATGGGAGAGAAGCAAATTAAAGTGTTTAGCTCCATCCCCAATTCGTCCTTTAAGCAAAATCATAAATATTTAACGTGGCTCTTAGATTGGGCGACCATTTGCTAATTACTAAGTAGTTTAAACTATGTTTATTCTATAATAAATAAAATAAAAAATTAATCGAATAAGATGTGTAAAACCATAAAAAAAATATTCCTATTCAGAGAAACGACGAATATATACATATTACATTAAAGTATAGAAGAGATTGTAAATTTAATACCTCAGTTTAATAAATTAGTACAATACAATACAAAAACATTTATTGTAAAATTTAAAAAATTCAAAATAGTATCTTAAAAAAATATAATTTGTAAATTGAAAAAAGGAACCAGTAATTAGACATAAATATAATTAAAAAAACATGGGAAATGCTAGTCTCTAAATTATATTATTTAGTAAATAAAGCACTCTTCAAAGAAGAACTACTTGATAATTTAAAGATTATTATACCTATACCTAAAATAAAAAATAGTAAAAGGGTTACGAAAATGGGATCAATTACATGTTCTGTTAAAAAAATCTAAAAAAAATAGAAGGAAAATTGGATTTTTTTCTAGAATGAGAAATATATTAAATATAAATAAATAAAAACTTATTTTGCAGTAGCATTATATTGCCCCATTTTAATTATTGTGCAAAAAATTATATATGCTTAATAAATTAGATAAGGCAATATTGCAAAATTTACAAAATAGGACAGTGAGAAAAGTTTTAAATAAAAATAAATTTTTAAAAACAGTTTCTTCAACAATAATTTTTAACCTAATTTGTAGATTAAAAATAGAAACAAGTACTGACAAGTATGAGTAATGATTTGAACGATTTTATATTATTTAATAAATTAAGCACCTTCCTAAGAACAAATACATAAAAAAAATGTTCGAATAAGTATTTAATTATTTAATAACATAATAGAATGTACATAAATTTGTTACTAGAAATAGCGATAATGTAAAGAATATTAGTAGGGTTAAGAGAATATTATACGGAGGTGTGAAATCCGCAAAAAAAATATATGCTAACTTGTTTCCCTAATTAAATAAAAATCTTTATGCATTAAGGCTTGAATTATATTATTATTTACTATAAATGAATTAATAATAATAAGTATAACAGTAAATTGGTTACGATTAATTCCCATAAGATCGAGATCAAATAAAATAAATAAATAGCAACGTCGAATGATATCAGTATATGTTTCAATAACAATGCTCAATAATTCACAACCAGTCTGAGTCGTCACAAAATTGAACTTACAATACTCCAACTTCACAACACAACTTTTTATCATCATTAATCATAAAACACCGTATACATCGTTACCCGTATTTATTCCCATTGTCGCTTCACGGTACAACGAACGTAAGGTGTGTCACCGACAGATGCGACCGGCGCTTCTCAAACTTTTTTATTATTATTATTTCATTTCGTTCTGAAATTAACTCTTAATGTCAGGGTATTATTTTACCGACTTTCCGATATAATCTTAATTGAGGCGAAACGTTCGGGGGGTATTTCAACCCCCTAGGCCGGATGCACCGCACCCTTGATTTGATGTATGTACGGGGTATGTATGTATACCTAGATACAAGTAATAATACCTGGGGCGTTAATGAAAGGTATGACGGCTACGTTGCATAACTCAACCACAACAAACAATCCAGCGGTTTACTTTGTTCCGCGATAGATTTTGCGCAAACTATCGTTAATCTTCATAAGCATTTGCTATGCCAAATATTGTTGTGTCGGATCGTTTGATGAATTATATTTGTAGAGATATACAGGGACTTATTATTTTTTAAGGGTTTAATTTTAAATTTAAATTTATTAAGGGTTGCATAAACAATTCTATAACTAGCTGTACGAGTGCCAAGATTTTTTTAACATCTTAATTTTGATAAATAATATTAACCCTTTCCACGCAACTCGAGAAATATTTATCATCACTGAGATCTAGAGAAAAATATTTTTAAATATTTATTACAATTAAAACATATATTTTCTTGGTATAAAGATAAAAGTGTACCTATACATTCGAACAAAATATGTAAACAAACTCATTTGATCGTATTAAAAATAATATGACACAAATAAAAGTATTAACGTTTGAATTATCCTGCGTATACAATAGCCCTACACACACAAGTGAATAGACTCACGGACGCACACGTACCCATGCGCGCGTAGTACTGACACAAACTATTATAAAAGTAAAATGTGCTTATTCCCTGTAAGAATATAATCGATGTTATAAATCAGGATTATTTCCCATTCCTGAAAGTTAGTGAATCGGAATATTTTTTTTATATTTATAAAAAATACAAAAATCGTTATATAAAATCAAAAATCATTTTTCAAAAAGAGTGTTTTTGAAAAACGATTAATATTTGCATCGACAAAATACATTTTTTCAGAATTAATAATGTTATTATTTAATTAATTATATGAAAATTTCACTAAAAATAAGTATGATATATCTAAAAACGGTGGTTTTTAATTACATTTTATGTGATATAAAATAAGTTAATCGAATTATGCTTAACTCACATTGTGAGATTATTGTATATTGCATATTAATTAAAAAAATAAAGAACAACGCAACAAGAATCTTTCTTGTACCACTTTCCTCTTTTTTTAAGTTAAGTAATTTATATTAGAGAGCATCATATCTGTTTTGTCAACGCTGTCAATATTTTTATTGTATTGAATGAGACAAACAGATTTAAAGTTCTATACACAATAACTACCATAGCTTAAACTAGGACGCCACCATTTTTTTTAAATAGATCTCTTTTACGAGCTTTGCGTTGGTAACCCGACTACTCATTTTTGATGTGTATAGCGTGGAATGGGTTAAAATATGTATACTAATGTAAGACGTCAGGACGCGGCGGAAATTTGAGTTTATACTCAAATGGAGGATCTTCATGCACCATCAGGCGAAAAAGTTTCAAAGGCCATTATGATACTCAAAAATAATAAATCTCCCGGTAGCGACGGGATTCCAGTAAAGCTCTTTAAGTATGGAGGAGCTGAAATTCTCTAATGTATGCATGATATAATTATTGATACATGAAAATACGAAGTATTGCTTGGAGATTAAATATAGATAGCGATATGCTCTATACATAAAAAGGCGATCCTCTATTATGTGAGAATTATAAAGGAATCACTCTGCTAAACATCATATAAGTATTTTCATTTGCTTGCTGTATTAGACTATCGATGTGAATTTGTGAGAGAGCGCTCAAAAGTGGATTAAATACAATCCGACGAGTACAACGTGAACATACTATATAAAATAGTTATACGACAGCTTATATAGAATAAAACTATACGAAACAGTGAAAGATTTCCGATTTCTTTGCAAACTTGTTAACCTTGTCAAAGTAAAAATAAACAAAGTAGAATGTCGGGCGTCATCAGTACCAAAACTAACTGTACGAGTTGTATCAGAAGTCTGACGTCGTTAAGTAGATTAACATTTAACGTCTTATGTGATCCATGACAAAACAAGGTCAAGAATAATCTTGGCTGTAGCTTTCATTTGAACAAATTATTATATTCAATCAAAATTTTGAAACGAATGAATATTTGTTATTATCTATTCGACGATATGAAATAATTGTTAAATCAATATTTTTAACCGCAAAGACCCTTTACAGACGTGGGCATCAGTGTGATTTATTGTTTCCCGCGGTCCAAGAAATATTTTTTCGATGATAGAGAATATTTACAATAAAAACATTTGCGTGTTATTTATGTGATTTTTCTGGTCGTAACAAGGCTTGTGTGTGGTCGCTACAATTACAACAATATATTTTCATCAAACGTAAACATATTATTAAACATGATTTTCAATACTAGTAACAAAATTATTGATAAGCCACGAATTTAATGTTATATACAAATACAATCATTGTAGCAAAACTTTGTTTCAAATTAATTAAAGCATTATTATAATTTTTCATATTGATAAGATAACAAATTTTATAACCAAAGTCTGTTAATAATAAATATCAAATACAAAAATATAATTAACTACTTAAATTTCTTGATAAGTCAAAGAAAAGAGGAAATATGAGACTACAACATATCAAAAGCAACGACATCATCCACAGGTGTTCGTAAGATAACTTTTACTAAATCAGCAATTTGTATTATTTTTTCATTATTAAATGTCTGTTTATTCAAATTTTTAATAATATAATAATGCTGAGAGCTAATGAAATAATCTTTAAAGCTAATTAATAATTGCTTATGCGTGATTATACTGTGACAAAACGAAATAAAATAAAATCATTGCAAAACAATATATGCTTGCATCTGTATTTTGTAGATTTTGTGGCAAATGCTAGTGGCATCAGGTGTTAAATTAACCAGCTACGGTCTCTGCCCTTATTAAAAACATGAAAAATGCTGTTAAGTAAGGACTTTATATAGACATTTCTCTTTTTTATATGTATAGCATAATGAACATAAAAAAATTCAGGCACCAACCAGCCTTTGATGCGTTGCGACACTTCACAAAGAGCTTTTGAATATAACATAATCATTTTTTAATATTAAATTTATTAAAAGATTGATGATCAACCAAAGGTCTGATTATTCACAACCACCGGTGACGATGAGTCAAAGGTGTAATGAGAAAATTGCCATTTAAACATTGCTGTATTAAAATGTATCAAGTTCAAATGACTTATTCACAGCTGATTCACTCCCAGGTATGATACACACGAACAATTTTCAATAACAAAGTATACAATGAAACTAAATTTAGGATATCGGGAACCCTCGTAGGTACAACGTGCGTGTATTATTACGAGACCCTAAACATGAAAGCCAGGTGTTCGATTTAATTTATTTTTAAAACCACGTGGTCGAAACATATGGAATAGTCGTTTGAGAAGCACTGCCGATTAATATTATTCATAGAAATATTATGCGAACGCAAGGTTTTTTGCTATATTTTTTATGTTGCTACAAAAATATATAAATACACTTGTCATACAAATTCATTGTTATTACAAGTCAAACTAATATCAGACCCCAAGACTAGAATAATATGTTAACTGATAAAAACATAATTTAGAGGTTTTTAGACGTTTTAAAATTCACCTAATTTTTTTATAATTTATAATAATATTATCAATAAAAACTTTTGTATATAGGTACTTTTTATGAATACACTGTATTTTTAAAGAAATATGCTTTATCTTATTCGTTCATTCATTCCCATAAAATGACAGTAAAAGCGCAAGATATGTAATTATTTACAAATTGCCACATTGTAAAAGTTCACACGTGCCTGAATAGGGGGGCGTTTATAAGGGCGCGAATATTGCCCATAATTGATCCAAATAAACTCAGCCACCATTCGTCATAGCTGTTACAAAACATATACATATGTATGTACAAGGATTCACAAGAACAAACACTCCCGCATTTAAAGATGCATTAGCATTTCAAGGCCCTTCATGACTTACTGGCAATTAAATTCGTACCACTTAGTCATAATACTAATAGTAAAAGTGTTGTGAATGAAAAAATATATTTAAAAAAGATCATTTCTAGCACGCAGTCCACTAATTAGAAGCAAAAGTAAAATCGGTTCATTTTTAGTTAACCTTTAACATACCCAACAAAAATTCAACGCACTAAGCCGAAATTGATACATATTAACCCTAAAGAGATATTCGTTTTAATGAAACATGCTAGTACAAATACGTTTCTTAATCAGTTAAAATGTCATTGTTTTAACCCATGACCCTGATATAAATTTAGTAATCAATTATAAAATATTAAAAGATTAATTCAAACCAATTCTAAATGTTTTTCGCAATATTGATTAGTTTTATGGTAGTTAAATATATGGGAGAGATAACGATATTAGGATTTCATGGTAACAGTTTAAGAAGCAGTGATGTGTCACCAAAAAATTTCTCATTCGCGAAGGTCGTCTCAAAGGATCAATGAAAAAATGTCATCCACAATCCAGTGACTCTCATCTTTCACATGTCCAAACGTCGCACGATTCGTTCGCCTTTTCTCAAAATGTTTGCAGGTGTTTTCAACCATCGGGTTTCGCGTTTCAAATGACTTGCGTGTGTCGTATCGTTAATTTTTTGACACTTTTTTATATCAATAATTATACTAGAAGTTAGAAAGTAAGATTAATTATTACAATGACGGAAAGGTAATTTGAAATATATGGAAAAATATATGTAAATAAGTAATATTTATACTAAATAATTATTTATTACCTAGTATGTTTGTATTAGGTAGAATCAGTTGGATTTTGAAAGAGTGGAAGAACAGAATTATCTAGTGCGCGTCCTTTATAAGTACATGGCAGTACTTATGGTTGATTAACATCTCGGGACAGATGGGCTAATATTTTTAATTATTAACGCAATTATTTGGTTACGAGATTGTGTGAATATATGTATGTAATATATTGACCACACTTCAGAGACTGATTGGTCTCTCTTTTCGTTTATTCAAATGGTCTTTAGAGTGACATCTAAATTATAACAAATTGTGCAGGTGGTTGAAACCCCCCATAACTTCAATGTCAATGTTGATGCAGATGTCATTGAAAAGAGTAAACTTGTCGGACATATTGTTTTGTAATTTAAAATATTTTTATGAATGCCTTTTTTAATCAATGGATGCAATTATAGTCCTTGCATGTATTTATTTAAATTATTTTCATTAAATAGCTTTGTTTAAAACAAAATTATCGTTTCTTAATAAATTTGGTATCATTAAGGAAAATCGTAATTCCTCCTTTAAGTTCGAAAGCTCTTTGAATCACTATTGAACAAGATTGTCAATGCACTCATAGAATAGTATATAAGTGAGCTATGTTTAGGTCTCATATCTATACAATAGCCATCATACAATAGTGTATAAGTGAGGTATGCTTAGCTCTCGTATATTTACACACTTTTAAAACGATTGAGCTTACTTTCTTTCCAAACGACCAAGGACTATTTTTGAAGTGATTTATAAATTAAAAATTTTTTGCTAAATTTTTCAACTAGACAACTAGATGGTGAGAAGAAGACTCAACGATGTTGGACTCAGAGGTTGTAAAGCCTGACACAAACTGTGGCTTTCAGAAATAAATAAAACTCGAAGGTTAGAGTGGGCCCAAAAAATACCGAGATTGGACATCTGAACATTGGGCGAAAGTCATTTGGTCCGACAAAATTTAATTTTAAACTAATATTGGTTGATATTATAAAAAATATTAAAAACCTAATTTATTTAAAAAAATTTAAAGCAATAATTTAAAAAAATAATCATACTTGACCGTCGCCGTCGCAGTGGGAACGCTCATTACCGAGCGTTCCCACTGCGACGTGCGTGAATTTTTGACTTCTGAGAAGTGATAATTGTTTTTGCGCCCTGCTATTGACCAAAATTTGGTTCGAATACACTTTAACCAATAATCTCATACCAGAAGTCCGTAATAATATCGGTAAGGATAGCTATCATATTTTTAAAACACAGTTTAATATCGAAGTGCAGACAAACTTTTTATCGCTTATTTTCACCTGAAAGATGAATTAGTTTGTATTTTGGACTTGCCCTGATGAAAAACTATAATTAGTTTTAGAACTTTTATTAGATTAGATTTTGGTTTGAACAGCAAAAGGATGGGTTTGAACTGTCAAATTTAGTTTCATGTACATTTTAGAACGGCATATAATTTCACTAGCGCCTATCAGTTAAATTATATTTTCGCTAGTAGAAATATACATCTACTGGTGAAAATGTATTTGGACTTCACTAGTGAAAATATAACTTCACTGAAAAATAAACATTCACTGTTACATTTATACATCGCATGTACATAAATATTGATAAGCATGTAAATGTATGTATTACTACATATGGAAAAGTAAAAATCATATAATTTTACTAGCAACTGCCAGACATACAATATTTCTACTGATAAAAATATATATTTTTGGTGAAAATGTGATGAAAAATATGATTTTACTGATATGACATATTAATAAAAATCATATTAGATTCGAGACTTATTTAAAAATATTCTTTGAAGAATAACCCGAAAATTTCTGGTTTAGGGGCAAAAGTTGGCCAGCATGTACAAATTCAAGAGGGGGAGGGATTAAAAAATTACACAGAAATAGAACCAAAATTCTATAACTAATTAACCGCCTGCATCACAATCATCGTAGTGAAAGATAGCATCCCCAAATACCAACAGTTAAAAAATACGTATAAGTATCACTTATATGGTTTGCTCGACTTTTACTTTCAATCCTCGTTCATACTGGGTGTATGATACATGTTCGCGGTTAAAACGAAATTGGTTTATATGCACTTCGAATAAGTATATTCAGTCAAATCTAACGAATATGTGCGTTACATCAGAAGTAATAATAATTTGTATGTATTGCAAATCAAAAAACTCACTTTTTAGTCTCGGAGCCCGTAGACGAAACTAGAAATTTTAAGATTTATTACAAATGTTGTATGTATAGTTTAAACAGTGTAAAATCCTTACACGTATTATGTATAAATATAATTTTCATAGTTAAAACGTACCGAGTATTTATATTCAGTCAAATCGAACGACGCATATGAAAAATGAATGAAAATAATTTTTATAAACAAATATGACGTTGCTACCGGCCATCTTGTTTTATATTTAAATGCTGATTTTTCATTGGTCGACAGTCAGAGCCTCTAATAAAAAACAAAGCAATCTCAATTTTTATTTTTATTAGTTTAAATTAAATATATTTCTTTTGTTTTCGTGTTTTATTATAATTCGTTTATACGGTGTAGCAAATTTAACGTACAGTGTTAATTTTAAAGTTAGTGCGCGTCCGGAAGACATATAAGGTGTAATTCATTTTTCTGGGGGGCAAATGCCCCCCCACCTGCAAATGACGTCCCTGCCACGACAGTGAGTCACCGCGTAAGATCGATGGCAAACGTCATCTGTAGAAAATGCAGGGGTTCTCATCGTTGATCTGTCACTCGATTCGCGCGTCTTTTCGCAAACGCAGTTGTCGGCAAAGTTCGGTTCGCGTCCGAGTGCCCGACCCGAACAACTCGCTTCAGTGTATGACCGGACGCCGGTCGGGAGTGTTGTTGCGCGCGCGCCGCGTTCTACCGTCACCCCGAGTGCACGCGAAACTCGAAAGTGTACAAAAGTGACGAGTGACATATAGCCAAAGATAAAACAACAAAAAAATACAACTACCCCCTAAATCATCGGGTGGCATGTCAGAGGAGTTGACACTGCACCCGACGCTACTATAGTCATCGAGTGCATGCTGATGATGATGCACTAGTGATTTGTGTGCGTCACAATATATTGTATATTTTGTGATTTAGTGATCCGTATGTAAGGAGATAAGTGTTTGTGCTATAAGTTTTTTTGTTGTTGTGGAGTTTGGGAATGTTGTGCCGTTTTCAAGTTCGACGTTGTCGTACATCAGAGCGGGAGAGGTAGTTCGGCGAAAAAGAGACAGGTATGAGCATTGCCTTTTTCTTCCGAGAAGTGTATACGTCGGTATTCATGGTTTTTGTATACCTGAGTTTTGTACGCGCAAAAGTGCATAAAAAACGAAATGTGAATCGCATGAATCATTTGATTCATCAGAATTGAGTAATTTTTAAATATTTATTTATACGTACCTTTATCTAGAACTAGATGATACAATTTTAACTTGACTTTACTCGTTCATTTATTTTTGCATGCTATAAAATAACATGACCTTCAATTTGATAAACTATAAAGTCTATCTTTTTCTAAGTCAGACAGACAATAACAAATGCACGCGGGGTTCACGTGATCGCTGAGGACAGGGCTAAATCAGAACAAATAAGCGAATTTTTAAAAATAAATAAAACACTTAATTCATTTTAAAAACATATACAATTAGAAAACACGTATAAACTAATACTAAAGGCAAGGATTATAAATAAAACATATTTTAAATACTAAATATACAACAACTTATAGAAAAAAAGGAAATAAAATGAATTTGAGGAATCAATTCTAGTTTACATTAATAAAAATGACTGAATATTAATTTCTACCATATTAGCTAATTCCCACATATAAATTTAATCCTTACCTTCAATATGCTCAACGCATTTTATCCATATTTCTGGCGTTATAGTTCCAAAAGCCCCATAAAATAATTGAAACATTTCTGAAAATTTAAAGTTATTATTTCTAGTTACTACATACTTTTTAATTAGCGCCCAGATTAATTCTATAGGTTTAAGTTCGCAGTGATATGAAGGAAGTCTTAAAACTACTTTATTTTGCGATTTTGCCATTTCATAAATTATATATTTGTCATATCTTTGTTTATGTTTCCTTACTATGTTTAAAATTAATATTTTTTAAAGATAGCCATTTTTACAGCAAGCTTTATAATAGCGGTAGTGGGAATTTTTTCACTTTTTTTTTATTCAAAAGCCCATAGCGAATCCGGGACAAACCCGTCTTAATATTCGATGTGGGAAATTTCTTTTGCCTAAAATAGATATAATAGAATATAACTTTTTTTCAATATAGATAAATATCCTAACATTTTTCTATTAATATACTGTTCCGCCCACGTTTTTTATATTCCATGTTCAACAATTTTAAAAGCTTATAAAATGTCGACCTTTTAAAAATACTTGCCTTCATTTGAAAAACTAAGAATTTTGTCAATTTTCGGTAATTATTTTTTTTTAATCACTTGATCGAAATCATTAATAGAACCTAAAACGTGGGATTTCCGATTCAAATTGGTTTTTGGCGAGCTTAATTTATTATTATGTTCATGTACATACTTGAATAATTCAATAAATTTATTTTTTACGCACTCCTGCCTTTGTCGATACTTTGGCAATAATTTGGTTGGGATTTTCCAAAGTTTCCCTTTAATATATATTTAAAATAGTGTTTTTTTTTAAATATGGCTGTGATTTCTTTAAGTCCGTCTTTTTGGCGGACTACATGGGTTAATTTTAGTATTTGTGTCCGTAGAAGACATTTTTACACTTTAAAAATTCGACAACCGTACGCACACGCAAATAAAATCTCGCGAACAGCAAACCAATACTACCCTGTTGAAATAGTATTCGGGGGAGGATCCGTTCAAGTGAACAACCAATTAGAAGCTTTCTTTGAAGAACGCGTGATTGTCACGCGTTGAGCACTGTTTACAGCGCTGTTGAAAAGAAATAGAGTGTAGAATCTAGTTAGAATAGCACCAGGATTAAGTCAAAATCAATAATTCGACCAATATCTAAATCAATGTAACTTTACAAATAAAGTGCATATAACAAATAGCTTTTATCAAGTAATGCAAATGAACAAAAAATTCTTTATTAAACATTTTTTTGTCCAAATTGCTGAATCCATACAAATTTAGTAAATATTTATTTAATCTGTTGATTCAATTTAAACTTAATGTTTTAATAATGTCTAATTAATGCAAATCTTTAACAACTTATTTATTAGTTTTGCTAAAACTGAATATTATTTTATCCTTTTGAAAATACACTGTAATTTGACATGTGCTTAATATTTATTTTTATAGTAAAATTTATACTGATGATAATCTATTTAATATTAACTTCCTATTATAGATTTATAATAATTTATTATGTTTACTCAGTTTTATCTCAATATATGTAAAATAAACAGTAACGTAACATTTGATTTATTTTTCACAGCTATAGTAATTAAAATCATTATAATATAGATTTACCAGCAAGTTATTTTTTATTTTAGATTCATAAAAAAATATTATATTTGTTAAATTTTATTTCAATCTAACTCATACGTTTGTATAAAATAAATGGTACATAGATCGTTTATATTTATTTTTACAACTATATTAATTAAAAATGCATATAATATAGACTAAATAGCAAGTTATTCATTATATTTCGCTAAAACTGGTTTCTGAGAATTTCGTAAATATTTTTCCCTCTGTTGATTCAATTTTGTACAAAATAGCAGGTAACCTAACGTTACCTGAAATATCGCTTTTATTCACTTTTAACAGTTAGAGATATGAAAATCTAAATAATATAAACTTAATACATTGTTATTATTTATTTTTTAATAACACTAGATTCATAACAATTTAGTAATTAATGTTTTAATCTGGTTGTTTAATTTTGTCCTAACCTAATTTACACGATTAAGCAAAATATCTCAGGATTGCTATTTATTTTTTCATAAGAACTTAGTAAATATTATTTTGACATGTAGATTGAAGTTTAACATACTCTTATATGTATGTAAAATAGCATATAGCCTAGCGTTTGCTAAATATTGTTGTAATTAATAATTTATTCACTTGATTCAATTTAATCTTAACTTAAAATATATGGTAACCTAACATTTGATAAATATCGTTTTTTTTTTTTTAACAGCTATAGTAATGCAACTCTATATACCTAGTTCAATTTCATATCAAATAATTCAATTTTTTTTTACTAAAACCATATATTTATATATTTATATATTTTTAAAAAATAATTATATATTTTTTTAGTAAATATTATTTTATCCTGTTAATTAAATTTTAACATAACTTAACTGTTACTCTGTGAAAAATACACAGTAACTTAATGTTTCCTAAATGTCGTTGGTATTTTTAATATATTATATATAATAAGGCATATATGAATATAATAGCATTTTTTTTTATCTTGTTGACTAAATTTTAAATTAAATAAAATATGAAGCAATCCAACATTTAATAAGTATGCTAATTTTTTAAAAACCTTTATTTTATTATGCTTTAATTCATAGGAATTTAGTATATATTATTTTACCCTGTTGATTAAATTTTAACATAACTTAACTTAACTTGTACATTTATGCAAAATACAAGGTAACCTAACATTTGATAAATATCGTTTTTATTTCTTTTTCACGGTTATAGTTATGCAAATCTATTTAAAAAAACTTTTTTAAAAATAATTATATATTTTTCTTACTGAAACTAGATTATTTTATATCGTAGATTCAATTTCAACTCAACTTATATTTTGTTTTGTGTAAAAAATAAAAGGTCATCTAACGTTTGATAAAAATTGTTTCTATTTATTTTTAACAGTTATAAAAATGCAAATCTGTATTAAACCCTTAGTATTCTATACTTTTTGCTGAAATTTAGTAAATATTATTTTTTCCTAAAATAGTATTTACTAAATTCTTATGAATTACAGCAAAATTAAATGAAAATTTATTTTATGTTTATAAAGATTTACAGTAAATATTATTTATAAAAAAAATTAAAAAACTTATGTATTAAATGTCAGGTTACCTCATATTTTGTACAAACCTTAGGTTAAGTTAATATTTAATCAACAGTTTAAAAAAATACTAAAAAAATATATTAACTTGCTATTATAATATATTCATATATATATAAAAAAATATTGATAAGGATTGCATTATTATAAATGTTAAAAAAACAACCAACATTCAGGAATCTTATGTTTTTATGTATTTTTCACAAACATAAGTTATGTTAACATAACTTAATGTTTGTGAAAAATACACAGTAACCTTACGTTTTCTAAATATCGTTTTAATAGAATTCTATATAATATAAACTTAAATGTAGGTTATTATTAATTATTATTATTAAATTAATATTAACTAAATTCATAAGATTATAGTTAATATTAATTTACTATGTTTAATTTTATATTGACGTTACTTAAATGTTTGTGCAAAATACAAGATATTCCAACATTTGATAAGTATCGGTTTTTTAACCGTTATAATTTAAAATATACATATATAGTTTATATGTAATAGAAAATTTATAGACAGATATTATTTATTTTTTGATTAAATTAAAATCATAAGAATTAAGTAAATTTTTTTTTACTCTGTTGATTCAATTTTGCGCAAAATACTAGGTAACCTAACGTTTGATAAATATCCTTTTTCTTTATTTTAAATAGTTGAATAAAAAGTTATTTTTTATTTTAGGTTCATAATAATTTAGATGATAAATAAATTCTAAATAATTTTAAACTATAATAATATTAATTAATTTAATAAAATCTCATTCTAACATATACATTTGTGCCCAACACAAGGTTATCTAACATATGTATGTTAAATGAAAACGTTTTAACTTTTTAAATAGGAATTATTTTGTTTGTATGATACATTTAACTTTTGTGCATCATATAGTTATTATAAATAACAGCTTTTATATTTTTTTTATTATAAAAATTAAATTATTTATATGATTCATCAAAGAATAATATTTTATTTTTATACTTTTGATTTGCACTAAACATAACTTGTAAGTAAATGAAACTAGCATAACCTTCAATTGTTTTTAACTCACTTACTCAAATATGCAGTAATGAAAAGAACAAACAAACAAAGGTACAATCTTCTTTGTCCTATTTTAATTTTAAAGTTATTTGATTGTATACCTTAAATTTTTAAAATTATATCTTGCAAATTAAAGTCTAAAAAATGAAATAAAAACCCATTCCTTAACAAAGTAATGTACAAACATTTATTTGCACGTCAAAAAAATATTAATATAACCTAACATTAAAAAAAATTATCTATAAACAAATAACTCTTATCAATAAACACAAATGCATTAAATAAAAAGTAAATATTGACATATAGATCTGATTAAATAATCATAAAATAACCTTTTCATTTGCAGGTCAAGGTTATATAAAGTGTTGATGCATTTTTTATATCCTAACCTATACCTACATATAATATCTGCATATTAAAGTAAAATAATCTCAACTGTTATTTAATCAAAACATGACGTATGATTATTAATTATTAATATCATTGCCAAAACTATTGATTGATTGATATTAATGACTCTTCTTATTGATATGCATTAAAACTTGTTTTATGCCTGTTCATCTAACACGAAAATAAATTATGAGTTATTAAACTATTTAAATGTTTATATTGTTATGAATTTATTATGACAAATAATAGTAGTACTACACTTAACCCAACTCAAATTATTTGAGGACATTCTGACGTTGTCTTTGAATAAATACCAAAAGCATTTAATTTAATTTTAATGACTTATTTTGAAATTGTTACCTGGAATTAATTATAATTTAGTATATGTATGTTTAGTGCTTATTTTATTTGATGGCTTCAAGGTAGTACATTGTTTATTGTGACCATTTAACTTTTTTAAAGCAATATTTTTTGTACGGCCGAATCAGAGACTCTCAAACAGTATTTAAAAAGCACATCAAATGAATCTATTTTCACATTACATATACGAGAGTTAGTGTAATGAGCAGACTGCAGGAACAATTTTTTTTCAAAATTATATCTCATTATTAAACATTGCTTTTGGAAGTTAAAATAATTGAAAATGAACGCTCGAAAACACATTTTCTTATACTCGAGTTCAACATTTATATGCGAATAATACTAACGAGGAAAATGCTCCAAATATCCCATATTATACATAAAACCGAGAAGGGATGCTGCACTCATTATCTCAATGCCTTTAGCTCGGTAAACTTGTGTAATCATTTTTACGGTCCATCCACCGTGGCGTATATAATTGAGGCCTTCAACTTTAACGTGTAGTTGTATAGTTAAATTGTAAACCGTCGCCTCACGGCCTTCATCACACCATAGGTACATACTGGTATACCTACGTATAATCATGTTTTTGAACTAAATTACATACACACACGCCAATGATTACCAGCCAGCTACCGTAATAATAACACACACAATGTCCTCGCTTCTCGTTTGCACTCCATCGATTTTTATGTGCAATCCAATACCGACCCGAATTGAAACATGATATCCCCTCGATAGTGTTCCGCTCTGTTCTTCACCGTGAATCTCATTGTTGCTTTTTATGTGACAATGTCCAATTCGATGGAAGAGAAAAAGTTATAAAAAATTGATTACTGTTCGAATCCCAATTCGTTCTGAGCGACTGATCAAATTCCAAGTTATGATGTTTTATAAAAATATAATCCATCAGCAATATTTTGCAACGTTGTATAATAACTGTGATTTATTCAATGTCTATAATATAGTTGTAATATTTATCATAACTTTGTATTAAGTATACTACATAAAACTTAAACTAGGGATTTATAAAGGTTTCAAAAAAATTGTAATACATTTTGAGATGATCAAGATCTTATGATTTTCAAGAGTAGTTGGTAGATGTTTTTCTTATTTCACACACATATAATACATATGTATGTACATATGCACATCTTTTTAAACTCAAAAGCATTTAAAATATAATTACTAAAAATCTTAAGACACAAGATAACACTTAAATAGGGAATCAAGCCAAAAGTATTGTATTTTTAACATTTATTTTCAATGAAGCGCATTATATGCTTAATAAATCATTATTTGAAAGCTTAATAATTTTATCTTGAATATTTGTCCAAAGTAAATTAAAACATTATTTATTACTATATATGATTTCTTCTTTTTTATATTTTTCATTCTATAAATTACTTTTAAAATATTATATTTCTAATGTTGTACAAGTGCATCGAACAATTATAATTTTCTAGATAATTTTTTTAATTATTGCCAAAAAGTAAATCTCGAAGTTTTTAGGTTAATGTTTACTAATCCTGAGATTCATATGTATTGTTATTTATCTGGAATCCCAAGATTGGATTCCTTACACTTTATGAATTGATAAAAAAGTCGTGTATAGTTTTAAAATATAGTGAATAAGAAATTTTTAAAAGCGACTCAAAAAAAGATGTAAATTTAGGTAATAATTAAAATATCGGAAAAAAATCAATGAAGTAAGATTATTATTTATAAATACAAGTATTAAACCTGTGGCAAATATGTATTTGTTACAGAATGGTATATATTATTTTTAAACTATTTTGTCGTCAGAAATTCTATTGTAGAAAAATATTTACTTTTTAATACTTATTCTAAATACATTAACAAAAATACAAATATATTTTATCATTTGTGACGTATTATAATTATTTTATAAAAGTATTTTTAAATATTTTTTTCAATTACGGGAAAATATGCTTATTATGAAAGTAGAATTAGTCATTTAAAGTATGAAACATATTATTGAATTACATAATATTATTACTAGAATGCTCTCAATCATTATATATGATTTTTTTATATTTGATCTAAATATTTTTTAAATCGAATTGTAAAACTCCACAAATATCCAATTATCACAAAACTAAATTTATACGACATTGAGCGCCCAGCAATCCCGCACGTGACAAGTGCAGTTTCATCGAACATTTAATATTTGTTTAGAAATCAACTTTGTGATTCTTGACAAAAATCAATTCCAAAATTTTACGAATTACGTTTACTAGTCCCGAGATTTAAATATATTGTGAATCGTATTGAATTCCAGGATTAGATTCATTACCCTTAAAGAATTAAAAAATACGATTATTTTTCAATGCGACTTAGAAAATGTTTATTTAGGTATAATTCAATCAATCTAAATCTATAGCTATGATGTATTTGTTACAGAATGTTTTTTATATTTTTTTAAGTATATAAATAATTATGAATACTTTTACTACTTTTGAGTAAGCCTCTCAAAGTTAGTTGTTATTTTAATTTCATATCTAAAAAATGGGTTACATTTTTATATATATGCATATGTATTATGTATGTATATGATTTTCATCAATGTAATTTGATGATACAAATAACAATTAAATATATTAACTTTAAAGATTGACATTTACTCGAGAGTCTGCACTCTCCCAGATAAGCAGGGGTAGTCGACGTTTTATTTTTAATTATGTATTATTTTTGCTTATTATCTTTACTAGAGCATATTCGCAAATGTTTGATTTTATAACTTCTGTTCATTATGTATATTATGAGGCTCGATAAAACCGGTTCGTAATGCTATACATTAATGTCGCCGATGCACATACTATCACAATATTGACAAAATGTTAACTAATTAAACGTTTTATATTACGATCGAAATTAACATGTTAATTTACGACTTTAGAGTTGTCTCCGAATAAATTTTAGATAAATATCTTTCGCCGAGATGCCGCAATGTCTGTGGGTTTTTTTTTAACAGATACTGTGAACACTTTTTTTGATAAATCGAGACGAGAATTATTTATAGAGTCCCTGGAGAAGTTTTATTAAGATATACTATTATTATGGTATACACTAATAAATTAAACGGAAGATAACTTCACCATATCTCGACTTGTTTGCGTGTATTTCTCGCGGCGATAACGCGTGACCTATGATGCGTGAACGATTTATCGAAATATTTCTCCAATTTTTGCTTTTTATATTTTCTACTTTTACTTTTGCTCTATTAACATTCCGATCTTATAAAATAAATAAACAATGTAATATCCTTTATCAAGGGGCGATAAACTGTAATGTAATTCTTTGCCAAGTTAAAAATATATATCATCATGTCGGTATAACTGCCAAACAGGATGTTAAAATACAGCTCGAACTGAATTATTATTGCAGTATAAAAAAAACAATAATTGTGATATAATAACAGTACAACCGGATTTTTATATTATATATTCGTTAGTAAGTGGTTCAATAAAAAATCTAGTAATTGTAGTAATTACATTTCTATTAGTTATAATAATTATTTAAAAGTCCGCCTATTCGTTTTAGATATGATAATATTGTTACAAGTTAACAGTTATTCTTATAGTTACATATTTTATTTTTAGATGACTTGCAGTTTTGTTTACATGTGCATATATTTTATTGGCATATAAACCGCTATTATAAACTATGACTCATGTGCATTGGTTATTCACTCTGCGTTCCACATATCGCTTATATTTTCATTGTTAATATACACACGGTTGCACGTGTAAACAAAAAAATCAAACGGCTATAAGCGTGAATGCATTGAAATATCAACTATGCATTGGAAGGTAAAACACATAATTTGTTTGCAAAATAAAAATCGACGTAACGACTGCTAGGTGATTTTTATTCCCTTATATAGCCTAAACACACTATATTCATACAAATGTGTTTATAAAGCGTTCATGTTTACCAAGTTAACCCCTTTAATATGCATTTTTTATTCGAAAAATATCGCCGGGGCGAATACTAATGAATATTTGGCTCACGCAGGTTCGTCGCGAGTTCTTTTATGATAAAATTTTTAATTCAATTAATGTAACGTTTTTTTTTTTAATTTTATGTCGAACATAAAACATCAATTAACATCGGGTGTTGTAAAAAATTAACCCATTCGACGCTTGTGTAAGCTTTATATTTAATTTATTCAGGAAAGAGGTCACACATAACCAATTATACTTATTATCTTAGCATTTCATAACGACTATAAAAATACAAAATTATTAAAAATTTGACGCAACTGGTTATAAATTAAATATGACATCACCATACTTGAGATAATTATTATTTCTAGATTTTATTATCTGCTGTATCTAAAATGTTACGTGTGTTAGCATATGGCTAGAAATATTTAAAATAGTTTCTTATCGGTACACCTTATCGCACTTGCCGAAGTCATAAATGTCTAGAATCGTAAAAAGTAGATAAATTCAAATTTTTATTGTTGTATCCATAAAAAAATATTATTTTGATGTGTGAAACTGTCAAGCATCAGATGTTTAGTCGCGTGATAATACTTATATTTCTGTGAAATTATCAGTTACCTAAGCTGTTTATTTTTAATTCATAAGATATGTATCTAAGCCTCACCCAGTTGTGTATCTTTTGAAATACATTTATATGTAAGTGTGATACATCTTAAAGGCAACCATATGTTGAGATTTTACTCAATTGTGAAAAAATGTATACTTTAAATACCTTTTCAATATCTATCAACAGCATATCAATGCTTTTTAAATAAACACATTGAATACTTTGCCTTATTTTCGATAGTTAAATAACCATGATTTTATCTTTTATCGTAAACTCGGGAAACGAATGATTTAAAAATATGGTTGAAGATCATTTAAGGTCAAACTATTAGCGACAAAACTGTAAGACCCTTAAGATAAGTTAGTGAATCATGAATGTGCGTAGAGAGGCCGATCGATGATGTCGGGATGTAAGTAATAAAAAAGAGACTTGAAATGTTTTTATTACATATGTATATACAAAGGATATAAATGATTTTGAACTATATTAGTTAATATTATATAAATGACAGCTAGATGAGTTTTACTGTACATATGTAAAAATTACGAAACGCATAAATTAATGTACATTAAATGTGTCTACCGTGAATGTATTTTCTTAATCTTTCGTTGTTACTAATGCGTTACAACAGGGTGAGTCATTCAAACGTAATAAATATCTACAAGGAAGTATTTACCGCTGTATATTTTACAGTCTGAGAATCGGTGATATATGTATAATTAATTATAAATTAATTTGTATATTTTAATGTACAATCAACAGATGTAACTTTCAAATTGGAGCCTGTATTTTTATAAATAAAAATTTGATTTTGCTGCCATGGCTCGAATCCGCAACCTTTTGGTTACCATTCTAGATCTTACGGATTACGCTATTCCGAAATTAGCTTGGCGAGCTCTTGAAGTTATGATTCATTGAACTCCACAATGGATGTTCAAGAGTGAATGTCAACAGAAGTTCAGAAAAAGTCTCTGGGGAAATGTCCGAGGAAGTGATCGGTAATTGACCGCTTTCCCGATTTTATTTAGAGATTGGAATGGCCAATTACAAAGAGTAGCGAATTATTGAAAAAAAACGGTTGTTTATATGGCAATCCCGAATGCGATTCTCAAAGTATTTGCATCGGATAGTTTTATTGTTTTTGCTTCTTGACGAGTAGTTTGACTTAATTTGCAGTTTTTTTTTCTGTATTAGTGTGATATTTATTAAAAAATATATTTTTGTATTATAGCAGCTTAAGCTTATGGCCATTGGGTTTATATCACCTTATATTTGGTTATTATATAGTTTTAGTAAAAAAAATAGTGATACATTGTCAAGTTTACGTCTGAGTGCTTTCAAATATCACCAAATATAAAAATCTTGACAACAAATTATTTATTTATAAATATTCGATGAATAATACCTAACCCATCTCATTAGTAAAACAATTTCTGCTATTATTTGCACCGTACTAATTCATAATTGTTCCGTAAAGGAAATTTTAGCGTCATGCACTAGTCCATTGCTTTTAAAATTAATTCTTTGCTATTTTATAATATGTTTATATATGCTTTTTTTTACAATTTAATTTAACTTAACTTAACAAAAAAACAACAGTGTAAGTCGATGACTAATACCTAAAATACTTAGGCATCACGTATGAAATATTTATATTTTTTAATTTCCATCGCATCTAGGAGATCAGATTTAGTAAATATTACTTAAATATAATTCCGATCGATCATTACAGGTTAGGTTCTCTCAGATTTTCTCAATCTTGCGGTTGAATATTGTGATGATTATTTAAAATATAGTTAGATAGTGCATATATATTATAAAAATTCACATAGAGAAAATATCACATGTAGTAGGATCTTATATATAATTGTTCTTTTTATTAATTGAATCATACATGCAAATTGACGCTGTAATATTTTAACTAAAAGTTTTCGAAAACACGCATTTTTTATGCTTATTTTATTTTTAGTGTGTGATTTAGAATTAAGAAATATTTTTATTTAATGATTTTTGTAAATAAACATTCTATAAATGATTTGCTTAGTTTAATAATTTTTGACGTAAGAAAAACTAGACTTATTTTTATGTTTATAATGAATAGATTTATTAAATGTAAATGTAGAATATGTTTTTATATAAATTGATTTTTGAAAACAATATTTAGTCCCAGTAATTGTATTGTCCCCCAAAGCTTAGTAGGAGATATATTTTATACATATAAATATTATATTAATAATAATAAATATTTAAAACTTTATTAATTATTTAATCCTAATGAATTTGCATAATGATTTATAATCCCTGAAAGATTTGCTCAATTATTTTTTTTATAAATAATGAGTATTTCTATATTTGTGTGAAACTTTCGCTAAGTTTTATTGTTGCAATCAGTTTCTAGATACACACTTACATATATCCATACACAAAGGTTTCCGCATTGAGTTTCCAGATCCGATACACTGTCGACGCTTTCTCTCATAAAATATTACAAATAACCTATTTTCGGATATTGAATATAACCTGACCTAATTTATTTCATTTGCATTTAATACATAAATTTGATAAAAGGAAACCTAAATAATATTAACAAATTATTAAAAAATTTCTAAATCAAATTTCTCTCTTTGATGATATGTTGGGATCAGTTTCTTATAATAAATAAAGCTATAGATTATTCATTATTTTTTATATAGCTTATATTCCTTGATTTTGTAGTAAAATCCCTGCTTTTTTTTAGTGAAACTAACAACTCATTATTTAACTAAATTATTTTTATTTACCAGATCATTACATAATAAAAATCAATATCATGCATCGTATTTCGTAAATTTAAATATGTTTATTAGATTTTAAATAATAAAAAAATACAGCTGGTAGTATGGTAGTAATATCGATTAAGCTTAAAGTTATTTTTTTAGTCAATGAAGTAAATGTAAGAATCTGAAAAAGCAGCGGTGTACTCTTTCTAGATATTGAAAAGGTATTCGACACAATATTTTGAAGGTAAATACAGAAAGTATTTTCCCCATATCGTATCTAGATAAATTCACATTGTAAAACTATATGCAAAAAAACATTATTAGATAATATGACGTATTCACTGATTTTTCTTTCTCATTTAAAACATTCATTTGCTACTACACAAAGAAAGCCCGCAATTTAACTCGAATCACCATAAAATCTTCTCTCAGCTTCGCAAAAATACTTGCATTTACCAGAGCATCGTAATCGAGGCAGTTTAATGGGTTGAAAATCGTTGTACCCATTGTTGTTGCCATATTACGACGACCGGCTAGAAACTGGTTTTGTGTGGTGCAACGAAAATGAACTCAAGTAAGGAACCTGGAGAGCATCGGTCAGCTTTGGGCAACGTGTGGTCGTTGATCTCTTCTTCTTCTTCCTCTACCAGCCAGAAGGTGTAGAGACCGACCGTTATGGCACCACATTACATAGTCGTAAAACGCGCCATTCCCTTCCTCCACGTTCGAAATATGGATAATGTCGTCCGGAATTTCGAACGCTGCGGTTGCTTCCGTTAACCAATGTGGTGTATGTATGGAGTGCTCCACACTTTGCACAAAAGCGTGCAAAATTTCGCGCACAAACTCGTATGTGTCGGCGTTAAAGGTCTCCCTCTATGGTGCATTATCTGTTCGGTGTTTTCGATAAGATTCGGTCTGTGGAGGGAGCTACTTATTTTTTAAAGCTTCACCTATCTCAGTTATGTTGCAGTATTAGAATAAAATATAATAGATATACCATTTTGTATCGATGAATTCTTACATTAGAATTAGTGAAAAATATTCATTCTGACATCCTATAAATTCGTCGAATCTTTTAACGACTTTTGCTTGGTTTTTGAAAGTGATATAAAGGGTAAAAACCTAGCGTAAAAAGGGATTTATATTATTAATTTCGCGACATTATGATTCGGCTGTAGGCACTTCACATCGATAACATGACGTAAATCATTTAGTCAAGCGCTTGATATTTATTTTATATTTTATTTGCGAATGACATTATGTATGGAAGTAGTGACACCCCTGGCGCCGCTCAAGAAAACAAAAAATGTTATCGTGGTTTTAAAACTCGCTCTTCAAATTATCATAATTTTTAATGCTTCTTCATATATAACTCTATAAACTCAACACGGCTTGTAATATTTTTTTTAAGCGTAAATAATAGTATCTTACGAGAGTGAAAAAAGTCTCGCGCGGCACTAGCGTCGTGACCGCATCGAGTGACAAAATGCTCTCGCGGCATTAGAAAGGTTAACAATATACTTTTAGTTTGACTCTTTTTATTCACAAGAAAGTAATAACAAGTTTAAATGCTTTCCATGCCTCTTTCTCACTTTTTAAAATTTCTGTTTCGAAATTATCATCAAAATGCCTTATTTTAACTAACTAAGGAATTGGTCACAGAGATACTTCTTTTGCAAAGCCTTGACAAATTGTTTCATCAGGCCCAGCTTGTGCTGGAAGTAGAACTTAGATCAATAAAGCATTCTCTCTTAATGTTTTGTTTATTTCATGCGGTACCCAATTATATAGCTTTTTCACCTATACTATCGCATCGTGAACAGTCATTACACTATACTCAAAATCAACCATAATCATTGGTATTTGTCAGAGAATCAAGGATATTTTTTCAATGTTCTATATTGAATGAGAAATAGTTTTTGGGAATTCTAAAACATACTATAATTTACAACTACGAGTTCAATTGAAATATGACTTACCATAATAGTTTATTCAAAATTAGTTGCAAAAGACATGCCAAAAGGATCATAAACTAATAGATTTTTGCTTCTTTGATTTAATAAGAATTTTATTTGTTGTTGTAGATGTGGCGGTACAATAATATTTTCAAAATGGTGCACTAAAAATACTTAGAACGTACTTCAATAAATGCAAAAATCGGTGCCAAAATATTCGCGGAACAGTTAGAACATACAGCATTACAGAAGATAAATATAAAATCTACTCTAAAGTTATATACTTCAAAGAGTCTGATGAGATATGTATTAGTCAATAACAAAGAGTCTGGTTATGCTCGGAATCCTCGGTATAGTCAGAGGATCGAGGATCGGAAAGGGCGTTGAAGTTATCTCCAATTCTCGTGGTTATGTAACTGACGTACTCAATTTATTTCTGTAGACATTTTTTCATAAACTTAATCCAGAACTACCACTTCACTTTTGATTTAGAATAACGAGAGGTCAACCGAATCAAGCAAGGCGCCTTTTATAAACCCTAGAAAAATATTAAGCTAAAGTTCAACTTTATATTTGATTAAATTTGGAGACGTATAAATATATGTATATATTATATATTATGCACATAAATTTCTGTATGGTTATAATTTATTATTTATGGCTAAGCTTATTGACGAATTATCGAATGGTTTCCAAATATTTTGTATAATATTCATTAGTAATTGAAAAAAATATATTTATCCTTTGTTTTATGAAAACAACATAAAACACATTTTTACAATATATATTATTATCAATAAGTGAATGTTTATAAAGATGACTATTCTTTAAAGGGTTTCTGACAAATATATATTATTTTTAGATTCATAAATCCACGTCGCAAGGGAAATTTTCATCCCCCGTTCTTGGAATATTATGTAGACTTGTTCTTGGATTATTAGTAAGATCTAAAATATCACAATTCGACGATATTTGAAAGGGTTGCCGTTATAAATAAAAATAAATATTTTTATTTATAACGGCAAAATCATACTTTAAAACATTTGCCCGTAATAATGCAGAAATAAATATATATTCAGGTATTTCAGAATTAATTCAGTAAATTAAACTAAATTAGAAAACTCAAGTAAAATAAACAAACCGTCATATTTTTTTATGAAATAAATAATTTGTTAATATCACATTAATCTTACACTAACACAAGAACAATATTTTCCAAGTTATTAAAAGCATATTTTTTTTTACTATATCTCGTCACCGACATGAAATATTATTATACGTCATATTATCTTACGAGGGTCTTGAGCGAAACAGCTGTGTCTAGAGCTGCTATGTAATATAAATGCTAAAATTAATCTAAGTGTATATAAAAAATATTATAATTCGTACACTCGCGTATTAGTAAATCGTTGCATTGTGTTAGATAGAGTTTAAATTATTCAATACATATTTAAACGTCGATCGCTCAATATGCATGAGAATTTTTATATAAATACATACAGCGAAATTCGTTTTGCTTTTATATTTGTTCCAAACAAAATAATAATATAAAATGTATATAATTCACTAATAATAATTTGAATAACCAGTAATGGAATTGACAATTAGTTGCATCATCACAGTGAAAAAATGTCTGATTGTGCAATGCATGACAGCAAACGAACAATGGCGTCAATTAACCGCAATTTTTCGCAATAGAAAACGATTTAAAACAAGTTTCAGTTTAGAGTTAGATTTAAACTATCTAAGATTTAAGTTTATCTGCGCTCTGATTGCACTTTAAAATCGTTGCATATTTAAGCTCTAGTTTACCCGCGCTCGCCAAAGTTTAACCGTTATTTATGGGTTTTTTCAAAATAGGATTGAGAATCCCTGGCCGAGACATAGGGACTCCAGGGGCGTCTTAGTGTCAGGATAAACGTCCAATTATCGAATGCCGCCGTAAATTTATCGAGTCTACCTGTAGATAATTATGTCCCACATTAAAATTCACGATTACAAACAGTCGTCCTGGAATAGCGCTTTTCAATCTTGGTCACAAAATAATTAATTAAATTATAGTAAATTATTAATAATTGATAACTAAGAATTATGCACGGGTTTACTAATGGATTAGATTAATTGAGTCAATAGAATTTAAATAAATAAAAATTCACTATAGGTGTTGATGTAACGATTTTTAATCAGAGTTATGTATAAATGTACAAAAATCAATTAAAACTGGAAACCACTACATCTATTCCTTTTACCATAAAATACTTTTATATCTAGCAGTGACAATAAACAATGTAAGCATTAGAGACCCCAAAATTTTCGGGTTAAAAATAAATATTTTTCTAATGATTTATATACATAGATATATTTTTTTACAAATGTCAACATAAATGTAATGATAAAATAATTTCTTATTTAAATGTAAAGTAGTTATTTTTCATGGAAATTCTTCAGACTATATATAAGTATAATTGCTAGTGTATTAATAATCTAATAGCTATTAAACATATTCTATTTGTATATCTACTTATGTACATATACATATGTACTATTATTAAAATTGAGCTTATCGCCTTTTGCTGTGATGAAAAAATGGACTTGATTAGCATAGTTTATTATAAAAATTAAAAATTGCTTATTAGTTAAAAGAAAGTAATTTTTATTTAATATACTATCAAAAATATATTCTGGTCAATTGTGTTTTGCTTTTATCGGATGCAATAGCGGAACAAGGATCTTGTGTAGCCTATTATCGTAAACATTTTTTCCTGAAATCTTAGATTTACAAATACGTATATCAGTGTTTAATGATAAATATATAAAAAATATTATGTATTTTTTCTAACTCACTATAAAACCTTTGGTTGACCTATTTTTCTTGGTGTTAAAAATCACGATCGTTGACAAACCCAAATGTAATCAGTTAATATATGATAACGTATTTTCATTAGTCAATTATTTATTTTTATTTAATAATATTAATCAGATGCTAAACAGTAAATAATTATATTAAATTATCAGTAATTATTTAAGTTATATTTTAACCGATAATATGCTTATGACTCCTTAAAAATCGAATATAACATATTTTTATATAAAAATCACATAATCCTTTAAAATGGTTTTGTATGTGATTTTTTACTTGCTTTAGTGTAAAAAGTAAATAATCAATCTATTTATGATTATCAGTTGGCCATATATTATAAATATTACTAACCGTTTTATTACTAGGAAATAGTGGCTTGTAATTTTGATTATTTTTATTAGCAATTTATTTGTTTTTAGTTTACGTGAAAATTGATAATTCAGGACTTATTTATAGCAAAATGACATTAAAAAATAATTCAATACTTATATTTAAATTGTCAGAATTTATATACATATAAATATTGTGTATATAAATATTAGATACGTAAGATCAAAAGTCGTTGCAGTATATCAGAGATAAAAAAATTCAGCATTAGATTAACAAAAAAAATTTTTTTTAAAGAATAATATAAGTAAAAAATTCGTCTGGCAATAGCAGCAAGAATTATGTAGATTTCTTTATATAAATACATAATTGTGTATTTTATTATCTATTATAAAACATGATTTACTTCTTTTTTATCAAGGATTATAGTTAAGTAGCTTAGATTTTTTTAATAAAATATGTATTTTAAATCCTTTTTATTTCTTTCTCAAATCAATATAATTAAAATATTGTGTACTAGAAAATTAAAAAAAAATTAAAATACATTTTGTATTTTTTTATGTTTAATTTTTATTTAAATTATTAATTTTATCGCAGTTTGACAGCTGCCATTTTGAAACAAGATGGCGGATCAGGGCGCTTAACGAACTGAGGTAATATATTATCGAGCTCTTTCCTCAGTTAATTTAGGTCAATATGCATAAAACATCATGTGAAAAAACATTTTAATTTTGAAACTTTTCTTATTTCTTATTCATCTATAAGATTTTAACGATTTTCTTAATTTTTGAATAGCCGCCATTTTGAAACAAGATGGCGGTTTTGGCCGGGTAACAAACTGAGTTTATATTTTTTAAGTTTAAGGGTTTAAGTCATATGATTGTAACATATTGTTTTCGAAAATCTACAGTAATTTAAAAAAAAAAATCTAAATTAGCAAAAGTATTTATATTATAAATCATTTTTAATTAAATTAATACTTAGTAAAAAAACACCAGTTGTTACTCCCCACTGCGTTTCTCGTGCTGTTCAAACCCAAACCTAATTGACCGTTTCACAACTGTCAAATTTGAGCGTGGAACCGTGCTAACTAGCTAAGATATAACAGCCGCCATTGAAACAATATGGCGGATCAAGCTGAGTGACGAGCATAGCCGAGATTTTTTCTATTTAATTTTTTTTATGCCAATAGAATAAAAACTACGACAGCCAAGGTTCTGTAACAACCTATGTATTTAGATTTTCATTTCATTTTATAATTTATTTTATGGTTTAAAGGTTGTTTTATGTTGTATATATGTATATACGTATATAATATATAAACATAAAATGAACAATAATTACTCATCTAACGAGAAAATAACACTTTTGCTTTGCGATTGTTTTACTGTAAATTTTACTACGCATAACGTAAAAGTTAACGAGCAAAAGTAAATTTAAGACAAGGCACTATTGTTAAAATTTGTTACATAACAGCAAACCAGTGGCATTCGGCGAGCAAGTTTCTCAAAAATGTATATCTGAATTGAATCGTTATATACGAAAATCCATTGAACATGTCTATATCTGGATTAATGGCATAACATATCGCAATCTTCGTGTAATGTAATTATATGATATATCAAAAGATTTATATAAGACTTCGAAGAAGAAGCTCTAATATTTTTATATATTACATTTCATCATGTTCTGCGATCTATAACGCATAAATATGTTTTATTACATTTCTGTGATATTATTTTTATATAATATACGATAGGATACCAGTGAATTATATACGTATAATCTACGGGTCAATTCGAAATTTCGTTATGGGTAATATTAAAAAAATAATACACAGGATAAAAAAACATAATATACCTAATGTGGTATGCACAACCGAATTCGTCCATAATACATGTAATAAATGAACTCATTATTTTGAAAGCTTATCATCCGTTATTTTTCATTTTTTTCTTCTTCATATTTTAGGAATACGCTTCCACGTTTATACTC
The DNA here is from genome assembly GCF_051122295.1 of Plectrocnemia conspersa. Lineage (NCBI taxonomy): Eukaryota > Metazoa > Arthropoda > Insecta > Trichoptera > Polycentropodidae > Plectrocnemia > Plectrocnemia conspersa. Next base: position 29,203,611 of record NW_028277174.1, read on the forward strand.
CCCAAGGCATCGTGTATATTCCCCCGAGACATTCGATATTTATTCTTACTTATGTTTCTAATAAGGATTATGTTTCGTTTTTCGTCTGAACAAACGTTCAACTATCGCGAAACTCTTGGGGCGAATATGGAGAGCGAGAGAGAGAAACTTTGTAATATAGAAATTGATAGACATAACGCAGTGTATAGAGCTAGAGCACTACTTTTTGAAAAGGGTCACTTAAAACTTATTCCTACTCGGCTTATTAACACCGCGAGAGTTTGCGAAATGAGAGAGAGAGAGAGTTGAAATAAGAAATAGTTTTGCGTGCTCTGCGAATTCCGGCGGGCGGCAGATTGTACGGAAAATTTCATGACAAGTTAGGTGTACTTCAACTCTAACTTAACCATAAGTGCTTGAAAACCTTCTAGAATGTTACCGTGATGTATTAATTAACACATTAACGCCACCGTGTAGAGGTAATTGAAAATACATATGTATCACCTTGATTATAAGGATAAGAATGCTCTTTAATTGCTCTAATATCTCTAGGAATAGTTTCATGTAGTAAAAGATCAAATCGTTTAAATGAAATTTAACAATTTCAAAAGGCGATTGTTTTAATAAAGTTGAAAAAATCATATTCTTTTCACTTTGTTTATATTAATTTTTTAATATATTTCTCGTTGAACTCATTAATGTACTTGTGCGAGTTTAATGTCTAAAGTCACAATTACAACATTAAAACTTTCTTTATAAACTCACAAATCGTTTATAAACTTTCAACTAAGGCAAACAATCAACAGTAAAACGTACAAACACAAAAGTATGTGAACACGATATCCATTCGTTCACTAATGCGTATTTAATTATAACGAAATCGATCCATAAGTAATTTAATACGTTGTTAGAGGTATCACGTGCAAAATTACACAAGTGCAACGTTTGCGACACGATGTTTATAATATAATTTAATAAACGTTTTACGTGATTGTATATAAATGTTTGAGAGCCATAAACAAAAGAAAGCTTGTGTAATTTTCTACTGATGTAACAATTTAGCGAAATTAAGTACTGAAATATAAAAGTGTAATGAATATTATTATTATTGCCTACTGAGGTACAACGAGGAAACAATAAGCATTGTAATAGAAAGAGACTGAAACTAAATATTATGAATCGATTACATTTATTTTATTATTTACTTAATATATATCATGCAGCTTGTGGTAGTTTATATTATTAATATTAGTTTTATCGAGACCTTGACTTGATGGAAATACGTGTTAAAAGCATAATAAAATAAAATAATACCATAATTTTTCGAAGTGCATTCGTGCTAAATCTATAATTTTCCAAGGCATCCTATGTCAATTTATAACAAGTGCACTTTGCGAAATAGCGAATATTTGGTATGATTAGAGGGCTGTACAAAATTGTATCAGTAACTAATCATTTTTAGAGGCTACTTCAAACAGTTAGTTACTAAGTGAATTACTGGTTTGTACCACATTGTTCATTCGAGAAGTCAATGCTATGTTTGTGAATGAAACATACGAAAATATTTTTAATTATGTTGAGAAAACGTTAAATAAGTACACTCTGTAGTGAATTCGATTAAAATGTATCACATCTGATGCTTATAAAATTTAACGCGGAATATGTTAAAGCTTAATTGGGAAACATATATGGCTTCCAAAAGTTCAAGCTGCTTAAAACCTCTTACAATTTATTATAAAATTCACCAGTAGGTATTTTATGGGAACGATCTCAATCTATCATATGTTATTGAACCAGTTATGAATAATCAGAATATCCTGACATTCTCTACCATTCAACAGATCATTGACTGTCATGGCAATTTTTTGTTGATATATGTTCCCTCAGCTATTAATATCGAATACTAATTAGCATTTTTCTACAAGGAAAAACATTGATCATATATAAAACTTACACCAAATTTGAAAATTTTAATGTTGCTTCCTGGCCCGCCGAGCGTAGAATATTAACAAACTCGCCCTTCACAAAAAAGTTTGCTGACCCCTGTAGTAGGTGATACAAAATGTTGCGAATTTAATAATAATTATTATCAAAAAAAAAACCTCTATAAAGATAAAGCGTGACATCTAAACCAGCTCAATTTTATATGTATATTGTTTATTTAATAATTACCAAATAAAAACTTAAAGGTCAAAGACAAATATCTTATATACAAAATGACCCTCAAACCATATCTAAGATCTTAATAAGCTATTTTCTGTGGGCTTTTAGCATATAATATATGGCGTTAACTGGACTCTAAATTAATACACTTGATTTAAAAAATTAGTTCCTTCTTAAAAATATATCGAAACAACTACTAATTCTTTTTAGTTTCAAGTTATTATCTGCCATTATGTATTGTATATGTAATTTCTATATTTAATTATACCTTATGTTTATTTATTTTTTATAAAATGGTCAGAAACAATGCTGAGAGTAGAGATAATGAATATCAAGTATAAATATCGTAAAGTCGTTATGAATTATATTATTTAGAATTGCGTGATAAATGATTCTTCAAGTCCAAGATTCCAAGACAAATGGGAAATATGGCAAATTGACCAAACATATCTCTAAGTTAAAGCGTGAATTTTCAAGTTAGCCTTCACTTAATAATTACAAAAATAGTCCAAACAATGTTTATTTGATAGAAGTTCTTTTGAATAAAAATATTAAAAGTTTTTGTGGTAATTTATAGTAATTGCTGGCTTTCGAAAGTGTGGCTATAGTGAAACATTTGGTGTCCTGAAATAACGATTTTTAATGTTTTCTTAAATTAAACCATGATTGTTTTGCAGATTACACTGACTATTTAAACACAAATCTTGTGGTTATAATATGTCATGAAGTCATGAGTATATTTTTGAGAATTCTTTCGTTATTAATTTGTCAAACTAAAACTGATTAATTTTAATATTATTATAAATACATATAATTTTGTATAAAAATATATCATATATTCTTACAGAGGCATTTAATTTAATATCCAGCAAAGCTTAAAACATTATATTGAATATAAAAAAATAAACCCTTGAATAATTTTTGACTATTTAATATAATTAGTGACCGATTAAAACTAACCATTTATGTAAATTGCCGATAATTTAAGCAATTATTTTTGTACTACGTCATTCAAAAAATTATTGTTAGAAAACATATGGTATGTTGATCCAAACATTAACAAATTTATAGATTTGATTGAGCTAAATAGACGTAGAACTTTATTTTGTTATAATTACCATAATTTTATAAACAATTTTTCTACCGGGCAGCAAAAAAATCCTATTATTCCAAGTTTTCCAATCTTTTTATGTATCGAAATTGCGTGAGATTTAGGCTTAAAAAGCTGCAACAAAGATTTGTCTGAAAAACTAGTGTAATCGAAATTTTAAAACATTCATGAATATTGCAACGCATTCTTTCTAAAGCCATCAATGGTCATCAAATATCACAATTATATAACACTAGACACGTCTAGGTATTATTATGTTTGTAAATTAATACACTTGATTTAAAAAATTAGTTCCTTCTTAAAAATATATCGAAACAACTACTAATTCTTTTTAGTTTCAAGTTATTATCTGCCATTATGTATTGTATATGTAATTTCTATATTTAATTATACCTTATGTTTATTTATTTTTTATAAAATGGTCAGAAACAATGCTGAGAGTAGAGATAATGAATATCAAGTATAAATATCGTAAAGTCGTTATGAATTATATTATTTAGAATTGCGTGATAAATGATTCTTCAAGTCCAAGATTCCAAGACAAATGGGAAATATGGCAAATTGACCAAACATATCTCTAAGTTAAAGCGTGAATTTTCAAGTTAGCCTTCACTTAATAATTACAAAAATAGTCCAAACAATGTTTATTTGATAGAAGTTCTTTTGAATAAAAATATTAAAAGTTTTTGTGGTAATTTATAGTAATTGCTGGCTTTCGAAAGTGTGGCTATAGTGAAACATTTGGTGTCCTGAAATAACGATTTTTAATGTTTTCTTAAATTAAACCATGATTGTTTTGCAGATTACACTGACTATTTAAACACAAATCTTGTGGTTATAATATGTCATGAAGTCATGAGTATATTTTTGAGAATTCTTTCGTTATTAATTTGTCAAACTAAAACTGATTAATTTTAATATTATTATAAATACATATAATTTTGTATAAAAATATATCATATATTCTTACAGAGGCATTTAATTTAATATCCAGCAAAGCTTAAAACATTATATTGAATATAAAAAAATAAACCCTTGAATAATTTTTGACTATTTAATATAATTAGTGACCGATTAAAACTAACCATTTATGTAAATTGCCGATAATTTAAGCAATTATTTTTGTACTACGTCATTCAAAAAATTATTGTTAGAAAACATATGGTATGTTGATCCAAACATTAACAAATTTATAGATTTGATTGAGCTAAATAGACGTAGAACTTTATTTTGTTATAATTACCATAATTTTATAAACAATTTTTCTACCGGGCAGCAAAAAAATCCTATTATTCCAAGTTTTCCAATCTTTTTATGTATCGAAATTGCGTGAGATTTAGGCTTAAAAAGCTGCAACAAAGATTTGTCTGAAAAACTAGTGTAATCGAAATTTTAAAACATTCATGAATATTGCAACGCATTCTTTCTAAAGCCATCAATGGTCATCAAATATCACAATTATATAACACTAGACACGTCTAGGTATTATTATGTTTGTAATTATCGGATAGTCGACCATAAATGTCAACTTGGAAGATACATTTACACTAGGGTGTACCAGAGGTAGAGTTGAACGATAAAACGATAGTTTCGAATTTGGTCTTTTCTTTTATTCGCCTAAGCTGCTTTATCGACCCTTCATTATTTAACGCAAATTTGCATTTATTAAAAAAATAAATATATATGACTTATTCCATTTTTACAAAGACAGAATTTTTAAAACAAATAATGTTTAATGAGCCAAAATATTTTTTTTAACTAATACAAAAGAACCTGAAAAATAATCAAATGAAACTTCTTAACAACCAGCTTCTGAAAATTTAAAGGCTTTTGTATTTGTGTTCTTGTATTTAATATATGAATAAACCTATTACATTGAATAAAATATCCAATAAATTTTATATAATATAATTACAGACTTAAAAAAATATATTATATAACTTGTTTTTAGAATTGGGAGTTTATTTTCCTCTCTTCCTAAGAATTTTACTTATAATATGATTTCTGGATATAATATCGAAATTGATAAAACTGTCGCTTTAGTCTATATGTATTTTATTTTATTAGTTTATGATAGATTACCCAGAACAAATAATAATTAGAGATTATAAAGTATCATACAATGAAGGAAAAGTAAAACCTAAAGTCAAAAAAATCTTATTGCTTAACCATTGATTTGTCATCCTGTCATTGATTGAGAAATTTAAATCCTTATTTTATTTTATATACTTATGTAACTAAATTATTTGGAATAAAAAAATACGGACTAGACTTTAGGTAAAGCGATTTAATCCGAGTACGGGTATGCTAAGAAGACAGGATTAAGGGGGGAAGAAAAAAATCCTTTTTACATCCACCATAGGCTTACTTTAACAACTGATTTTAGGCTTATCAATTTTGTTTTTATTAAGAGAAGCTATAAAGTTTAATATTTTACTGATTCATTATTACGAATGTATCTTAAAAATATGGCACACTTTATATTAATGATATAAAAATTAGTTTTTTGATCATAACATAATTATTATATTTTTTAGCATATTAATTAATTTTTTCATTGCTATACTTTATATTAATTGTCATTGAATTTTGTAGCTCAAGTTCAACCTGATGTTTTTTTGTTAATCACCGCTTCTAATTGGCCGTTTTCTGAAGATTAGCTATACAACTTAACTTTGTAACTCGACGTCTCAAATCGGTCTATAGCTTTGCGAGTTTCGAACTATCGAGTGCCAACGAGTTCCCAACCCTGAAAATCTATTAACAACCAATTCGAAGTTTGTCGCCCTTTATAGTGCTAACAAAACAAAACACGAAGTCCGTACATTATCGTGTTGCTTTACCAGATTTTTAACGTTGCATGTGCACCGATTCCGATGTGCGTTACTGTAAAAAGTCATGCGATGCTTTTTTAATAACAATTAGTACCGGCGGTTATTACAGTACCGCATCGATCTGATTTCAAATGAAGCAACCCTTCGGCGCACGAAGGGCGGTTTTATATTTTACTTCAATTTAAAGCTTCTTTCTAAAGAGTTAAAATAAGGAGGAGGTGGAAAAATATCCAAAGACACGTCCGCGTGCGTTCTGGTTAAAGAAAATTATAGATCGTAAAATAATTTCTTTTTCGAAAATTTATATACGGAAATTCCGGTCACGTCCGCTGATAAAACAACGTTATCATCCTTACCACCCGCATAGTAAAAATGTATATGTGTGTGTTCTTTCGTTATCGTATATTGAAGTAACCGGTTATAGGTATTAGGATTTATGTCTTTTTGGTATTGTTTCTCTTGCAATTAGTGACGTGAAAATGAAGGAGAATGTTGATATAAAAACATATTTATATTTTATGTTTATTTTTTTATAAAGAAAATAGACTACGTGTGTATTTTTCAATTGAACAATTTTGTAAATATATTTTCACAAACTGTTATTATTATATCCAAACACATTTTCACTGATATCATATATTTGTATTTTTAATAGCGGAAATATACATATTTTTACTGAAAGACGCTAGTAAAATTATGTACTATTGACAATTTGTTGTCAAACCCCAACCTAACCTAATGAAAGTTAAAAGAACTATTTTTTTAAACTAAATTCGCCAAATAGACTTCACAACAGTCAGTGAAGAACCAGTTATGAATAATTTTAATACGATACAGTTATGTTTATATTAGCATTTTCAAACATAATTTAAAAAAATATTAATACGCATAAACATCAAAAGGGGCACCAAAATACCACCAAGTACCATCGCAGTAGCCAACCACAAAAATAATATTTCATTTTGAATTAAAAGGCGAAATTTTCCCGATAAATAATTAGTACCCGACGTCATGAGATAAACGAGCATAAAATATTTATCGTTTCACCAAACCGCCAATCCGGCATTGACGCTGAGCCAAACGTTTGGTTAAATACCTAAATCTCCCCCACCCGCTTTTTGACCAAAAACCTCAATCGAGAAAACCCTTTTCGGTTGTTTGTCCCGGATTTTATATTTATTTGTAATGCGGTCGTAAAACGGCATAAACAGTTATTTAGGAATCGATAAGATAAACCAAACGATACTTTATTTAACTCTTTTTTACGGCAAATACCAGGAAAGGGCTTGGCTTAAATTTCATCATACGTACATATCTATGTATACACACCTTGAATACATATGTATGCATGCGTAACATAAAAACTATTTATGTTGCATCAAAAAAGCCGAATACTGGGTAATTATACTATGCAATATAAATTCAAAGAATCAGTGATAATATTTTTTAAAAAAATACATGAAAATAATATTGTTTTTTTTCTCACTTTTTCAACAGTTACGTTAGAAGCTTATTTATAATTATTAAACATTACTTTGTTATGGTTTAAATGTTTCATAAATATTCAATGTTAACTGATGAAATAAATACTTATTGTGAATATGAATCTTAAGAATACATAATTCTAAATGAAAACAATATAATTTTCGATATGTGGACTGTATCTTTTAGTGTTTCTATTATCACTATTTCTCTCATCTGCATATATATTTGTTAAATGTAATACACTGACATAATATAAATAAACGAAATATTATTTTTATTTCGTTGGCTTTTTCTTTCAAGGGGCTTTTAGGGGATCTCGAGGGCCTCTTTGTTGGGACGTTTATTTATTTATTTATATATTACGTCATCGGATTTTTTCCCCGTATTCGGTCAGTTTCAGCTCAAGAGGGATGATTTATGTGTGTGTGTATGTATGTTTGAAATAAAATGTACGAGATGTATTCGGCCCTGAGAGATCTCCCGCTATTAGTCCACTGGGTAGACGTCTCCTTGTCAAAAGGGATTATTTGTTTTACTATCTATGCCCTTGCGCCTATTGTATTTAAGAAAGGGGTTTGTTTTATTGACGCTCAAAGGGAAACCCCTTTATCTTCGTCACGGGAAATGTTTGGCTTTTTGATTCCCGTGTGGAGAATTTTATCTAAGCTTACTCGTTAGATACATTCAATTAACCGCGCGAGATGTTTTATAGATTGTGTTATGTGTTTTTATGATAGAACGTAATTAATGAGCCTCTCTTTGGTTCTATTGTTGAGATTTATGATCGGTTATCATACGTAGAATAGTAAGGCGTCTATTGCTTCTTCCTCGTCGTTCATCATTGATGAGTATCGCGACCCACAATTACCGATTGGCATAATTTATTGTATTTACGATTCTTTACCAATTTTTATTATGTTTATTAGGTACTTGTGTGAATATTAAATTCATTTAAAGATCACTAAAATAATTATCACGGTTTAAAATACAATAATCAGGAATACTGTAGTGACTTATGTATATATTTTTGTGTGGGTTTCAATTATGAATTGAGAGATCCTGGAAACGATAAATGACTTTTAACAATGCAATTTAGAACTCGGAAACAATAGGTTTGTTGTCTATAATTAATTTATAAATAACGTAAATAACAATCATTGGCTTTGAACAATAAAAAAATATCTTGCATACCCAGTGGTGGGTCATATATAGAACAAACTAAGCGCGCACTTGGGGCCTCAATTTTTTTTCAGGAAGCCTTGAGAGGCTCTTGAAAAAATATGTTTTTTTATATATATATTTTTAAGAAATATTCTTTTAATTAATTTATATAGCTTAGATATTTGTATTTGTGATAAAGCTATTTGTACATTTTAATTAATACTCCACTATCATTAATGACTGTACATGACATTTTTTCCATTATTTCAATACATAGTTAATTTCAGATGTTTTCAATTTACAATTTAAGAATAAGCGAAATAGATCACATTTTTTTCTATATATATACACACACATATGTATATAGCTCAACTTATGTTGCGCTTGGGGCCTCCGTAAAAAATTGATTCGCTACTGTGCATACGACAAAAGTTGGCGTAGGCACAGTAGCACAGTATTGTCGTTAACAAGGGATATAAAATTCGTGAAAGACACACAGTATTGCACAATAACAACACACTTTCAAAAGCCTAAAAAAATAATCACTATAACATTATTTTAAGCAATTTAAAAATATCTGGCAAAATTCATAATATATGCAAATTTTGATATATATTTATTCCGAAATTGTAATTATGTTTTTTTTAAATTTAAATTTAAATTTTTTTCTGAAAAATAAAAAAAATCATTATGCAAATGACGAATTTAAATGTAAACCAAGTTTTATTTTAATATTTGTAATTTAAAATTTTCGTCTGCAAAATATAAAAAAAAATCAGAAATGCGCTAATGTGTTTTAGCGCATTTTCAGAAGAAATGACGTTGACTTATTTTTTAAGCTTAGTCCTGGGTTTCAATCTCATTTAAACCATAGTGTTTATTTTTTAATTTCTGCTGTGACTGTCAAATCGTAATTAGTGATATTATATTTTCAATCGATTATTAATAATTTAGTTTTCCTATATTTTCCTAGTCTCATACACAAATATCGTGATGAATAATTAAAATAAAATTGAGTTGGGTAATACATAGTGGCATTTATTGATTTTAAGCTGTAAATAGCTTATTAATTATTAATATTGATAACACTGATAAACATACTTTGATTATAGTTTGGCGTTTCACTACTTTTGGTTATTCTATTGTATTGCATTAGGATAACTCCTGTCATGTTGCAACAATAAATAAATAAATATTTTATTGACAATTAAAAAATAAATATTATTTTTTGTTATTTCTAAAAGATTGGTTTTTCTTAATAATAACCCATATTATTAAATTTCTAAAAATAACAGCAAGAAATTTTATGAAACTTCTTTTAAACTTAAAGTTTTATTTTTATAAAATATCGCATTTTGTTTGATTACAAAGCGAAAAAATGCTCGTTTTCGAGAAATCAGCAAACTATAAGTTTTTAATTTGAACATTTTTTTTTATAAAAAACTTTTCTTTCTTTCTGCCTCATACCATTTCTGTTACTACAAATAAAATATTGTAACTCGTTTAGCCATGTAGCGGAGTCTTCCATTCATAGCAATTTATTTATTTATTTTCCCGTTTAATCTGCCTAATCTGGGACGTCTTAATTTAGTTTGAAAGATATAAGGGTCCACTTGAGAGGTATGCGTCACAACACTAACGCTGCGCAGTAAGCTTGTGGCAAAGAAAGAACTCCACGGAACGCCGCGCGGAATGTGCGTTGATTATTATTAGTGTTTTAAAGCACTTTTCAGAGCTATGCAAAATGCCGAAAATAATATACTATCACAAATTTGCCGTACTTGTACATCGTCGTAAAAAAGTAAGATATACTATATTTATTAAATACGATATTTTATAGCATGTATATAGTTTGGCGTATGTTTTTATAGATTTATAAATATTAAATTTATTAGTCGTAAAATTGCTAAAATAAGATAAACGTGTGATGTCCACCCACGCCGCGAACGAAAGGCGAAATTGCGTCCCAAAATTGATTGATTGGTTCGTGGGTCTAAAAACGCTTGTGAATTCTCTATGTCTGAAAGTGAAATAGAAATTACGAGAAAAATTCTAAACGAGCAATATTTGTAAATTGCGTGCATAGTTCTCATGCTAGGACACTAATGGAATTATTTATCGCCGCGTTTATCTGTCGCTTTCGACAAACAAACGACTCATTGTTTGGAATGTTTGGATGTGTCGATGGGGTGTGCATGGAGATGCTTTTAGAGGAACGTAAGGGATTAGGGGAAAAATTCGTGGAAAATATGATAAAAACGAGAATTCGTGTGATTAATCCATCGGTTTTATATACATACATATGTAGTTGGTGTTGTGACTAAAATACTGCTTTGACTGTGAGTCACTAGCCGTGAATATGATAACTGCCGAAGTACATACATAAAAGAACCGCAAAATCTCATACATCACATACATTTGTAAATAATTATATACTCTGGTATAACGTACACTCGGGTTGATATTCAATAAACGGCCCGCGGGTCATATCCAGCTAGCCTTAAACTGGCCCGCGGGATTAAATACATAATTTTGTATACATAATATTTACTTATATAAGCCCATATGAGGATCAAAGTCAGTAGAAGAACATCAAGGCACACGCTCCGAAAACAGCTTTTTTGATGTTAATTCATATTATTTCCGTATAAAATTAAGTAAATTTTACGTGCTTTGTTCTATCAAAGATTATTACATAAAAAAATCTGATTCATAAGACATGCTCATATATGCATTTGAAATGGAACGGATTTCTAGACCTGATTAGGTTTCCGATTTCATTTTAAAAGGTTGCGAATTCGGTAAAGCTGCTTCTCTAGAGCGTATATTTTATCTGATTATCAAGACGTCATAATTTATTGGTCATTAAAAATGCACAAAAATCACCTATATTTAGGGCTGCCATAGGGATTATCACCGTATTTCACTACTCAGTCCCGTATTACTATTTGTCCCGTTTTCTCTTTAAACTCTGCGTGAAACAGTCGGGACGTAGTAAATAAATAAAATTATTCACTTTTTAATTTTATTTATTTACTTTTTAATATTACTTTTTTAGGTAACCCTGTAATGCCTGCACTACACTCTCTGGAAGTTGGCCAAGGTTAGCCAAGGACGGAGAATATAGTGGGTTACTTCGGTCGAGTTCGGTTCTGTCCGAGGTTACCGAGAACGGGAGGTAAAGTGAGGGTAATTCAGTCGACTTGGTCAGCTTCCGAAGCGCTTCCGAATATTGTCAGCAAACGGACCGAAGTCGGAGCTACTCTTTTGAGCGCGAGCGGTGAGATACTTCCCCTTTCGCTCTATCGCGTGTTAAGTGACGAGAGTGAGAGAGATTATGATATGGTTTTTTGCAAACTGAGATAGAACGAGTATCTCGGTTTAATTTCAGTATGCGGGTAGACGTCCTATGGTCAACACTCATGACGCTGCATCGTGGTCACGTGGTCAAGTTATAATACCACATGCTTATCGGGGACTTCTACAGACTCTTACTGACATCTTTGAATATTTTAGGGCAGCAAAAGGGATTAATTATATTTTTGATAGTATATTCTTCTAACAGATATCGTTATTATATTTTTTTCATATAAAATTAAATAATTAAAAAATAATTAGTGGTACTTGATTTTGTTAAAAAAAATCGTTTCGAATGTCCTTATGTATTTTCCTAGATCGGTTTATATAAATGTCACACCATAACGAATTCTTATTTAGAATCGATGGCGACAAATTCTAGGATAGTCACAGATGTGCTGTTCGTATTCTGAAGTATCATTTTTATGCCTTATGGCATTTTGCAAAAGCCGACAAAGATTTTGCGTAAATTGAATATTTACGACCGAAAAGTTTTCACTGATGTTGTACTGGTGAGTGCTCACACAAACTTTTATAATTATCAGTAGCGTACTTTTAATAATATGACAATTTAATAATTGCAATTATTTGGCACATTTTTCGATCGCGCGCAAATATGCCAGCTGTACGTGACATCAGCCGCCGTGCGGACGTCATTCACGGCCGTCGTCCGGACGGCATATGAAATTTGAGTCGGCGACCTCGGCCAACTTCACTTTCTGAAAAAAATATATTTCCTTGATAATATAAATGGGTTTTCGAGGAACCTATTTAACGTCATCCTGAAAAACTAAGATTTAAAGAAATTTGAATTTTCATAGCAATGGGCCATGAAAAAATAAATTGCTCTGTTTTTGCTACACTGATCTTCGATCCAAGATCAACTGTTGCGCGTTGCTTAAAAATTGGCGAAATTTGTTAAAAGCGCTCAAAAATGGATTTTTTTAATGTTTTTTTTTTAAATAAACCAACGCTTTCTCTACTTCAGTTTACAGTATTATTAAATCAGGATCTATAATTCGCAATTCTCAAGTATTCAAATACTGCCTCTTCATGAATATTTAGATATTATCTCTTCTAGTATATCAGTGCTTTTATTTTAGGAGCGTTAGGATATCATTTGCGGAGTTCTTGCATAAAGTTTTTTGTCATTAAATATTTCTTATAACTTCTGAAGGGTGCTATTGATAATCTAACTATTCTCAAGGAATTCCAGTTTTGGATTTCGATGCGAGTCACGATCGCTTCCTTTTCTAATGCCCGCCAGGACGTCTGCACTAGCCGAATCACCAATGGCCATTACCATCCAATTATCTATTAATTGAACTCTATTCAACGATCTATTGGTTGTATTAGAATAAATACTGATTCATTTATTATAATGATTACAACTAGCTAGATATTAAGTAACACGTGCGACTGAAGGTATTTTTTAATGACACTAAAACTCAAAGTTCATAAAACATCGGAAGAAATTACATAAATATAATAATTCTATTTTCGCGATTATTTTACATATAGCATATGTAGGTCAAAAGTCAACAGCTGATAAACAATACAAACAGTCTGTTATGACTCATTATGCAAACTTCTCGTTATTCGGACGTTATTTCTTTGAAGGAACTACGTCATTCATAAAAAAATATTCATTCATTTGCCACTATGTCCATCTGGAGTACTAGCGGATGCCATTAATATTCCACGAAATGACTATGACGAGACTGTTTTGTGGCAATTGAACGTAGAACGAGGACGATGGATGCAAATGTTATGTAAAGGCCATCTGCGGTCAAAAGGCATGACAAAAAAATGTGAATGAATTTATATAACTAGCACTAAGCGGCTCAACGTTTTTTTTTGTTATTTGTTATTTACGTAAACGTCATTCTACAGATTTTTTAATTAGATCAATTATATATTCTATCTACTAAATATATGTTGGTTAAATAAACACGATCAAGTAATTTGATATGTTGTATTCATATCACTAGAATTTGAAGTTAAATACCAGAATAAAATAATCCATTATATTTGGTAACTCAATCATAGATCGAATTTTGTCTTCAATTGCTTACTGTTTAGTCACAGATGCTTTAAATTTGTTGCAACATATCTTGAATATTTCTTGGGAAGTGAGAATGATTGAACAGAACGACCACTATCATTGAGTAAGAGGTCTGATAAATTTTCACGATGTGAAATATGAAGGAAATTCAATCGATACTTCTATCGAATATTTTTATACGTTAATTAAAATTAAACATGATCCAATGCTTGGCAAAGGTTTTCCTCCAATATTTTCCAAATCGACCCACACACATCTAGTATGCATGTGCGTCCAGGCCGTGTTTCACCCGAAGGTCTCCTTTTTTCTTTTTGCTTATTTTTCTTTGAAAAATACACCGCGGGGTTTTTCTCATTCCGCATTCGAGCCGCCTCATTTCAATATATATACTTTTATATTATTTCAAATCGAATAAAAAAAAGCAAAATTGGAAAAGACACGAGAACACTTCGACGCTTTCCCGCTCGCTCTCTTCGTCTGAGCGATATTCATTTTTGAGCACGCTTCCGTGTAATTGTGATTTCGATTCTATAATGACCCCCCGTAAAACGAACAAAAAATCGACAAAAGCAAGAAGCGTTATAATGGACACAAAAAAGTATTTTTGGACATTCAGGCTTTGAAAAGAACTCGAAACAAGCATTAAGAATATATGTTTTATGTGAACTTAATTTTTAATTGGTGTAATTAACATAATTAAAGGGATAAAGGCAAAATTATGTTAACTGGCATATTTTTTGAAAATAAGTTACGTTTCTCACTAGAATATTTTTTTAGGTGTTCTTTTTTGAATATAAAAAATGTTGCTCTATTTCATTTATCTTTGAAAATAGTAGATAGGTAAGACATTAATCTTATTTAAATCATAATAAGTATCTGAGGTTATGTTATTTTTATATTTCATAAAAATATTTTGTATCAGAAATTTTAATTAAAGAACTTTTATAAATATAATACAGGACAATTTTAAAATGTTGTTTCTCTTGCTTATATTGTAAAGCAAACTTTTTGCCAAATTACACAATGACTTGAATGTATTTTAGTTAACATATTTTTGCCATAGTTTTATTGTACATGAAGCTTTTTGCAACAAAGATAAAATAGCACAATTATACACTTATATTTCGTTAGTTTTTGCTTTGAATATATTCTACAGCAAACTTTTTGCAACAAAAATAAGATATCAAAATTACACATTGACTAAAATTTTTTAGTTACTTTGCTTTCATATAAAGTAAAGTAAATTATTTTCTTTTCAAATAAAAATACATGCTAATATAAAAATATCTCTCGATATAACGTCTATGTCAGTTAACATGTTTTTGCCTTAAATATGTTGTACAGCACGGTTTTTGCAACAAAGATAAAATAGCACAATTATAGACTTATTTAAAATCTTTCGTTAATTTTATTTTCCTATAAGATCATGTATTATTTTTGTAGTTTCTAACATAAATAAAAATACAGTTATTAGTTAACACGTTTTTGCCTTAATTATATTGTATAGCAAGATTTTTGCCACAAAGATAAGATATCAAAATTACACACTGACTAAAAATCTTTTGTTAGTTTGTTTTCCTATATGGGCAAGTAAATTATTTAAAAATACATGCCAATATAAAAATATCTCTCGATATTATGTCTATGTCAGTTAAAGTGTTTTTACCTAGAATATATTGTACAGTAAAGTTTTTGCCACAAAGATAAGAAATCAAAATTACACACTGACTTATATAATTTATTTTTTTATAGCAACATTTGTTCTGACAAAATACACAAATATAAAATTTTACTGCAGTTTTCTAAATTATTCAGAAATATATCTTATTATAAATGTAATTATTTTAAACTCAATTAAATTTACGTTCTTTCAAGTAAAATTTTGAGAATAAAAAGTATTTTTTTAGTTGATATGTAATTTATTAAAATTTCTGATCATTTAAATATTTATGTAAGTGATAAAAAAATAAAGGTTTGCAACTAGCGCATAATTTTACATATAAAGCAATTTATGTTATCAAAGTATTGAAATAAAAATGTTTGGTAAAAATAAAATAAAATTGTAGATGTCTTCAGGCAGTTGACGTAATTATATTTTATATTTTTAGAGTTTAATTATTGAAAGCCTTTTTAGAATAAATAAAGTAAATTTAAATATTCCTTTATATCTGAATCACATAAAAAAAATGGCAAAGTCGATAAAACAAGATAAGGGGTTGTAAAAATTTCAACGAATACCAAATCGAAAGGGTAGATCGCTATCTAAATGTAAGTGGACCTTTTCGCATATTCTTTCGTACATTAATCAAAATAATAGATTGCCTTCGCTGTGATCGATGGTCGAGAATTAAATGCGAAAAAAATATTAATAAGTAAAATTTCGTCGTGTCAAAAAAGTGTCTAAGCCAGAGCGGCTTTCTTCGGAAGGGTGTACATAATGACATCTAAGATGAAAATTGTAAGCAAACAAAAGAGTAATAATAAAGTCTTTCGAGTAATTGACGGTCGGGTAGAAAAGAAACAGAATGGAAGGAAAAAATGTTTTTGAAACGACACTCGACAGTTGATGACAAAGTAGGGCCAAAGTTGACAGAATTAATTAGGCTCGTCGTCGTCGGGGGTGATGCTCTGTAAATATATCGGATAAGATAGATAGATAGATTGAGGGTCGATCCGGCGTGTTCGTGCGTTGAAAATCGAGCAGTGTAATACCCGCACTTCACTCTCCGAAAGTTGTCCTAGTGGAAGTTCGACCGAAGTCGGTCAAGGTCGCAGTTTTTCGAATAACGTTCGCACAGCCGGGAATTTCATACGCGTGCACGCTTCTCAACCTCGCGTATTATAACTACGTGCGTGTTTTAAACACAAAAAAAATTAAAGCCAAATGGAGAAAAAGGAGATGGTGGATGATTGCAATGCACCGGAATAGATCAATGTTAGTAAATAAGACATTTTATGTTGAATCGAGGCTTCACTGTCACTAATAAATAATAAACAGGAAACGTTCAAGTGTGCAACTAATGAATAATTTCTATTATTTTTTAAGGAAAAGTATGGAAAGTCAATTTGCTGAATTGAGATTTTATATACAATATATAGCTTAGGTCTTTCTCTTTATGATACATGCAAAATTGACTGCGGATTTTTGCGGTTTTTAACACATTGCATACCTTAAAAATGTATTATTCTTAAAAATGGGACGGGGCTTAGTCGCGAAAGTTACGACCTAAAAATTTGTTCAGAATCACCAAATATACACATATTTAAAAAAAAACGATACCGGGTATGATAAAATGCTAGTCAAATACTTTTTCTTAATATAAAACAGCAAATTTGCGACATATACAATTTTTTTTTTTTACGCTACGCGGCTAAATTTTTTTATTACGCTACGCACGGCCGTTAAACACGGAATTCCTCTTCCTCGGGCCTACAATTAAAGAAATGTTAACGTCAAATTTAAAATACAGTTTTGTAATGATTGTAATTTTTTAATAATATGGTTACCGTGGTAAAATCAGTAAACGTCAAATTGTGGATCGCGTACTAATGAAATAAAATAAAAATTTGTTTGGAATGACTAAATATATACATATTTAAAAAAACGATACCGAGTATGGTAAAATGCTAGTCAAATACTTTTTCTTAATAAAAAACAGCAAATTTGTGAGATATACAATTTTTTTTTTACGCTACGCGGCGAAATTCGCACGACCGTTCAACACGGAATTCCTATTCCTCGGGCCTACAATTAAAGAAATACTTTAAATAATTGTATTTTTTAGCACTTATAATATTATATATTTGACTAAGAGCACTTATGGAATCAACTAAAGTGGAGAAATAATTTTGGCCGTCCAGATCGGGCAAAAATACCAAACAGTGGCGCGATCGTGAAGACGCCTATATTAAAATTGAATCGTTCTATCTCAGTTTGCGATAAACCATCTCTATCTCTCTCTCTCGTCACGCGAGAGAGCGAAAGGGAAAGTATCTCGCCGCTCGCGCTCGAAGCGTTTTCGGGTATGACTTTCGGAAAGCGAGGGAATTTTCGGAGGCGACGAAGTCGGCCGCCTCGACCCAAATTACCCCCATTTTACCTCCCGTTCGCGGTGACCTCGGAGAACTAGCGAGAGATTTTAGCGCGGGGACAACCGAGCTCGACCGAAGTAAGCCCGAATTTTCACATTATATTTCCCGTCCTTGGCCAACTGTCGCCTACTTTCGGAGAGTGAAGTGGAAGCATAAACATCGGTTAACAATTTGCGGTATCGGGGGATAGACGGTAGCCGAGCGCGACCGCGATGCTGGTCAAATCCAAATTGAATCTAGGAAGTGCGGTCGGATACGGTTCGGTTTAATATAATATGCCAGTGATTCCAAATTAAATTTGAAAAATGTGTTTCGAAATATGAAAAATGTAATCTCACCCGACCTTCATTAAATTCATGTACCATGACATTATACGTATTTGATTACTATTGAGGATCGTGACCTTCTTCCTTATGCAATCGTTTATGTTAAGTATATTTTAATGAAATTGAACGCTCAGATATTAAATATAGCTTTGAGAAGTTCTTCTGGGCCTGATTTGGTTCCAGATTTCATTTTGAAAGGTTGTAACGTCAGTCTCGCTGCTCATCTAAAGCGTATTTTTGATCTGATTCTCTAGACGGCATCATATCCTGATTTTTAAAAATGCACAGAAGTTACCACTTTTCATAAAAAGGGTGACAAATTGTCTATCAATAATTATAGATCAGTCGCAGTTTTGTCAGCTCTTGCTAAATTATTAAAAATAATTATTCATAGATAGGTATTTAACACATTTGGCAAGTTTTGCTAGACCAATAGCATGATTTTGATCCCGCTCGTTCCACAGTCACTAACCTCTTGTCTTTCAACAAAACGGTGTCAAAATCTTTTGATTCGTGACTACAAATAAACGTCGTAAATAAAGATTTTGAGAAGGCATTTGACAAGTTTTGTCATGGGTTATCAGGAAAAAACTGTCAGACTTTAGTTACTAAGATTCTCGAGTTATTTGAGCGATCGTGGACAGTTCGTAATTAGGGATTGCAAAAATACCAGATTTTTCAATACCGGTATTACCGAGTAAGAAAAACAGTCAATACCGGTATTGCGGATATTTACATTATTATTATTATTATAATTAATTGACCAAAATAATAGTCCGAGTACCGCTCGCATGTTTTATCATGTTTATTAATTAGCAAAACCCCAGCAACTATTGTTTAGATGTATTTATTGTTTTAATTAATACACTTTCATTACTTTCGAAAATTCGGAAAAATAGTTTATCTTTAGTACAATAAAAAAATCTAGGACAACATCGTCTTTGACAAAATATAGTCTTAGATCGATCGTTTCTGAATGCCTCCTAAGTTTTTATACCAGGGCCAGAGCACCACTCGCCAATTTATTACAATAAAATATATTACTCGTTATTTTTGTTATTTACGATTATCCGAAAGAACATTATGAGAAAGGTGTGCGTAGAAAATTGTAAATCTGTTTGGTCAAAATGCGTCATATTTAAAAAAAAACATATTTATATGATTGATAGGTGATTGAAATGTGATTTATTTATATTGTTTTATATTAATAATTGCACGTTTAATATTAATTTTAGAATATCGCAATAATATTTATTTTCGAAAGATTTATCTCTCGTATAATTATTTATTTCTACTCATGTTAAAAGTAAATATTACAGAATAAAAAATACGCAAATTCTACTTATCCCTTTTAGTTCCAGACAGTTTGCCCAATATGCTATTTTTTTAAAACAAATCATTAATTGCCATTTTTAAATAAATTATGTTATACATATGTATGTTTTAAATTTTTTTATTTTTTTTTTGTATTCCTAATGATGTGAGGTATTAAAATCAATAATATTTAGTAATTACAACAATAAAAAAATACATTGCTCTAATTTATTTACTTAAAAAAATAAAATATAAATCAAATTTAATTTAAAAAAACACCTTTTCACAAATTTTAATTGTATCGTCTAGTTTCTAGTACAACTTATCTTTAGTTAACAACAAAAAAAGAATATCGCATTATTTTCCTATAAAAATGTTTTATTTTAAAACGTACGTTTTGTGCAATTTTTTTAATATTATTTTTATTTAAATATAATTATGGAGACTTTCTTATTGCTTATATTTAACACCAATGTACTGTGCGGCATATTTCGGGGACTATTTGGGTAAAAATGTGTCTGAATGGAGATAAAAATATACAAATAGTAGAATTAATTTTGTGTATGTAATACTTGATTTTGTTTTCACTTCGCCAGCCATCCCTATCAGGAAAAAGGCCGCGTACATTTCTCTGTTGCATAACACAATTACTGGGAACCGCTAGGTACCGTTAGATTTGCCTGAAATAAAGCAAATGTATTATTTTTATGTTGCCATGTTGCGCATATACAAAAATATCGAACGTGTTAAATTTTTTTATTTGCGCCGAAATTTTGGCCGGTGGAATTTTCGCATAGGTATGGTCCTCTTGAACTAAAAAGGATAATATTATTCTCTTTTGATATCATACCCCGATAAAGCTCCTTAAGTTAATCCCCTACAATAAGCATAATTTTATTCTACGCTTTTGCTTTCAATCAATATGGGCATCCTTGTTTTATTAGTTCTAAACCATAGAGATATCATTTTCAGCAAATAAAATGTTCTGATTTCAAAAATAAAATAAAAAATATTTTCGGTACTACCGATATTTAATTTTGTCATACCTGTAGTAGAACTGGTATTTCAAACTCTTAATTGATGATTTTTCTCTCTTCGTAGATTTTTCAAGGGTCCAACATGGGCCCTCTGCTATTCACGTTACTTATTATTGACATCAATATGACAGTTATTTTGTATACAGATGATTTAAAATTGTTTAACCCTTTGCACGCGGAAATCGACTAAAGTCGCCCAATTGATTTTGTTATCATTTTGCGCAAAAATCAGTTAAAAAAAATGTTTTCAAGAAAAAACTTTTTTGTGAATAAACATAAAATATCATTTTAATTAAATAAAAAATAAAAAATTAGAACATTTAAACACAGTATCTAGGTAAAATTTGCATTTAAAAAAAATATTTATTTTTGATTAAGGCGTTCAAAGGGTTAAATGCATTCGATATGTTGCACACCCCTTTACTTTACAAAGTGATTTAGATTCTCCATGGAGATGGGCTTCCATTCGCCGTTTGCCCTTTAGTGTCGGAAAGTACCATAATGTGTCATTTTCTCGATCTCTTATTATGCAAAAAAATATCTTGGAAACACCTTTGAGAACAAGTAAAGCATAGCTTTTGTCAACCGTCTACCTTTTACTGTCGGAAAATGCCGTAATATCTCAATTTTACGGTCTCATTAACTATCAGAATATGCTTACGATCTCAGTGAAAATATTCTATTAAACTAAAGCTCTCGGAATCACTTTATAGAGCAAGTGGAAATTCTCTCTATACGTAACCCACGTCTGTTTAAAATCTTTTAAGAAGCTCAGATTTGCTCCTAATAAGGAACGCGTTTTATTTTGGCGATCCGTCAGTTATTTGTGTCCTTTATGACACTTTATTTCGCATTATTCTTAAATTAAGATCTATAATTTGGAATCCCCGAGTATCAAAATAAATACTATCCCTTAACACTTTGAAGTCCAAAGGTATATATGTCATGCTCAAAATTGTTTTATCATTTCATTTCAAAAAAATCTATGTCTTGCTCAATATATTAGCTTTTTTCTGTGACTTGATTATAATTTTTTTTTAGTTAGTTACTCAGGGATTCTTATTTTAATATATTACGGTTAAAAGAGTTAATAATTTCTTAGTGCCGTAGCTAGAATAAAAGTGCTATTTGGCCGCTCCTTATTTTTTCCACAATTTTCGAATACGTTCATATGTGATTTTTTTTTAAATAAATACATAAATTTTCACGACAGCTTAAATCAAATGTATTCAATGATATCAAATATATTTGTTTTCAAACATTATCCAAGTCTCTAAGCAGATGGAAGGAATGTTAATCATAAATATCCATTTAAAAATTACAGCAAAATAAATAACACATAAAATTGCGAAACACCAGTAATTAAATACGCTATGACTATTAATAACTAATTTTTAAAAATAGCATCTTTTTAAAGAAAAAATGAATATACAGTTTATTAAAGCGTATGTGTTATCAGCTGTTCCAAAAAAGTGATCACCACTTAATCTTGCTTGGGTGAGTGTGTTTCAGTAAAATTTAAACAGTTTACAAATAATTCAATGTGATTTCTATCAAATATATTTAATGAATATAGATTATTACTACCTTCGTTTTGGCATCCCCTCAATCTTGCATCCGGGGGCATATGCCCCTCTGCTTCCTCTCTACGATACGGCACTAATAATTTTCAACCATTTCCAAATTACTAAAATTCGTCGTAAAATCTGTTGATCCAACGATGGATTTTGAAAACAATTTTTTGACCTGTCTGTGCCAGCTCTCCTCGTCGAGTACCCGGCTATTGTCAAAGCTCAGACTTATGAATTGTTTACTATGGCTCTCAATCCCTCAAAAGCTTTGTTTATATTTTCTTTAAATAAATTAAATAACTGATCGATATTATAAAATCAATATTAGTGATGACGAAAAGTTATTCTTTTACAATTGTAATGTAGCTGACGATGATAACTTATTTGACAAAAAAACATTTGAGTTATTACGAAAATAATATTTCCGATAGTGAAAGTGGTAATACCTGGTGAGATTATGCTTATGAATTTAAATCGTAACCATTCATTTATTGACGATGACGATGAAGAACCTGAAAGAATCGCTAATGGATTAATAATAAATAATCCATTAGTAAATATTTGCTTCTGAGATAACGTCTTTTTTTCTTAGGCAATGAGTTAAAAAAAATTAAAGCATAAAAGAATCCTATCGAGTTATTTTAATTGTTTTTTACTTGCAGATAATTTACTTTCCCAAAAATTATATTTAACTAGTACAATTATATTTAACAAAAGAGGGCTTTCATAAGTAATAAAAAAAGCAACATAGAAGTTGTAAGTTATTGATGAACGAACAATAATATTATAGTATTTGTATGGAAGGGCAAAAAATCGTCGTAGTGGAGTTTATAAGAAAAAAATATTGGAATGCAAAGGTATTTTTAGATATCATTATATAAAGATATGTGTTAATTATCCGATTTTTTATTCCATATATATTTTAATAGCTATCAGTATGTAATGTATTAAACTCTAGTTTCAAAAGCTTTATATTTAAGCTCTTGACAAAATGCAGTTAAATTCTAGTCAGTTTAAATCGCAACACGTTAACACTCCACGTCACTCGAGTTTCTCGAAATGCACTCTCTCCTATTTGAAGCTTCTCGCAATTATTTGATCTAGACAAACACGACTGGCGGTTTACATATTGACTTTGGTCTCTATCCAAAGCCACACCGTCACGGATCTGATCCGAAATTTATTAAAAAATGTACCCCCACTTGCCCACAATCGTGTAGCACGCGTTCGAAATTAAGGCGCGGTCATGCGTAACGTAGTTCCTTTCTACCCTTAAAATAGGGATAACAACGAGAAGGCTCTCAACCTTGTTGTGTTAAAAAAGCGGAATCAAGTTTTTTTTAAGAGATGTAATGGAATTGTTGAAATTTTGACACCTATATATTTTATTATATATATTTATTATATATTTTACTGCAAAAAGGTGCAGTAAAAAGTCGATTACATAGTTTAAGATAATGAATTATCGTTATAATATGCCAGATAGTAGTAGAAAATTGATAAAAAATATTAACACGCATCGCGTGATCTCCCATACTCCTACCACTCATTAGCTCGACTAGACCCATGCATTTTTACGACCCCTAATTCTCAGTAATTATCTTGAAACATGCATTTGTTGAGCTGGCTCTTGATATTTGTTTCGTCTCTTATGCAATATTTCTAGGTCAGTGTTTCCCAATTGTTTGTAAAGTACCTTGAATATGCAGTGCACTTTTTGTAGTGCAAGATTTAAAATATTCATTATTCTTACATATCTTTATAAGCACACCATCCATTCCTAAATATATCGTGACAATGTGTTATGTCTTGACAAATCTTAAAATAAACGTGCTTTAAAGTGAGTCGTAAGATATTTAGTCAAACAAAAAAAATATAAAATACAAATATATGTTAACAAAGTTAAGCCTTATCTGGACACGTAATGCAAAAAACATTGTATCTCACATAATGTTTTCTTCGATACAATTGGTGTGACTTTTTACAAGCTAAGCAAATTAAGGTCAAAATAGCGTAGTCCGTAAGGTCTAGACTAGTAGCTCAGAGGCTAATGGCACAAGTCCCCGCAGCAGACTCAAATTTTTATTTATAAGAATGCGCTTTTATTCAAAACTCAGCTATCGATTGTAAAGTATAATTGGCAATAAATTAAATAGTCAGAATTTAAATAAACTTTGGGTAAGAATAATCTAGGTCAGAATTTAATTGACAGCCTGGTCATAATTATATTATTCAGAGTTAGAATTAAAATATAGGACGATCAAAATTACAATTTTGAAAGATCATGTGAATTAAAATCTGTCAACATAAAACAGACCGTGAGGTCTGAATGAAAAAAATGTTTCTGACCGTTTTTTTAAATAGTTCTTACCATTTAACCCTATAGAGTCCTTTGTCCACATGTATTGAACATCTGTTTTTTAATGGCAGCTCCTATGTTCGTTCTCCTGTCTGGACATTTTTCTAAGGTTATTAAAAATTATATCGTAAAATTAATATTATTATAAATAAAATAAATAATAAACGTATATTAAATATTTCTATTATTTTATACATATGTATATCTATATATTATAATGAAAGAATAAATAAATAAAACAATTATAAATAATAAACTTTTATGGTTTAATAAGATTATTACTTGTACTTTTATTAAATTAATATCAATTATATTCCATACCATTATAATAATTAAATTTCAATAAAAACATCCAATTAACAAAATTAAAAATTAAGTATTGAATAAATAAATTTATATGTTTTTTAAATAATATAATACTATTTATATTATCAATATATAATTTAAATTTTGGCAAAATATAATTTAAATTTTGGCCAAATATAATTTATTTTATATAACATAGAAACAATAGATTTTTAATTATTTAAGCTTAAATTCAGATTTTTTATTATAAATTATCATCTAACCTATATTTTTGCCGCTTATTTTCTGACCTTTTAATGTTAATTCTGACACATGTAATATAAATTCTGATCACAACCGTGTAAAAATTCTGAAAACGAGCTATTATAATATACATAATGATTTATAATTAATTATATGGATGTCCCCAATTTTCAGACTGAAAAGTCTGATGGTTAATACTTACTTGCTAGTATTTATTATATCTGATTGATCTACCCATTCGGTATTTATTTACCCCGTTGTAGCATATTGAGATTACGTCTATTGTTACAACAAAAGATAAAAAAATGTCCCCTGGATTTCGTTTTTGAACTGTAGCTTTGCAAAGAGTATTGTCCAATTGTCGTCGAGTCCTTTTATTGTGTTTATTATCACTTATTTTTAAGTCGTCTAAAATATATTGTTGAACTAACGTGGCAGAAGAAAGCGACTGATTTATTGGTCTTCTTAGAATATTTGTCGTCAAATTATTCCAAGTCAGAAATGAAGTGGTGGTAGTATTAAATTATGCCTGAGGTGTTTAGATTTGTGGTTTATGTGAATTCAATACACCGGGTCTTAAGCTTATCTATCATTATTTGTTATTCTCCCTACCAGTTCTCGATCGATCGGCTAATATTATAATCTGTGGTGGAAACAGACTATTTGTTATTGTTAAATGACTATCTGCGTAAGATGATCCAAAAACTTAGTGTTATATGTAACTGATTTCATTGATATAATAGACTTGCTAAGAGATAGTCTCGACAGTAGATTTAAAAGTAAAAAAATTGATAATCCGCCAATATGAGTTTTAGAGCACTCTAGAGAGTCGCAATCGCGTCCCTTATTCTGACACATCGCGGCTATAACGTTTCTCTTACACCATCCATCCAGATTCTTAATGAGCTTGCTTATCACAAGAGCTGGAAAAATTAATGTGGATTAATGCTCTATCTATTTCAGATTTATAAGTCATGATAATCAGATTTGTAATTAAAAAGGCACTTGTAGAATTGTAGAAAATTGTGAATACATTTTTTACTAGTTTCTTCAGCATACTTTCTGTGATTCAATCATACTTTCTTAGGAGCATAACTTTTTAAGTGTAAAATTAAAAGTTTCATGGTGGGGGGTATGTTATATGAGCCCGATTTAACAGTGACAAAAGAGATTTGAATCGAACATTAATTTTTTTGTTCGGAAAACTTAAAACCTGGAAAAAGTAAGGAAACGCACGCGGAGCGGAACAAACTGCCGCCGTGACGTCACGGATCGAAAGATATACTTTTGGTTTGTAGGCAAATATAGTGTCGGGTTTCTCCCCGACAGAATCCGGGCAGCAAATTGACCGTGCTGAGGGGACAAATTCGGGATCAACTTTATGTATATGTGCGGTCTGTGCATGGCCCTCGGTGTATTTCGGGAGCACTCAGACAATATGCTGGAAACGGTCTGGAGAGATCGACATGGTGCACAGCTGAGCGAGTTGTTCTATGGTATTTTTAATATAGAAGCTTTTTGCATGAACAGATAGAAAATTGCTTTTTTTAATACACACTGATCCGTCTAATGCTCGTATATGTTTCTCGTTATTCTCTTTATAGTGTTTTAAATATTCTAGAGAGAAGATTCCCTATAATATGTTGCATTACTCTTCACAGATACATTATAAGATCAAAATATAGTTAGCCCTTAGTTATAATTAGTATTCTGATAATATTCATTTGCTAGCTATAAAATATCTTCTTACTAAAAAAAACTAGCAACATTAAGATTTATTGACTCACCTGTATATAATATAGCAATTAATCTAAAATATGAACTCTAAATTTGAAGCAATTATTTCAAACGTTTCTCGTAATAAACAAATATACAAATGGATCTGATGATTGATTAAGAGTCGTACACTCTAGACTGGGACAACCTTGGACACGACATCGCAGGCGGCTCGGATGAAAATCGACGATAATTAGCCGGATGACTAATGGCTCAATAATTACCGTTAAGAATTATGACTGGGATCATCTTTACTTTTCGTAGACGCGTCCGAAACGATATCGATTATTCAATTACTTTGTCGCTTACGAATAGTTAAATGGCACAGTGGACCTCTGCGACATCTAAAGGGTTGAAACACAATATGGCGCCAAAAATAATGTATATGTAACATATATAAAAAGCTAGTGTTGCTCTGGGCGGAAATTAAAAATGTGATATGACTACCAATGGACGGATATACAATGAATATACATTTACATATATATAACATAATATAAAATCGTATTGAAGGAACTTTGCCACATATCCTTTCAATATGTTCAACTTATGATAAATTATCCTTCTGAATAATAATATTATATATATATATAAAAGACAATATTATGTCATAATGTCAACCTAGTTCTATATTTCACTGATCCTGTCACCAAATAATTAAAGTTATTAACTGTTTGTATATTATCGACAGGTCTATCTATAAATTTGTAAATTTAGTAACATATCTATGACGTTGATTATAAGTGGAAATGTTATTTTAAACCTTAGTTATCATTAAGTTAGTATTGAATTTAAAAAATTAAATATTTTTTTTTATAATAAATATAGAACCAATGAACAACTTTTATTTACAATGATATTTTATTATACTTAACTTTATTTTACATATTTTATAGCTTTTTTTAATTATTGCTGTAGCTAAAATTGAGTGACTTTTAAGTAGATTCAAAACTAAATATTTGGCGATCCTACTTTTGACATTCGTTGTCAAATCAGTTATTATATGGGTGCGGATATTTTTTTTTCTATCCTAACTTTTAATTTTGAAATAAAATAAAAATTTAGCAACCATCGACGACTACGGTACCTACTCTCAAACACTTGCTAAGCGCTCGATGAACTTGACAATTATATTAAACCTAACGAGACACATGCCTAAAAACAATACAACAAAACTGAATAGGATTGTTTTACATATCCTTGGTAAACAATTTACATATGTTTACTGTTGAAATTAGTTTTCACTACGGGTTGTTTTTAGGACCTTATGTGATTAGCTCTCAATATTGGCTTTATCTCTTTGTCTCTAAGCTTATTCGGAAGACTAGTATAAAATATGTGACACTCGCTCACATCACAAAATCATTTGAAAATATACTGGCAACCAACGACGATTACGATACATACTCTCGAATATGAATCACCCGCTTAGAACTCGTAGGATTTAGAAATTAGATTCAACCAACCTTTACAAGTTTTGAGACACACTCCTAGAAATAATGCTCTTGATTTTGCATTGAATTGTATTGTTATATGCATCTTTTGTAATTATTGAAAAAATATTTAATATTATAATTAGCTTTCATTAAAGCATGATTTAGGGATGTTGTCAGGCTTTTATGCAATGAGCTCTCAATCGCTTATTTTGTAATTATTAGACATTTTGTAAATAACCCAAAAGTACATCGTTGAATAATTAGTTATTTTTAATATAGCAGTACTCCCAAATATTATTGAATTGAATTATTTTGTAAATATATTATAAATGTTACGTATACCATTTTCAATCAATACCACACCTAGCACTGAATGAAAATAAACTTAAGAGTGCTATAATACCCTTTGTTCTTAACCGTAGTTTAAAACCACTCTTTCGTCGTATGGTCCATTTGAACCGTCGAATATTTACTCTTAGCTTAGAAAAGGATTTCAATAGGTTTTTAACATCTTTTAAAACACAATTTTCGCGTACTTTGAAAGCACACAATTTCAAAATTGCAGTACCGTGTACTATCCAAGTCGATAAGAATCGAATTAATTACAAGCGCACATCGCCAAATTTCCGGTATTTATTATTCTTAATCCATTATGTTGACTGATTAAACGCTCTAGATCGTTATCAAATTTGTGATTCATCAACATAATAGCACAATAATTCCTTGCGGGCATTGTGATCAATTTAGCACAACCGACTTTAATTAACCATTAATGGCATTCTCTCGCATAATTGTCATGCCAAGACCAATGCCCCTAAGAATTCACCCCTCGTTGATAATTATATAATTATCACATGCTTATAGCGCGTTATTATTAATTTTTTGTATGTCAAATGTAATAAGTAAGTCTCTAAGTAAAATACGTTTGTTTGTTTCAGGTAAATTATTTGGATAACAACTGAATTAAATAGCGAGAGGAATGCATTTTCATGATTAACTGGTAAATATATTACTGAAATATGTTATACAGAAACAGGTAACACATCTTTTATTATCTTTTGAACAATTTTTATATTGCAAGGAAAAGTCAAAATAAGTTTTTGTGGTTGTTTTATCCCTATGGATGTAGTTTACTTTGTTATAATAGCCTTCATTTGAGGTGTGGTATTACGTTCTCGTAATGAGCCTAAAACAACACTTTTAAAATGTGTGCTATATTATTACGTTTGGTAAAGAGTTTCAGTCGCAATTAGACTGTTTTAATTAGTAGTTTGAAGAAGTTAATTACGCTGCTTTAACCGGTTCATCTCGCGTTAACAGCTTAGAATCACGTTACTCGACACTATCTTGATTGAAAGTTTGTAATTTATTAAAGCTGGGTTTATACACCATATAAAGCTCTACAAATCGTGTTAATTGCGTAAATTTAACCCTCTGAAAAAAAGTATTACCTATTTAAATAAATTACACGCAAGTAGTTAATCTGTTTTGTCAATAGTTTTATCAAATTTACAAAATTATTAGTAAAAAAATAAGCATTAATCACATGATTTATTATATTTACTTAATTTAAGATGAAATTTAAATTTTATTTTTTAAATTGAAATATAAAGGTTAAAAAAATATAATGATATAATATGATCATTCCTAGGTTTTATAATAAAAAATAAGCACTTTTTTTGCCTATTTTAAAATACGCTTCGACCTCGAGACCATAAAACTTTATGCTCTTTCCGAACGCAACTTGAAAAAAAATACGCAAACGTAATGAATCGTAACTCGAAATTACGACCGCCGTTTAAATTTTCGTTTATGTATTTTAGAATGATCATAAAAGGCAATTATTGACTCTCCTCCGACTTTATGTCTACCCTGGTTTATTATATTATTTTCATAATGTACGGTTGGTAAAGGGCGTGTGCAATAAAAATATTTGTAAGGTCAAACGGTTCCATTGTCGATTTATTTTTTGCTCTGTATATAATAATAAAAAATGCACCCCTCAAAATTTAAACAAGCATAATAAAGGGTTGGTATCTTTTGTGTTCACTGTTTGT
Source organism: Plectrocnemia conspersa (assembly GCF_051122295.1). Classification (NCBI taxonomy): domain Eukaryota; kingdom Metazoa; phylum Arthropoda; class Insecta; order Trichoptera; family Polycentropodidae; genus Plectrocnemia; species Plectrocnemia conspersa. Next base: position 29,234,283 of record NW_028277174.1, read on the forward strand.
TTTATTTTAAACATTGGGCTTAGAGAAGAATTCTTAAGGGGTCATAATATTTTTTTACTTGCGCTATAATTATTTATTTCTATGTTGTTGATTTATATTATTCCTTTGACATTTATAGTATTCGACCCGAAGCCTAATTCGCCTTATGTAAATTTCGACCTAATAAAATCAATCAAACCAATTGGCTTCGCAGTTTTGGATTACTGGTAAATAATTGTGGCAATTTGTCGGGAAATGTTTATTGACTGTGTTTGTCAATATTGAATTTTCAATTTGGCTATATTTCCGTATTGATATTGTACCCATTAAAAATCGACTAGATAACTGAATGTAAAAGTAATATACTTAATAGCAAAAAAACATATAGTAATAAAAATATCGTATTCTGTATATCAGTTATATTAGAAAATTAAGATTAAAATCTGTCTGTCTGCCTGCGAATATTTTAAGAACAGATTTTTATTTTAGTGTATATCTCCGAGAATATTTAAGTAATAATTTGAATTATTGCATGGATCAACTAATAGCACATACGTCCCGAGACGTTAATAACACACAAGTGAACTAAAATACTACTCTTTGTTTGGAAAGGATGCGCGATAAACAATACGTTCTAACCTGTGCATAATACTCTTGTTCTTCTAACTTTTGATTACTAAGCGCTGGAGTGACCTTTTGTACAGTTTCTGTTTTAAGGCATAGCACATTTCTTAACTGGCTGCAAAATCAATCTTTTGCCCACAAAACCCAGAATTGTAAAACAAAATAATTGTTGTATTATTTTATTAGTCATAAGTTATTAAAAAGGTTGGCTTACACGGTCTCTACAACTTTATTTGTTTGCTTAATATTCGCAGACAAACTTATCGATTGTTATCATTTATGCGGTCGCAGTTTTAGTTGATGTTAAAATCCATTAAAATTACATTATATATATACAAAAGAACTTTGCATTCCGGTAATCTAGAAATTTATTTAATTCCTATTAATGACTTAAATATTTTAGTAATAATTACTTTATATGTAATAAAAATATATTACTTAGAAATGTTGTCATTGAACATATAATTTTAGGTCTAACTACTTTATTTTGTAGCATCATAATCTTTTCTCGCTGTACTTTAACAATTTTATAAGAAGAAATAATATCTAGCTCTAACATATATCAAAACAATTATATCAGTTACGAAATATTTAGATCAAATACACGCACTAGCGTAAGGATCTAAATATAGGTTTAAAAACAAATATACTAGGCAAAATTTAATGGATGGATTAAATCGTGAAGTTGTAAATATATTACGGTATTAAGTCTAAAACAACAGCAGGTCAGTTTGGTTACTTTTCAGACCAGTCATGGATATACAAAATTTTTTCACGGTTGATATTGAAAAGGCATTAGACACATTTTAATATTTTCAAGCTACTACCATATCCTTTCAATAATCATGTACTGAACAATATAAAACCAACTCTTTACGGTACAGTGTGCAGTTTTTATACATTGCATCAACTCTAATGGCGACGGTGTAATTTTAAAATTCCAATGCAAATTTACCACACGTCCTTGACAATCATCAGTTTCAATTTTTGTATGTACGTTTTTTATTATTATTTTAATTCAAAAGGGCGTACCCCGCATTCCCGACGTTTCTCAAACGTTACATAACGACATGGCACCCGATCACGCACGCGGAATTTTAATACACATTTATTTCGCTAGCATTAATTTCTCATTATCAGAGGTAGCAAACAGTGACCCACATACCCCGCCGCTTTATAAATAAACGTCACGCAACAGTTGCTAAAAAATTTGATCGATCAAACCATGTTCGCGAACCACGCCGTTACGCGGCACTTTTTTATTCTTCCACTTGTGTGTAAGAATTCTCAAGCGTGTATGAAAACATTTCATCTTGTTTTTTCATGCCTCGTGTGACGCATTGATGTATCGATTTCATATAAATAGAAGGCATTGAAAAGAAATCATGTCTTGAAAACGAACCTAGTACATAGTTTATAATTTTTTGTAAATATCGGGCAAATCTTTAAATAATTGTGTACACAAAGACATGTTGTGATTGTTTATTCATAGGATAGTATTTTTATAAGCTTTCATTACAAAATTAAGAATACAATAAAAATCATTTAAATTAATACAATATGTTTAAATTATTAAATTAAAGCAAACTAGTAATAATAAAATAATAATTTAATTTAAGAAAAAATACAAAATCTTCTTCAAAATAAAAATACATAATTTATTATTTAAATTATTAACCTTTAGACCTTTAATAATTTATGGTGCTGCAAATTTATTATAAAGTTTTTTGACGAGTATCAAAGTGTGTAAATGTTACTCCTCCCCGAGCAACTGTATATCATTACCGATCTAATTATCTGTTTTTATGGTAAAATTGTATATTTTTTTTGATAATGCGCTTTCTCTGGTAAATATTGGTTTTAAGTCCGTAATGACTTCTTTGAAAGCCCTTTAGACCTGAGTTCTGCGATATATTTAGTAAATTTAAGTTTGGAGTCCAGATGTTTGGGACTCGCTCTCCAATTAATTCAGTTACCTTGTTAATTTAAGAGGTTAAAGCAAAGCTTATCTGCAAGTAGTGAAAAATATTGCTTCAGTTTTCTCTTATTTTCTAAAAAATTCTGTAACTTAATTGCAATTGACTTTGCACTGCAAGAAAAAATTATGATGATTGTGTCTAATAAGGCAATATTTCATTATTATTTAATCTTACTATTTTTTTTTAATTTATTTTAGTACAATTATAAATAATTTAATTTATTTTATTTATTAAGTTTATACTTGCAAACAACTAACACATCTGCGTTTCTGCATCGTTGGTTTTGCACTCATCGAAGCCCGGTCAAGGTCAACACGCTCTCAAACATTTACATAAACTGATTCAATAATTACTTTTAGTAAAAAGTATATTTGTGCACATTTTTATTTAAACATAATTCTTGATAATGTATGATATTTTAATTTTAGTCTTGCACCACATTTATCAAGTAAGTTAAGTTGAAATCTTGGGGTCAAAATTAATTACAATTTACAGCATTTTTGTACTTTATAGGATAGTTTGATTTATATAAAAAATGCGATTCCCAAAGAAAAAACATACACAATGATATATATTTGAATTATAACGGTAGATTTATAATATTAAATTAGTTTTTTTATAAATAGGTAATTTTTTTATTTACAATAAGAGTAACACATTGATTTTATCTGTATCATTACTTTTATACAACACGTAACAAATTTTAGACATCATTAGTATAATTTGTTTTGTATTTTTGCCATTATTGCTATTACATTATTTATGTAGTACTTAGTAGCAAATCCTGACTACATATATGTTAGCCATTGACATCCTTTCTTAACTGTCAAACTTACAACTTTGTTTTAATAATTAAATTCTTAGCTAATACTATATTGTAATGTTATACATAGTACATATTAAATTTTGGATAGAAAAAACTTTTTAGCATCTAATACATTCTAGTGTAATAAACATACACACATATTAATATAGTTATCTAATTTCGGGTTTTCTGAAGATCTCATAAATCTATTCTCAAATTACTTGACCAATAGATATCAATTCGTCAAGTATAATAACTCCTTTTCAGAACGATATAAGACCCCTACTGGAGTACCTCAAGGATCCAATTTGGGTCCATTGTTGTTTTTATTGTTCATTAATGACATAGAAACAGCAATAGAGCATTCAGATTTTTTATTATATGCAGATGACTTGAAAATTTACAAGAAAATGCATTCGATTTCTGATTCCCTCGACCTACAGGAGGATCTCAACTCTATATGGAAATGGGCTTGCTATAACCAATTGCCTTTCAGTGTGAAGAAATGTCACACAATTTCATATTCAAGGTCATTAACGCCGGCAAAATATTCATACCATCTAGGCGGATATTTTCTGGAATGGTTTTCTTCAACTAATGACTTAGGAGTGACTTTCGAAGAACGTTGGAAATTTAGCCAGCACATTGCAGAGACTCATAGCAAATCCTTAAAAATGCTCGGTTTTATCTTGAGAAATGCGCGTTACTTCAGGAATACTTTAGTATTGCGTACTCTTTATGATACTCTAGTCCGCAGCATACTAGAAACTAGCTCCATCATTTGGATCCCAGGCGTAATGAATCAATGTAATGAATTGAAGCTGGAAAAAGTACAACGTAAATTTCTTCGATATTTATACTTGAAGGAATACGGGTATTATCAACACCATTCTGTATTATAAGGCCGTCGCGTAGGATTTTCCCATAGCCGTGACGTCACGGTCCAACGGTATAGAGCGCGACGGTCGGCGGCGGCCAGAACTAAACCGTCCGTTGGCGCGCGACGCGTCAGATTCACGTGCGCGTGTTTATTTACCAAAAATCGGTTAAATATCGCAGTTAACCATTTATCCGTGTCGTCGTGTGTTATTCAGTGTTATTTGGTGTATTTGCAACCATGGTTTATACGTGTTGTGTCCCAAATTGCAACGGAAACTACAAGAACGGCCCCAAAGTCAGCGTCTACAAATTTCCTCGAGATGAAGCGACTAAAAACAAATGGATCCGGGCGATTCATCGAGCACATTTTGCTCCTACTCGACATTCTAGGGTACGTATTGTTTTTACACATATAAGTGCTTGTTTATATTTTGCATGTTGATCGATACACACACCTAACCTACAATATAATGGATCATAACATAACATAGGTATGCGAGCGCCACTTTACCGAAACGGATTTCAGACGAAATAGTGAATATTATGACGAAAGAACCGGACGTCATCTGAGCGTTCCCTTGGACAAAAAAGCATTGAAAGAATCAGCAGTTCCGACGAAGCTACCCAATTGTCCAGATTATCTATCTGCTTCGGCTTCTACTTCGACCAGAGAGAGTGCAGAAGAGAGACGCACGCGTATCGACAATTCCAATATAGAAGCTGCAATTGCCAACAGCTATCGTTCCAAAGCTAAATATGATAGTAATAGAGTATTTTCCAATTTTAATCAATTTATTGTTTGTCTAGATAGCCATAATGTCGACGAGGAGTGGACCATAGTCAAGAAAAACGGCCTGGTAAAATTTATTTTAATAGAAGACGTTCCAGCCCCCGTCATTACGCTCTCTGCCGTATTTAGCCAAGACTTAAAATTAACATTATATAAAAACAAAACCCAACTAACTCGCTTAAATAATAAACAAATCCCATTAGCGTTTCAAAATATTAATGATGTAATTGAAACATTAAATACTTTTAAATCTTCTCACCAAAATGTAAACGAGAGTTCCGTCGATGACAATATTCAATTGATCCTCGATACGTTAGCATCGACTCGTACATTAATAGATGAAGATAAGAGGAAATATATCGATTTTTTAAGTGAGCAAGTAAAACTTTTCAATTGTAAAAAAAATCGTTATAGATATTCACCTGATTTTGTAATATTTTGTAGCATTTTGTTCTCAATATCTCCCCACGCATATAGATACATCAGAAGCTTTGATTATATGATTTTACCTCATCCGACTACAGTTCATAAAATTTGTTTAAAATATAATACCGATCCTCAGATTGAACAAAATGAGGCAAATTTTTTAACTTATATTAAACAAAAGTTTCATTTTTTAAAAGATAGTGATAAAGTTGTTAGTTTAATGATTGACGAAATTTATATTAAGCCATATTTTGATTATAAAGGGGGAAATATTGTAGGTATGGCTTATAACACTGAAGAAGCAGCTAAATCTGCTCATGTATTTATGTTACAAAGTTTGCTTTCTTCGTTTAAAGAAGTTGTGCATATTTTACCTGTAAAAACGATGAAAGCAATGGAATTATTTAACTTCATTAAGAGAATTGTAGTCGGTCTACAGAATATAGGATTTAATGTAGTCTGTGTCGTAAGTGACAATAATTCTATAAATCGTAAAGCGATGTCTTATTTTGCTTCACCTCCTCAAGTCAGTATAGTTTACAAACATCCTTGCAAAGATAATGCACCTTTGTTTTATATTTTAGATTCTGTTCACGTATTGAAATGTATACGAAATAATTGGATTAATCAGAAAGATACCGATCAGTCGATTAAGTTTCCATCTTTTGAAAATGTAAACGATGATACTTTATCTGTAGCTTCCTTTTTAAATGTGAAAAAATTGTATCAAATGGAAAATAATCAACTTGTCAAATATGCTCACACATTAAATTTAAAATCTCTCTCACCTAGTTGCTTTGAAAAACAAAATGTAAAATTAGTATTAAATATATTTAACGACAATGTTATACAGGGACTGTTAGAAATAGGTCAGCAGCATAATTTATCTAACCACCGATCTACTGCTGAATTTATTAGATTAATAAAAACTTGGTGGGAAATAGTAAATGTAAAAACACTGCACAAAGGTGACAGATTTAGAAATCCTCTTCAAAATCCTCTCGTACCTGCCGAAGAAAATTCAAAATTTTTAGAAAAATTTCTAATATGGTTAGATTTTTGGAAAGGATTAAATGTAAAATGTAATAAACTAACCAGAGAAACGCACGATGCAATTTCCCACACGACACACGGGCTTTTACAATTAAGTGAATATTGCAAGGCAGAATTAAATTTCAAGTATTTGCTTCCAGGCAAAATTCAGACAGACAATCTTGAAGCCCGTTTTGGTAAATATAGGACGATGGCAGGTTCTCAATATTTAATTACAATAAGACAAGTGTTTGAAGTTGAATCCAAAATTAGAATCCAAAATTTATTGCCATTAACGTTAACGTCTGAAAAATTTGGAAATATTAATTTAGAAAATAGTATAGAAATTGATAATGAACCTAACGTAGAATCAACTAATTTTATGTCAGAAACAACAGACTTCGATTTAATTTATACTGAAGAGGATTTTAATATGATTCAACCACAGTTACCTATATTTACATATTTAGCAGGCTATTGTGCAAGAGTAGTACTAAAAAGAGTTAAGTGTGATATTTGTAAAAAGTTTTTAGTTTTAGACAAACATTTAAATTTTGCTAATTTAGAAGAAAATTTCAATTTTATTAAAAATGTTGATAGAGGCGGTTTATTGTATCCGCACTCTGATTTAGTAAATGTAATTATGCTAAATTACATTACAATAAACAAATTAATTAGCACTAATCATGAAAATAAGTTTTTAAAATGTAAAGCTCAGAGGGAATTAGTAATATGTTTAACGTTAAATACAGTCGAAGAACATGATTTCTTTCTATCGGAATTTTATTGTCCATCATTGAAGCATACCGATTTTAATATTTTAAGGCTATTAATAAAAACATCTACAAATATATTTTTAAACAATTATATGAAAAAGAAAAATAACATAATATCGATTAATTCTGATGGAAAGAAAAGGAGAAAATTAGAAACACTCACCTCGGGTAGTTAGTTTTAAGATTTTTTTATTTTGTAAATATGTTGGGTTTTGTTTTGTATCATACCAATTAATTTTAATTAGACATATGTCAACTTACTTTAAAAGAGATCAGCTGAGCTGCAAAAAAGATATGTATTCAAATATTAATTTGTATGTATAAATATGGCAATGATTGACTTAATGTATTCACTTTTCCAGATCAAAACAACAATAGATTGAAGTAGCGATTCGAGAGAAAGCTGTTATATGTCAAATAAAATTCAAGTTTTATAAGTGAAATGGAGAAAAGTTATATTTATAAACAAATTATCTTGAACTATAAGAATGAAATTTATGTTAAGACCATGTACTAAAATTTGTTATATGTTTTATGTAATTGAATATGTAAACTCTTATCAAATAAACAGTGAAAAAGTTTTTTCATTAACATACAAATAAACTAGAATTTTCGGACATTCCTTAAATGTACTTTGTTTTAATTATATTTTTTTTATTGACCTATTTTTAAAAAATGTTCTGATAATTTTCAAAACTAGTAATAAAAATCATAAATGAAACCTTGATTTTATTAAATTTAAGAATTATTTTTATTCTAAAAAGGCTATTAAAAATACCGAAATCGTAAAAGCGCGTAGATTCTCTAGTACGTTTGCCGCGCCGAGTATCCCTACACCCAATGACGTCACGCGCGCTGCTGTCCGGCCTTCTATCTAGGTGGTGTTGGTATTATCCGTTCTTGTTTCCCAGTGATTTTATTTTGGGAGCCCTGGGATACGTTTCTTTGTCGACTCGCAGAAGTGTTTATGTAATTAAACACTTCTAGAAATTGCTCAAGGGCATCGTAGACAATCCTTCAGTGCTCGAGCAGCTTCAAATGTAGGCTCATGAAGGTGGTTATAGTTCTCGGTCGCGTCCACTATTCTTGCCTGTTAAGTCTAGAACTGGAGCACTTGCCAACTCTTCTCTGGCCAAGGCTATTTATCTGCTCAATTCTGTCCATAGAAATATTGACATTTTCTCTTGCACATATGGAGTTTTAATTCAGTTCGTATGGGACAATGCACACCTGTTGAGGTGATTTGTGTCTGTTGTTTTGTCTTGTTTATATTTGTATGTATTATGATGTATTAGTACTTTTGACTATCGTGACGCATTGGGTTTGCCTGTCAGGTCACGATGGTTATAATTTTAATAAATAAATAAATAAATAAATATAGAGAACAATGTTTCATTAACAAAGTGTATGTGTCTCAAAAATCCATTCGTCTGCTATGTGGGCTGAATTCTGGATTCCGGCGTGAAGAGGGAAGCAGCTGCTTTCTTAATCTCGTCTGTTGATGATTGTTGGCTCTTCTTGGTTTAAGTTCGTACGAACCATCGTGTGTCCAAATTGGAAAAAATAAAATTGGCGAACATTTTCATATTTAAACTACACTATGTCGTTTTATTATTTTCACTTCACTAAAACTTTAATCGCTGCCGCAGAAAAAAAAGTGTTACGTTTATGACATTCATCTAAATTTAATTTTTCAAATAAAAATGGATAAGAAGAAAAGTTATATTTTTGGTTTATGAATAAAATAAAATAATTTTAAGGAACACGGAGAGCCGCCGTTGTGGAAAGTTGAGGTGTTGATTTTTGAATGAACACCCCGAGGAGCAAACACTTATCTTTTCACTTGTGCGGATCACTTTTTTTCACTCTTTCTTTCTCTTTCTCCCTGGGATTAATCCCATTCAGACCCGTCTTTGTAGCTGTCATTCCTGTCACTCCCGTGACGTTTGCCCGGAGGGCGACAAGTCCCGTCGCTTCATCAAAACTTAACTCGGGAACGTGGGTTCGCCCGCGAGCGGAGAGGACTAAGTAAACTTTGGACACCTTACCGTTTCGGCGACTGTTAAATTATTAAAAGCCTTGAAGCTTCTCAATAACTTAACAACATTAAAATTATCTATTGTGTATAGTTCATAGTTCAAAAAATACCAATCGTCTAACTCCTTTATCTTTATAGAGAAAAAAATTTAAATGTATATTATAATATATGCTGTGTCATTCTTGACGTGATGCTGCATCGTAAGAGTCTTGGAGACGTTTTAAAGATTGAGTTGAACTCTCTTAGATTCCATTTGATTGCTTGGCTAGACGCTGCTAAGAAACGCTGCTTTTCTAAGGCTTCGATAGTTGTCTGTGCTGATTAGGTGAAAGCTCCACTTGGATGTTTTCTTGTGTATAGCGAAATGGAAGTTCAAGTTGAAGTTCCATGCGAAAGTGATATTTTTTCCAGCGTTACTTATATACGATCACGAAAAGAAAAGGAGATCAACGCCCCTTTTCTTCCACGAGCCATTAGCCAATCGGTACTATACTTTGAAATTGTCGTTAGCGTTAGTTTTATGTTTTGAGTCAAACCCTCGTATATGTGACAGTTCCAGTGAATTTTTTAAGCGCAAGTAGAAATAAATTGATTTTTATAAAGCAACATCACAGATTATATACGAGGGGAAAAGACAAACGACCCTACTCTCCTTCAATTATTCAAGCAATATAAATAATGTATCTTAATTAGAACATTTTAGCTATTGAGACACGCAACAATTTAATTTGTTTAATTACCTGATATCGATTGTAACATATATTTTATGGTACGCGTTTAATTTCTGCATTCCTATCATTTTTTGTGCTGTCCTTAATATTTTGTTTTAGCTTTAATTTCTTTTAACATCGCTGCGTTTTATTTTTATTCGTATATTTTAAGCATGCCGTTAAAACACCGTCTGTTTTAAACGTAAGAACTCTTTTAATATATCTTAGTAATACTTATAAATTGTTATTAGTCAATTATGTAAAAATAGGTGCTGTAAATTCAACACTGATATAATACAGTGCATACTGTATTATATCAGTACAAAATTTGAGCCAAGAGCGTCGTTAAAATAGTTAATAATAAATAGTTCGCCATTGCCCTACTTTTTTGGCCTTAACTATGAACTTTAACTTGGTCTTAACAACTAACTTTTTGGCTGAACTTTTAAATTTATTTTTAAAAAGCGGGTTCGAATCTCATATGAACCTTCTGCTTTTCAATTTTGATATTTTTTGGAAGATCAGAATTAGTGATTATTATATAATTATAATGTTTTTTTTTTATAAATTATTTTGTTTTAGCTTTGATTAATTTTTGGCATCACGGATCTTAACAAATTAAAAAATTACTGCAGATCTTAACGTTTCATCATGACAAAAAAACAAATCTAACTTCATACTTTGTTTTGTTTCAAATTTGCCGGATTTTTACCAAAGAAAAATAATTAAATCTTTTTTTTCAAAGAAAATGTATCAACATTTTAATTTCGAATATTAAACTTCAAGCTTTCCAACAAAAGTTTTCTTTGTGGTCAAAAGATATTAATTAAAGATACACAAACATGTATTCATGCTTGGATGATTTTCATACCAAAAATGTTGTCGAATCACGACGATTTTCTTAATAAGATATTCTAAATTAAATGAAGCTCCACATTAGACGAGTAGGTCAAACAAAATTAATTGATATTAAATCAGATAATATAATAAGTTTTACAGATATTTTGATAAGACAGTGACAGCAATGATAATGATCATATTTTTATTTAAGTTTACATTGAAAAAACTTCTAAGAATAAACATTTCATTTCAAACAATATACCGAAAATAAATTTGTTATTTATAAATATGTAATAACTTTCTTTTAAGTAAATTGAATTTTTTTGAGCTACTTGTTGTTTTGTTAGGTGTTTCTTTATTTTCAATAAAAATATACCGTTATTAATAATTTATAAAAAAATAAAAAATCCAATTTTTAATGTCATAATATAAAAAAATGAGAAGCTTTTATTAATACATCTGTGATTTTTTTCCAACAAATTCTCTAATTAAAGATTACGTCAATACATCTGACATTTTTGACACATTGTCACTTTGTAAACACGTATCAGTTTTGTTGAAAATTCTTAACGAAGTTAGTCTGCTTATATATTTTCATGTTATATATTTTTCAGTATTTTAATTTTGTTATTGGACATGCTTTTAATATTTTTGAATTTTAATTTTAATTCACAGTACTGTTCGTTAAGGTCTAATTTATATCAGTTTAAATATTAGGTAAAATTTACGACAAAGTTATTCTTCTTGTAAAAAAAAAGTTAAATTTCCTGGAAAATTCCGAGGTAAAAAACGCCAAATACTTTGCAATATTTCTAATATATAAAGCAATAGAAATAACTCTTAGTTTCGCCGAATGGAAAATCAGTACATACTCGCAAAATGCGAGGAAACCTTTATATTAAACTTGCTATCCTGAAATATCATATGAAGGAATACAATATTACCTAATCTGAAACCTGCATTGGAATACAAATCTCATAAAGTCATGGCGACTGTATAATATACTACATATATATTCGTACAATAACGTCATAATTGAAAGCAGTCTTACATATGTAGCTATAAATAAATACACAGATAATAATTGATGTAATTATTAACCGTTGCCAGATGTTCGCTTAATTGGGGAATTCTCGGAAATTTCCAAAGAGGAGACAATCAGTCTGCTATAGTGAAAACCTGTGACACAATATTAATAATACGAAACCTTCTATCTGTTGTTAGTTAAGTATTATAGCACGCGATATAACATATTAGATGGGACATAAAATGCTAACGTATTCAACCGGTGAACGTACAATGTTGGCAACCGATAAATTCTGAGAAAAAGGGTATTTATTGCTCTCGGGTCTCATATCATTTCCAGAACATGTTCTCCGATATATCAGTGTTTTACGGATATTGTTCACGTGAGCTAATCCTTCTGAAAGTTTGCCCGTCAATTTACCTGGGTGTGTCGGTAAACTTTATTTCTCAATGCATAACATAAATTCAGCATTTTATGCGTGTATGTATCTACTTTATTGTATAAAAGTGTGACATTTTAAAGCTATGACATATTTCATTTAATTCTGAGCATTGCACTTTTATTACACTCCGCTCCAGTCCGCGGACGATTTACAATCATTATATTATAATCTAAGCAATAATGGTTTGTTCAAGAAAAAATAAAATGTAGTGTGAATATTAAATCGATCGGTAAAATAAAACAGTAGTGTATTAATTTAATAAGTTAAAAAAAAACTTGGACCTAAAATGTTAATTGAGAAATATTATCGCAGCTACAATATTATCAACTTTAATGTCTTAGAATGACAGTGAAATAATTAGATTCAATTAATTTATATATTTGTATTAAAACAATAAATAATTGATATAAATATGGTCTATAAACTATATTCGATCTTCATACGTTATAAATCTATTTGCAAATATTTGCAACGATAGCATAAATATACAAATCTTGCTTGTGTTTAGAAGTTAGAGAAATCTTTTATTTAAAATTATGAATCATGCAATATCCTTTGTTAATGTGATAATGTTCATTTGTATATATGTAGATAATAAATGTTCCAATTGATCAGTAATAAAAGCAATTAAATACTAGAGCAGTACAAACATATTTAAGTACGTTATTATTTTTTTAATACTTTTTATTTAGTTCAACTCAATAGCTAGTATCAGTAACTATAATTGTTCAAAGTTTATTTATACTTTTGAGGATTAATTTTTAATTTTTGAATGGTTATAATAATTTTTAATATTTGTAATCAGAATAATGCAATACCGTAAGACAAATTTTATCTTTATATTAAAACTTTTTTATTTGCAAAACCTAAAATAAGTCTAAATTCTAAATTCTATCTTAATTAAAATATCATTAGCCAACCTACAAAAGCTGCCACTGTAACTGTTGTTTACAAAGATGTTCGCAAAGTTCTGAAATTTATATTAATATAAGACAAACTTAGACTCAATTTTCCTAGAAGCATTTATAATTGCTTTATTAGGTCAAGGGTAGTTTGTAACTGAACTATTGTATATAAACCCTTAACTCATGTGAAAGTTAAGCAGAGAGAAATTTAAAGTCTCGTAATATTCAGTGCAAGTTTTTAATATGCCATCATTTGAATGGTTTTCATTTAAGTTTTTACATACATTGTGACCGGATTATTGCGTAAACGAAAATTACGCACAGCAAAAATTCTGAATATATGTGATTGTTTGAACGTCAAATATATTTTACTTTGATTTCCAACTGCTTTATATTTTTCTCTATTTATAAGAAAAAAAATTGTAATTATAGGAAATGGAAATGTATTTTTAAAACATGATATTTTTAAATTAAAATTATATTAACATCTGTTTTATATACATATAATTTTTATATGTATATTACATATACTTAAATATACATATATGTTTATATTGATCATATATGATCAGAATTTTTGCTCTTTGAAATTTTCGCTGTTTCCGTTTGCGCAAGTTTTGTTTGTTTATTCGCAATTTTCACCGAATCGTTACAACGTACAACTAAATAAAAAAAAACAGTTCTACAAACAAGGCTGAAAATCAGATAGATTTTCAATAAAAAGCAATCTTTATAATTTTTGTATAAATACATATTAACGTACCATATTTAAAAATATACAAGAATAAAATAAGTTTAATCAGAGAATATTTTATTTATAATATAAACAGCAAGATTTATGTAAAGTGTATAAAGTTAGTAGCGAGTGAAATAGTAAAAATAGTTTAATGTGTCATTTTATCATAGAATTTATAACAATATTATTTCCAACATGATGTTCTAAGCGAATTTTATTTATAATTAAGTTGTGCACTTATGTGATTTAAGTTAATATGCTAATAACCTATTACTTTAATCAAAATACTACAACTTAAAATAAGCCGTGTATGTAAGACATTTTTTTAAAAATAAAAAAATAAAGCATATGAGAATTTCGAGACCACCCATTATCGTTTGTACAAATTCCGTTATAATGAGACAAAAACTAATGGATTTTTCTCTCTTGAATTTGCAAAAAAACCGAACGAATTTCCTAATATAAACGAAGGATAATATTTAAATTATTTTATTATATTTTTTTTTATAACAAATCTGACCATTATAGAAAGTCTATGATATTATGTGTTGGATACACAATCTTTTTTATAGTGAGTATTGAACACATAAAAAAGTACTAGAAGTTCAAATGTCTCAATGCAAAGATATTGGGTGCGGGGTCTAAAGGTGCAAGAGGAATGTTTCTACAACCCTTAATTATTCTTAAATATTTTAAGCTTAGAGTACAGGTATTTAACACTAGATTTATATTCTAAGTTACTGCTCTGTTCATTTTAGGGAACTAACCAGTGGCGTACGGTGGGTGCTAATATTGGGTGTGCTATAAAAAAAAAAAAAAAAGTACATTTTTTCATTTTTATTAGCCGAGGTTTTGGCATGCCTAAACGGCCTTACAGCTTTTTCCCATATATAAATAAATAAATAAACATCAAACCTAATCTAAAATATTATTATATAAAAATATAAAATTTCCAATAAACATAAAATTATAATTATTTATATATAAAATCTAATCTTCTTTCTTTGATCATATTTTTTTTTATCACGCTGTCATAAAAAGTGCTCTTCTTTTTAATATCCATAAGGATCCCTTTTTCTTTTGAAATCAAGCTAAGGCCACATAGCCTTTCTTGGCCTTGGGTACTTCGATAACAATTATTAATTCGTTTCAGAGCAGAAAATGAACGTTCTGCTGAAGCAGTACTGCTTGGTAACTTTCGGTAACTTTCTTACAGCAATATAATATGTCAAAAGATTTGGATTGTAAAATGTTGTATAACACATCAGTTTTTCCAAAAAGGTTTGAAAATATGTGGAGAAGTTTTCTTGTTTCAAAATCTTCCAAAAAGCTAAGAAAACCTCGTGCTTTTATTACAGTGTCGGGGTCCCATAGTTCACAATTTTTCACGACGTCTCGAAAAAAGTCCGTAAATTCATTTCTGTATTTTTGCACTGTGTTACTTAACCGTGATGTGTAATTCCATCTTGTAGGTGTAACAGAAGGAAGTCTTCTACCTACAAACTCTTGTAAAGCATTTATTCGTTTGGAAGATTTCGAAAAGAATGCAGACAATCCATTTAAAATTTGAAAGAATGATTTGCACACTTTTATATTGGAAAGACCTTGTTGTAATGTTAAATTCAACATATGAGCATAGCAGTGTGTAAAATGGCCAGTGGATAAACTTGGAGTACTTTGGCTTGCAAACCATTAATATGCCCACTCATTACACTCGCCCCATCATAAGTCTGTCCAACTAATTTTTCTTGAATTTGAAATTCTTCAATTATATTTACAACGTGGCAAAATAAGCCATCGGCTGTTTTATCAGAGCTAACGTCTGTAAAGCCAATAAACCGCCCGTAAACTTTACCTTCATAAACAAAACACAAAACTGTTGAGAGCTGTGAGTTCGTCATTATATCTGAAGTTTCGTCAAGAATAATAGCGACAAAATTTGCTGAATTTACTTCTTCCTTAATATGATCTTTAATAACATCACCAATCGCTTCAATTATGTCATTCTGTATGGATGGGGAAGTACCACGAAACACCGTTGCAGTATTTAAATGAGTATCCAAAACAGAATCGTATTCTCGAAGTGCATTTAAAAATTCAAGGTAATTTCCTTTGTTTAGTGAATTACAGGACTCATCGTGGCCTCGAAAAGGTTGTTCCTGTTTTCCTAGATATACTACTGCGTCAATCATTCGTTTTAATATTTCTCTATTTTTATGAACTTGTTCATTATGTTGACTTATATTAGCTTTACGTTGAGCGTCAATCATGACTTCAATTCGTTGTTTTCCAAACATTTTGAGAGAGAAAAAATGATTGAACGTGTGACTGCGCTCTTTTGTGTTTTTTCAGTGCCGTTATCAGATGACTAAGGTCAGCAAATCCACTTTTACTCCACACGCTTCTTTCTTTGGAAAACAATATACATGGCCAACAGAACAATATAGATCGAAGTTCGCAGCCTGTTAACCACTCAGTTCGTTCATATGATGAAAATGAAAAATGTCTTGTATATTCACATTTATTGTCTTTATGCTTCATAAATAAATTGGGAAGAGGTGGACGTGGTTTGGCAATTTTGATTATCTTCAATTTAATTTCATAATTTCTTTTTGAAAATGAATTATTCAGAATATCTTCAACAGTATTCTTCATCATTACTGGGGTAAATAAAAAAATATAATCTAGAATAGAAAATTAAATATTGATCATATGTAAATAAGATAATAAACTATTTTACGCCAAAATATAAAAAATGAGTGACCTGTTATTGTGATATAATGTAATAAAAAAGCAGCGACGGACGCAAGTTTTTGAAGTACGCGCACCAAATTCGAGACCAATTTTACTACTGAGCGCTGCCAGCCGACAGATCGACTTCAGCCGTTAAATCTCGGAACAATTTACTTTAGTCGGCGGCCGCGCGCAAGGTCGGCGCGTTATATGTGTTGTTCCAAAACGATCGCTCGCGCGAAAACGTTCAGAGCGAATGACAAATACCAATGCATACTATACACTGCATATTAAAATTTTATAATTTTGCATACTACTGTATGCAAAATGATGTCGCTTTATGCCCTAAATTTTCTAAATTTCTAAATTTATATTTTAGATGGTTTTGCGGGTGTGCGCCGCACACCTAGCACGCCCTGAATATACGCCCCTGGAACTAACATAAGTAGTGTTATCGAAGTATTTTTTAATATTATACATAAACATTTATACCTTAATTTAATTTATGTTACTTTTACCATAAGTATACGAAATAAATATTTTGAACACATATTTTATTGAGATATTAAATGTGCAATAATTAAAATAACATTATCTTATATATAATTGTTCTAAGCCTATAAATAAATTAGATAATTATCCCAACCATCGTTCACATTAATCTATTCTTAAAAAAAAATTCCGGTATTATTGCAATCCCTATTCACTATGTATGCATATACCTCAAATGGTCGAGTGTGTGTAAAGAATCATGGATTCATACAGGTGTAATTATATACGCCATCTTTGTAGGACTTTTCATTTGATGAGCAGTCATTATCAGAATGAAGCGACGTTCACGTTAGAGCATCAACCTTTATTCGTATTCGAAACATCCAAATTCAAACCACATTATTCAAAACATTCTGTGGTTGTCGTGCCACCGCGAGCGTGGGACGCAATTATCGAATCGAACAATATGGACCATAATTGCTATCGGTCCGATTTACAAAGGCCAAGAGTTAATCTTCAGTCTCTGCCGAGTAAAATCCATCGTCCGTCCACTTCATCGCCAACACCCCTAACTCTAATGGACTCGTTATTGTGTTTTCATCCACCTACCACCGACGAAACATTGGTGGTAACTGGTTTTTCATTCGACGTCCATCAAGGCATTATTCTTTTCTGCTTTCGACGTTCGCATTAATCTCGCCATTTTTCTTGTTGTTGGACCTCCACCCCCACCTCAATCCAAACGAGGGTCGTTTTATTTGCGAAAATATCAATTAGACCCCCCTGCCCCCATGCGTCATGTTTATTTTCATAAAAAAAAAACAATGAAAACCAGAACGTCCATCAATCAAAGCCATCGGCCTTAATTACGCCATTAAAGTGGCCCTTTTTTGTTGTGAAAATCTGTTTATACGTTAAACTGGGACGTGGAAGTATGAATTGCGATGTAATACAGTGACGGGGTAATCGTTTTAGTAACCATGTTTGAAAAACCCATCGAGAATGACCACTTACATTAAAACACTATTGGAAAATTACGCGGAGTTGACGAATCAATAAAGTAGCTGATAAAAAAATATTTATGTTTAAATCTCATTTACCATATTAAGGGACATAACGCATTGTCTTGTTTTTAGACATGTTTTCTAATTATTAGTTAATTAAATAAATAATATAACACTAGAACATGAAACAGAAAATTACATCTACAATATAGCAATGTGTATTAGGCAGTTACAACATATATTATATCTAAAAATAAGGTAAATTATTACAAAATATATATATTTCCTTTCAGGGAAAAAACATTCTAAAGATTTTTTATCTAACCTTTCCAAGAATAACAAGAAATATCTCAACCCTTTAGGAATCATTTTTGTCGATATATATTTATATACTAATGTATCCACATACTGATATTATTATTCCGGACAGTATAGAATAAATCAAGAAATAATCGATAAAATTAACAGTATATTTAGTACCCATATACTTAAAAAGAAAACAAGGAACAAAATAGCGTTTCATACCCTAATTCATATTCCGCCCGTGGGACGTTAAAATAATACAACAAAATTATATATACTCGACGAAAATCCGCATTGTGGCACCAGAGCAAACTAAATATTTAACGTAACGGTAGACTTTATTGCGTCGACCTGGTAACACTTTAAGGGGTGGGGTGGTTATTGTTATTACTGCTTTAACACTGAGATCAAACATGAATTCGATGTCTCCAGTTTTGGTGACAAAATTGCTTAATGTCTGTAAAAAGTCAGCTATTTAATATATTCTCTGAACGAAGACAATAGAAAATAATCAGTACATATAACTTTGTACACAAATTGTTTTATTGTGTTTTATATATTAGCCTATTGTTATTTAAAACTTATTAAAAACTAATATTTTAAATTTAAAAAAAACTTAGTTATTATATATAATAGCAATAAATAATAAATAACATGAAGGTATTTTATTATGTGACTGTGAATTTATATAAAAATGTAAGGGTTTCAACCACCTGTATAATTTGTTTTAATTGAGATGCCATTCTAACTATAATTTAGATCAAATAAAAGTAAAACCACATGCAGTTTCTAACAACAGTATAAGAGAGATCTCGTGACCAAATAATTGCGTTAATAATTGTAAATATTACACGGACCACTTATTGTTAGCACATCCCTTCTGAGTCGTTAATCACGCATTAGTACCATAAAAAGCGCTACATTCTAACTATCGCAAATTAATATTGTTTTTTTTACCATTAGTTATGGGTATGTCAATTGACTGGCAAACATCGTTATCTACTTTTCGTCGGAGCTGTCTCGCACCAGTATTATAAAATATATGACACTTGGTCACAGAGGGGGAGACGTATTGCCACTAAAAATCTAAAGTGCACTGCGAGAACACAGCTGCACCACAGTCATCAAAGCCGACAATAATACAACTCGATACGCCACCGAAGACCCTCAGACTTCCAAGAGCTGCCATTTGAACTCCATCATCTGATAGCTGCATCTACAGTGCTCTAGATATGGGTCAATTTATACATATTTATAAAATAAACTGTTACTAGTTTTTCTGACATTTATTAAGCTGCAAAGTCCCTTTGGCATTAAAACCCCTAAAATATCATTATCAACAAGTCTTTCACGTGTTTTATATCATGTTAATTATTATAACACCTTGTAAGTGTCAAAATTCAATAATCCAAAAATCACTGGCAACCTAGTGGCGTCCAAAAGGTATAAAACACGACCATTTTCGGCGTTCAACCCTTATTTAAAATATCCCGCCGGGAATAAACTAACCGCCCAATTTCCTTTCACGGAAATTGCGCCTTTGATGTCCGCTAAGTGTTATTTATTTTTCTTTGTTTTTATTTATGCTTTCATTTGCCACTTCCCCAAACCTCTAGCGAATCTGATCTACGGCCGTCGAGCGCTTAATTTATTTACAATAAACACTCGACGGTAGTAATGGAGTGTATTTTTCAATTTGATGTTCACCCGTCTGCAAAATTGAATTGAAGGAAATTGCGCCTGTAAAAAGCCATCGGTTAATTACTGATCGTATCGTTTGCGGTTAGAACGAGTTAAAATATTTAACCGCGACGTCCGCGAATATGTACATTTTATAGATCAATTTTTTTATTGTGTAAAATTAAATAAAACTTCTGTTTGTTTCAGGTATGGCAGTCAATATGAAGATTTATATGCTTTGGTGGTATCAAAGATGCACAGAATATCAGGTGTGAACTGAACAATGTTTCAGTTTTTGTTTTGTAATAAAATGCTTATTGTATTCAATTTTATATTATTATTTAAATAATATTCTAATGCCTGCATTACACTCTCTGGAAATTGGCCAAGGTTGGCCAAGGACGGAGATTATAGTGGGTTACTTCAGTCGAGTTCGGTTCTGCCCGCTCTAAAATCTCTCGGAAGTTGTCCGAGTTAAAGTGGGGGTAATTCAGTCGACTTGGCCAGCTTCGAGCGCTTCCGAACATTGTCGGCAAAAGGACCGGACACAAAGGGTCCGAATTCGGAGCTGCTCTTTCGAGCGCGAGCGGTGAGATACTTCCCCTTTCGCTCTCTCGCGTGTTAAGTGACGAGAGTGAGAGAGATTATGATATGGTTTTTCGCAAACTGAGATAGAACGAGTATCTCGGTTCAATTTCAGTATGTGTGTAGGCGTCCTGTGGTTAACACGCATTTCGAGCGCTGCATCGTGGTCACGTGGTAAAGTTATAATACCACATGCTTTTTGGGGACTTCAATAGACTCTTACTGACATCTTTGAATATTTTAGGGCACTAAAAGGGATTAATTATATTTTTGATAGTATATTCTTCTAACAGATATCGTTAATTTACTTTTTTTCATATAAAATTGAATAATTAAAAAACAATAAACAATTGATTGACTGTACGAAAATATTTTTATAGATCACCTTAATTTATAATTTTGTATACGAATAGTTGGATTTTTTTTGTATTTTGTATATTAGCTTATTGTTGCTGTTAGATTGTTATTTGAAACTTATGAATAACTTATTTTAAAACTAAAATTGTATAAAATCTATTTTTCAATTTTTAACCATTTCTCATATTTATATATATTACCACGAAGTTCATTTTCTAATCTTGAATATTGCAAGATTATTGATTCCATATTCATAGAAGTCTCGTGGTTGCTTTTTTTTTCGAACCAAACAGAATTTCTGATCTTTCAGTAACTGTTTTCTTAATCTTTTGAGTAGTGAATTAATTTATACACATTTAATAATTTGTAAATGCGCATGGAAGTAAATTAATTTTACGTATTTTGCCATAATTATAGCATTTATAGTAAATTATAGATCAAAAATCAGTGCTTCTGAACGTTTTATTGCTTTGATTTATTGTACTACTTTTTTTGTTAGTATGCTTTAATAATTTATTTAACTCGTTTCTATTATTGAATTTCGTTAATTTATTTTATATATTATTTGGCTTTTGTGGTCGATCTTTCACTGTTTTATGGTACCACAAATAGTGATATATTTACTTATATAACTGAAGAAATATTAAATAAAAAACAATATATTTATTTAATATTTTTTTTTTAA
Source organism: Plectrocnemia conspersa (assembly GCF_051122295.1). NCBI lineage: Eukaryota > Metazoa > Arthropoda > Insecta > Trichoptera > Polycentropodidae > Plectrocnemia > Plectrocnemia conspersa. Next base: position 29,256,110 of record NW_028277174.1, read on the forward strand.
TTTAAAAGATTTTTATAGAAAATAATACTTTTAAATTAAAGAGTGCGAATTAAATAAACAACAACAAATATGTTTTCTTAATTTAAAAAAAATATTGGGAGCCTTTGAATTGATATGAAAAAAATTCTACAAAAACCGGATATAGTAATAGAAAAGTTTTAAATTAAATTATAAAAACATACTAATACAAAAAAGTAGTAATTTATTCAAGCGGTGTTAGTGATACATTTTAGAAAAAAATATTGCAAATAACCTAAAAAAATAATGACGAAGAGAGCAAGGACTGCATAATATAGTGGATGTTAAGCTACAATAATATTTTTCAAATTTAAGTTTAACCCTTTGAGTAATGAGTTAATTTATACACATTTGTTATTTTGTTAGTATACACCTGGGAGTGAGTTAATTTTACATAATTTTCTGTTGTCTTAATATTTTTTTTTATTTTTAAATTTCGTTAATTTATTTTACATATTTTATTATATGTTACTCGGCTTTCGAGAATTTTTTTATATTAATTTAAAGGCTCTCAATATTTTTTATAAAATTAATATAATATTTATTATGTTTATTTATGTCGTACATTTTAATTTATTGATTTTATTATCTATAAAAATCATTTAAAATGAATGAAATTAAAAAAACTATTATATAAATATGTTATATAAATAAAAATATGTCGATTGCCGTACATGTACGGCGATACCGCTCAAAGGGTTAATCGATAATATATCATTTTTTTGAAGTAAAATATTAAATATTTTCTTTTTGAAGAGCTTAATTGAATTCTTAATGCTTTATCGTGTTAGTTGTAGACTTTATGTGTCACTTAAAACATATATAAATAAATAATATACATTAGTTCAATTTTATCTTCACGTCGTTTTAACGTAGATTAGCATTAAATATGACCTTAAAAGTTGTTATTTCATTCTTCAAAAGATTCCAGCTTATTGAATATACCCCAGATAAAAAAAATGATGTACATCAAACTTTATTTATTTATTTCATTAAATCTTTCGTTAGGTTACACTAACATGCGTAAGCCCAATGCGTTATCAGTTGGTACAGATTTACCCCGTTGTAACGCATTGGACTTATGCGTGTCAGGTTACAACAAATTATTTAGAAAAAATACATTACATTGTTTTTTTACTTAAATAAAGATATCGAGTTAAACCGAAATCTGTGGTTTACCGTTTTTCACTCAATACTCGATTTACATATTGGTTACTTTGCGTGAAATTCGAAGGATTACTTTTGTTTCGCATTGCGATTACCTAGGATTAATTTCGGGTTTTTGGGATCCCGGATTTTCCGTCCCTTGCTCTCTGTTTTTACCGACCTTAGTATAGGTCCGGGTCCGATTTACAAATTCGTATCGGAAACCGGGTCGCGAGGAAAAAGGACCCAGGGCGAAGGGTTGGCCACCCTCTGAAATTTATCGCCCGATTTTTTTTCTCGCCCCGGGCAAAAGCATACACACACAGCTAAACAAAAAAAAGCAACGACGATAATTATTTTTTAATCTCGCATTTATCGGTTTTGTACAAACAAGGCGCGCGGAAAAAGTGTAGTCTGTTAATTTTTCTTTATTGCCCATTAGGACTCATTAAGGCGTAATAAACAAATAAATATGAGCGAGCAGGGCTGCTATTAAAAAGGGGCGGTTTTTGCGTTTCGTTTGCCCTTTATTACCTCTCGCTCTTACGCGTGAAATTTATTTAAGAGTTTGATTAAAATATATTGCCTGTTTGTGTCATAAAAATCTCACTATGAACACTAAAAATAAAACAAACACTAACTGACATACGCTTAAAGCTATATAACATTATTAGCTTTACTCGTTTTTTTTAATTATAATATTTTTGTACATGACTTGGCTTTTATAAAAACAGTTTATGCAAAACTAAATGAAAATATTTTAATATGAGTATTATAAAAATAAATCCACAACATTTTTTTTATTTTTGTATATCTATAGGTATAGTATATGTAGAAATATATCTTATTTGATAATTTTTATTATCGATCATGATCATGAACTTGCTGTAATGCTGATTATTATCGCAACCAATATTGTACAAAATTGTACATTTTTTTCATATACATATATTATTAAAAGATATAGTTATTAATGCCTATTTTATTTACACGACATTAACGAGATTATTTTTTTGTGGCAAAAATATTATTTATTTATTTTTCTTTATTGTCCATTAGCACATTAATGCGCAATAAACAAATATACATGAAAGGGAGAACCCCTATTAAAAAATAAGGGCGTGGCGGTCTCGGTCCGCCATTATTTTGCCAAGACAAACGATGCTATTTGCAGAGCGGTTCAGAATTTCAAGAACGACCAAGTTTCGTTTGTTAGCCGAAAACAATTAACCCTTACGATTTAACCGGCGGTTCAAAGATAACTCGCTCGCACTATATGCAACCCAAGGGTGTCTCTCGTGTATTTTTCATTAATTGCCGGAAAAACGCCAACTCGTGATTTAGCCCTTCAGCGTCGTTAGTCGTTAAGCCAATTTGCTTATTTAATTTGTTGAGGTAAAACCTATTAGCGGCAAGGCCTGGTGTGTGTATGTAATGTTTTAATTAAGTAAACGGTTCCAAAATTGCGTCTTACTGGATGGCGAAACTTTCCCATTTGCTTCATTTCATCAAAGGACTAAGACCAAATTCGCCTGTTTTGATAATAATATTCCAAATCGGTTTGACTAAACAAACTTTTCCTTTCGCTCGTAACGCTGCATTCAGAATAATCTATGGCAATAGTTTGAAATTTGTTAGAATTAACCCTCATACTTTAGGATGATGAAAATGATTACAATAATAACTAAATTAATTAACCTTATTATTTTAAAATTAATAATAATAAAAATATGGAATGTGTACTTGAAAATAAATAAAAAGAATAATAATCGAAACACACGTACTTATTAATTTATATATTTTTTTAAAAATAAGGTTACTTCAGCTATTGTCTCAATTGCATATTTTTCTCGTTCTTTTTTTATAAAGAAAAATGCCACTAAATATATTTGATGGCATTATAATCGCATCGTGCACAAATATTTAAAATTCACAACAAGAATACAAATGTTTTTTGTTGAATATCGTTCACGTTTCTCGAGCATTACGCATGATACTATATTCACACAAGGACTTCATTAAGGCAAGTGAACAATGCATAATTAGTAATCCGAAACAATTCTAGAACTATGTTAATCAAAACGTATAATTGAATCAAAACTTAATGCTGTATAAAGATAGTATTTCATATGATGATTTTAAGAATATTGCTAATGGATTTACGAATATTAAAAATTCTATTTGATATTTCAAATAAAATTTAAATATAACGTTATATTTAAATTTAATTTGAAATTTTTGATATAAAATATGGTGTATTAATTTAAGAACACCTAGTTCAGACTATATACTATGAGTTTGTTATAAATTATATTGAAAAAAATATTCTAGAATTTTTAGGGCTTATTTACAGAATTCTGTATTGTCAGATTTTATATACAAGATCCTACAATTTTATATAACTATTTTACTATAGATTTTTTATCTGTAATAAATAAATTATTCAAAAATCAATTACTGTATCACGAAAAAAATATTGAATATATAAAAAATATTTAGTGAGAAAATCATATATATCTACATATGTATGATTATCTACATATTTTTTTTAGGTAAATTGGTTTAGTTAAAAGCTCACTGATAAACCTAATACCATTATATTTACATACATACATACATTTTATTCAATTAAAATCTAAATTTAAACGTTAAAATAAATACACTTTGCGCACAAAAGAAGTTTTTATTTATGTTGTAATATTTTAAAGTAGTTATTTATATACATATATATAATTTATTTCAATACCTTATTTTTCTAGAACCCATCTTATTCTTATTATAAGTTAGGTATGTGTGTACATACATTCGTTCCTCTTATTAGGTATATTTTAGAATATTCCAAAAATTACTAAATTAAACTTTAGTTTATTTTTAGTATATATTTCTAAATAGTGTAGACATTTCAATTCACACAAATCCAAATTTTTCTGTTCTTGTTAATAATGCTCATTATTTTAGTAAGAGCTGCAAGGATCAAAAGTAGTTCAGCTGCGGTCTATTCTGGACATTTTATTGTATTGAAAAAAAAAGATTAAAATTCATTTGAGCTTTTACAATGATTATTTATCTATATTTTTGATTTATTTAAAATATGAGCTATAGTATTTTACTTACCATTAGCTTAGATAAATGTTATGTCGAATTCTAGAAAGCCTTACCCGAAATATTTTCCGTCGAAATGCCGGAAAATGTACAATGAAATGCAAGAATGTGGATATTTTTATATTGAATGTCCAAAATAGTTAACCTTGGGAGCACTTGAATATAATCACTAAGAAATATGTAATTAAACTATAATATTAAGAGACAAAAAAAACTATCATGTATTTTTTGTTCCATAAATGTATAACAATATTTTAGTTTTAAGAATGTTAATTTTTTTACATAAGGAATAGCTATTTAGTTATACAATTTCTGAGTCACATTAAGTTTGTGTAATTACTATATATACGTATGTTTTAATGGCTTTGTCTGCGTCTGTAGAATCCAGTTGACCCCAAAGATAGAGCTAAACGCTGAATCTCTAACGTCATAGCTGGACCATTCGCGTGAAGAGAGAAGCAGCTGCTTTTCAATCGAAGCGTAGCGTAGCTCCTCTTGTAACGAGTTCGAATGTAAACTGGTGAAGGTTTCTACTAACGTGAATGATATGTGCTATGTGCTACCAGGGCCGCCGAGAGCGAATTCAGACCCTGGAAAAACAATGATTCCGGGCCTCATGACAAAAATGCCATTTTATATACTTTTTAATATCGTAATATAAATTCTTGAATAAATAATAATAGGTACGAGTAAACCCTTTCTCTGCTACAAATAAATACAAAAATTAGCCACTGTTGCGATGAGATATATTCTAATTAGGCATTAAGAATATCTACTCATAATATTTACATAATAATTAGTCGTGTTTTCTTTGCTGCTCAGTGTTGCCATGTAGTGAATTTCCAGTCCAGGTCAAAAGCATTAAAATCGTGCCATTGTGGTAAAAATGTTCGATTATCAAGCTTTTTATAACAAGATTACGAGTGAGAATCGAATAAAGCACATTTAAACCGAATTTTGCCCAATAGAAGAGCGCAAAAAATAATTATCCCTTCTCAGAAGTCAAAAATCCACGTCAAAAGCAATAAAATCGTGCCATCGCCATCGCAGTGAGAACGCTCGTTACCGAGCGTTCCCACTGCGACGGCGCCGACACGATTTTATTGCTTTTGACGTGAATTTTTGCCTTCTGAGAAGTGATAATTATTTTTGCGCTCTCCTATTGACCAAAATTCGGTTTGAATATACTTTAATCCGCCTTCTTATATTAAAAGTCTATAGTTATATCGGTAAGGATAGATATTATATTTTTAAAACATAGTGTAATATGAGAAATGAAGCAATGTGTGAGATGCGATGTCTGTACTTATTCTTCTGCTCATTTTTTCTTGACTTGACCTTCTAAAAAGTTCTAAAACTGTAATTAGTTTTAGAATTAATGCAGCACTGTATGCATCTGGTAATGCTATACATTTCTATGTGTTTCTAAAGGCTCTGAACATCCGTTGTAAATGCATTTAGGGATGCTAAGCCCTTAGATATTTCGATAGTCTTAATATTTGCACTTTTTGTAAAGACTATTTTATTGTATATATTGCGCTTTTAACGGCTATGTTCGACAAGTCCTTTTCTCACTGTCAAGACAATTTAAATTTCAATATTAATCTTAATTTCAGTGTTTTATATCTGACCTAGTGGTCCTTACATATATTTTTTTACTTTTTTTGTTTCTACTGGTTGTGAGAGAAAAGTTTTAACACATTGAAATTGTTTTTTTATTGTTTTATCAATTTAAATAGTGTAACTAAAAAAATTAGTAATTTGATTTTTATTTAATATTATGTTAACACATTTCGGTCTGATATTTTCACGGAATTTTAAATATATACATATATTTCTATATTTTGCTAAAAATTTACATTTTAAAAGCTACAAAAATAATTATAATATATTGCCATCTCTTAATTTTTTTTTTTACAAGTTCAAGTTGAAATATTGTAAACTTTCGATAGCGCGTAAAACGGACCATACTGTGCTAAGACATTATAATCCGTCCACGCGTTTTCGCGTGATTGCAAAAATTTACGGTCAGCCTGTTTACAATTTATTAAGGGTTTACAATAAATATTGTTTGAACAAAATGAATATTTAAACTTCTATTTTTTTTGTATCGGTATAAAAATAAAACTTTGCACAAGTTACAGCACTGTATATATTAATTTAATATGCATTCTACTCTCGAGTTCCATTCATGTAAATTTGTATGTTAATACTAATCGAATATAGATCGCATTAAAACACCTGAATTACTATGTACTGCACGAATTTCGGGTCACTTCGTTCGACCTCTTGACCCAATGCCCGACGCGGCCTTGCATTAACCTTACGTGTTTATTGTAGCTACAATGGCACCTTATTAAAAATTAAAAACGAGGCAACTTGGAAACATATGTATATATGTAAATTGTATATTATTTTTTTAATTAGCTTTATATTGTCAATACATTTTATTTATAATTACAAATGCCTTTCTCCTTATTATCACGTTTAATTAAATTCTTTGTCGCTCCTATGTTCTTGTAAAATAAATAAAAAATGTAATAATGGCGCTTCAATTTCCTTTAGTGGATGGTGTGTATTATACTAGGGTGTGTCAAAGGAAAATATTTGAGATATAAATTCCTTATTTGTATGTTTGACAAATAATGCAACCGACTTTTTTGTTAAAGAATTGTTCAAAATTGATACAAGAGAATATATTTTTATAAATTTATGTTAATACATCAATGCTTCTAAATTGAAATTCACTATCTAGACTAGACGAGACTCGCCGCGTTCATAGCGTGCATTTAAGGGATAATCACTGTTTAAATGCGCTCTAGTGTCATTAGTCATATCGGACCTTAGGGCCATTAACCGCACGAACGATAGGTCATATTCAGATTGGAAACACTTGGCACAAGTGGGCTTCAGTTCGCAGCCAATCGGCACTCGGGTATATCAAGATTTACATATACATAGATCTCACTATAATTATGATAACATATATAGTAATAGTAATTAACAAGGACCTTTGAAACGAAAAAAAATATATTTGGCCGTCATTTATTTTTATCTTCCACTTGCTGTAGAAGTTGCGGAGTTGCCACAATCAAGTATTTTGGCGATTATTTTCCTGCTTGATGAGCATATAGCACAAATTGACAGTAATCTGGGGTCTATAGGGGAAAAGAAGAGGCCCTATAATGCTTCTCTGTGGCACTCCCATTGGTAGTTTTCTCGGGAATGAGTTTTATCCTTTGATTGAAACAGTGAATTTTCTGTCGCGAAGATAACCATCAATTAAGCGGATAAGTGTATTTTTTTCATTTTATTTATTTTTTATTTTTTAAATTTGTAAGAAGTTTTATGTAATTTTAAAAGTAAACAATGGAAATGGTTATATACCAGTATTGTGCATTTATACCTATGTCTATTTTTGAAATATACTTTTACAAAAAATCGTGCCAGACAATGTCGAAGGCCTTTTCTATATCTTGTATGCCCGTGTCTTTCATAATATTCATTTTTTTATATAAACTCGGTAGCTCTAGTGAGCTGGTGTGCCGTCGAATGATCTAAAATCAAAATGATTCTATGAAATACATTATCCCTTTAATAGACGGTTGTTTAGGTATTACATATATTTTATGTTCTATGAATAAAGCATTTATACATATTTAATGGCCGATATTGCGATTAAGCAATATTGAGTTATCTTATTTATTTGGAACTTTGTGCAACACGGTCTTTCGTATTATCAATTTGTAGTATTTAGACTGTCTATAAAATATTATATTTGTTAAATCTTTTACAATAATAATTATTTAAGAACAAGTAAATTTAAATTAAATTTCAAGTAAATTGGAGCAAAAGCGTAAATAATATTACACCTGTTTTTCCATCACATATATTTTGAATACAGATGATAAGCCTCAAGATCAAAGCTTGAAGGCTTATTGCAGGCATTCCATAATTACGCTCAAAGATATCTTATTATATAATTTATGTATGAGTAAAAATAATGTTTATCCTAGATTACTTTGCTGACGTTGTTTCTCTAAGCTCCCATCAGAGCATACTTGTGAATAAGAAAATCGATTACGCCTACGCTCTGATGTTTTGCTTGTATCCAGACACACGTTTCGGCCTAGGACATATCCCCGATATCCTCCGGGATGTTATGAAATATGCATGGCGTAGGCAGCTTTCACGCAATTGTGCCGTCTTCGGTTGCCCCATCCTCGTCATTTTCGTTACGGCCCTTTGCCGAATTTGAAAACTCAATGTCTGCGTGTCCAAAGTCCGAGAATAAGGTCCAATAGGAAAGGTCCCGAATGGGGAGGACCGTCCAATTTGATGCGGCGCGCACGAATAATGCCGTATTGGAATGTCCAGATTTTTATATATTATGGGACGAAAGGGAATAAAAATGGAAGTGTATTGGTAATAAGTGACTGGGAAAGGCTAAAAGTTTTTTTTATTTTCTTTCGAAGCGTATCTATGAAAATGCACGTTCTTCCATTGATCGAATGTAACGATGCGTCAGATTAATAGAACATTTATATGCGTTTTTAACCCCTTCCAAGCTATGCCCATCATATTAAGTGTAGACAAGTGGGTCACTAGCGCGAAGTGCGTTTGTAAGACCGCATGATTTTTTAACGAAATCGGATAGTTGTTTATCTAAGCTTCGACTTATTGCTGAACGATTTCATTATTATTGATATTATAATTTAAGGCATTTATTTCAGTATTTCGAATTTCGCGCTAGAAAAGAAGACGTCACAGTGTTGCGTCACTTGCGATTGTACAAGGCTGCAACAATAAAATTGTAAAAAATGTATTTTTTTACCAATTTATTATTGCTATTTTATTCACGGTTATTTTTGTCGACTTCATCAGCTGAAATATTTTCTATTTACAATTGAAAGGAATAGCACACATTATAATCATAGAAAGGCTAATTCTACTTAAAATTAAGGCGTTTTCACCGTTATTTTTTTTAAATTTAAAATGAAACACAGTGGGATACTACTTAGCGGTTTAAGGTACTCGCCATAAATCACAAATGATTAAATATGTATCGCCTTGAGAATAGATAATGCAAGCAACTGTTTTAATCTAATTTATCGACCAACAGAAAATTATTTGAAAGAAATTCGCCACCTTATTAAAATTGATCGTGCCACCGAAAAAATGCGGACCACAAAATTTTCTATGAAGGGGCCATAAATATAAATACTAGTACTCCGGCAACTTTGTCTTAATCAAAACTCTATAATACAGACATTTTATATATCTTAGTTTTATTCTCGACAGCCAGCCGGATCTGCCATATTATTTCAACGTTATCAAATTACTGCGAAAACAAAAGTTCCTCATAAATTTAAAATTCTATACATAGGTGATTATATGATCGTCAAATATATTTTACTTTTAATATTTTTCTCTATTTTTATGTAAAAATGTAAATATATTATAAAATATTTTTAAAACATGATATTTTTAAATTAAAATCATATTAACATCTGTTATATATACAAACATAATTTTTTCATACATATTTATGTATGTATGTGTATATTGAGCATCTATGATCAGAATTTTTGTTGTTTGAAATTTTCGCTGTGCACAATTTTCGTTTGCGCAATAATCATTGAACCTGTTTCAAATTAATGACTATAAAAATAAATAAAAGAGTCATAACACTGCTAAAAAATCTTTGCATAAAAGTAGGGGTCAAAAATATAATAAAATAAATATTTTTTTGGCTTTTCAATTTTTATTTATTTATAATATATGCTATTGTATATAACGGTTTTTAAGGACACGGCAACTGCCATAGTTTCTTAGTAACTTAAAACTTTTTTAAAATAGACCTTGTGAATATCACGGCTAAGTTTGTCAGCCATCTTGATCCGCTAAAATGGTGGTTTAAAGTTTATAATTTTTTGAAAATTTTTATAGCCGCTATTTTGAAACAAAATATCGTTTAAGGGTTACTTAAAATAATATTTATTAAAAAATCGTTGTACCCTAAACCTAGTTTTGTCATTCCGTTTAATAAAAATATAGGTTGCGTTGACAAAACGGACACGATGCTCAATATATAGCATTAAAAGCGACGAACATTTTCTAGATATTTTAAGCTATCACTGCATTATATATCAAGTACTTTTATCTAGCAAGATACTTGCTAACAAATGTGTAGTGGGTATTGCTTTTAAGATTGCTAACTCGATTAAAGGAAAATCTCTTCAAAAATGTAGCTAGATGAAAAACTACTTGACCTGATCTTACACACGGATGTGAGGTGGTAAAGTCAAAGTAGGTTTTTAAAATGGTTTCGAGATTTGTTGGACGAAATCATTAATTTTCTCGAAGAAAAAGAGATAATTAATAACATATGCTTAACCCAAAATTGGTTTTGTGACTAATATCACAGAAAAACTAAATTGATTTAATTTAGATTTACAATAAAAAACAACACCATCTGTGATTTCATTAGGAGCATTTCTGTGTTCAAAAGACACGCTTTAGTTATTATAGTCTCATTAACTTTCAGGCACAGAAAATAATCCAGACGTGTTACATCAATTGTATTGCTACGAATAATAAACATATGTAATTATAGTAATTATAAAACCTTATATGGGCTGTGCTAGCTCTACGCATTATGGTCGTACGTATGGGTACGTGTGCGTGTGTGAGTCTATATTTTCATGTGTCTATGGCGCTCTCGCTTACAAAGGATACTTCGAACATTGTGTCATATTATTTAGAATACGAAATAAGAGTTTATTTACATATTTTAGAATATATTTTAATTGTAATCAACATTTAAAAATATTATTTTTAGATGATGATATACTTCTTGCGTTATCCCGCGCCCAAAGGCTGAGATTTAGAGCCACGTTGAAAATGTTAACAATTAAAACACCATATCATAAATTAAAGCATTTTGGTCTATATACTATAATTAAATATTCGCTTTCATATGCTTGTGGCAACTTTGATTTAGAAACTAATCATCTTTAATAAAGGTACCGATATTAACTTATTCATAAACTACACTTTGCTCAAAAGCGTTGACGCGCTTACAGTTTTCAATCGTAGGATGGAAACAGTTTTTGAACATTGATGTAGTCAAATAGTATTTGTAGGGATATTGGAATATAGCTTATAGTTAAAAATATGTAAAAGTTGTATAACTATATTTCCTAGAAAAATATTAACGCAAACTATTAATGAAAACTGCCTACGCACAGATAGGATTCTTCTAGCGTGATAACGACAAGATCTTCCAACTACCCCCAAGGGGTTAATATAAGTCGTGTAAGAATTAAGATTGGCGATACGTGTGCGGATATAACGTAAAACTTTGTTATTACGCCTCGACCGCGGAAAGATTCTCGTCGGATATGTGTAATGCGTTATATATTGCGGTGCGGTAGGTGAACCAAGAAAGAAAGAAAAAACACTAGTGGTAAAAGCGAAAAGTCGTGTCGAACAGACGTGGCGGCCATTTTAAAATTTAAGTATGCACATGTCATTTATCACACATGGATCTCGAGAGTCGGGTGAGGTAATTTATTGTAGGGGTAGGTCCCGTTGAAACTTTGACGCAAGATTTAAAACCACTTCATATTTTTTGCTCGGATTACGTTTCCATTAGCACATAGTGGTTGAAAAGATTTTTTTGAACTGTTGCTTAACGTATTAGAATATAAATATTATTAAAAAATAAATTACTTTCAAATATTAATTTTGATAAAAAAATATGTTTTCTGCCTAAATATCCAAGTAAATCATTTAAATATGATTCACATTCATATAAAAAATACTATTTTATTAGAGAGATATCCATATTATATATTTAGTATAGGGAGCTAGAGAACTTTATTATCAATAATCGATTTATATAATGTGGTTGCATTCATTTTTTTATCGCAATAATTTTATGGACTCCATACAACTCGTTACTTATATATAAAAACAAAATTATTGTAACTATCGACCGAAGTAGCTATGCTTCTATAAACTGTTATTCGTAAACTTTTTATCCTTGGCCGTCTGTCCCCATTGAACACTTCATCTCATTAAAGGCAGCGGTGATCTCTGCTTCTCGAGATTACAGTAATTTAAATTGCCTTCATGGAGCAAGGCTCTTCTCATCCTCCTGAGGATGACACACCAGAAAACAACTCGCCGACAAAAACCCATAGATAGTTTGCTCCCTTTGGAAAAATGTGCTCTGATAAACGTGCCGTTAGAAAAGTTATTTTGCTTTATTTATTTTCCAAAACATGCAAACTATATTTTTATATTGCTCAACATACCTATTAGTATGTTTAAATAGGCTTACCATATATCTTACCATATGTTTCAGTTTCATACCATTGGTCCCGGTTTTACTAAATTTCATAGATGATTTCTTTAAATTTCTTTTCTTTTTTTTAGCTCCCAGCATACCGTCATCCAACTTATAACACATCTCATTTTCGTGGCGACCATTTTCTTAGCTCTTACAAAAATTCGAAATGACCTTGTTTTTAGCTGTCCCAGTTTTAAGTTTCATGTTTAAAGCGTTTTTTAGTCATTCAGATTTATTTGTAATAATTCACATGTCTTTACAACAGTTTAGAATAAATATCGTTTTTAAAACTGTCATATTTTACAAAAAATCAGTTAGTTACTGAAATTTTATTTTGTGAAATCTCGGAAATTTAAAAAATATATTTTAAATTAACTGACAATTGATTTAGTAAATTCAAATATAATGTTTTTAACATTTATTTAACTAGAGATTTTGCCAAAAAAATATTTTGTACTTTTTTTCATTTGATGGTTTTGTTTGTAACTTAGTTTTTTTTAAATATTTTTAATTTAATTAGTCTATAAATTTCACTTTATTCAAATTAAGTTTGAGCTTCTTTAACATTTCCGATAATAATTAAGAAATTTTATGACAAACTAAAAAAGTACAATACTCATTTTGGTAATTTTGAACTAATATATGTTTACTAAAATATTAATTAAAATATCAATATTACATAACTTTCATCAAACGTCACCTTTTTATGACTTATTCTATCAACGAAATCAATAAAAGTTCAATTTACCATTTAAATTTAATTTTTCAACCTTATATTATAACATTTTTATTGTACATTCTCTAAATTACTTATTTATAGTTTGTAAATTAACGCATCATAACCTAATGTATTTTTAATTTAATTTTAATGTTAGGTTAATTATCAAAATTTATAAAGTAAAACATAAATATCTCCCATATTATAAGGTAGCACTGTCGTGGGGGACAGAGAGGTATGGTAGGTTAATCGCTGTCGTTTTCAATAACCATTATAAGTTAGTCCAGTAAAAATCAAGTCTGTTGTTCAAGCGTATTATGATAACAACCGCTTTGTTATAACGACACAGAGAGCTTTTAGTATACACCTCACGCTTGTTTAAAATGTATTTTTATCAGAAACTAGATCCGACCTGAAAATGAAATCACCGTAAAAAGCTATAAAATGCAACACTAGGGATACTAAAGTTTAAGGAAAATTCTGTATAACGATTTAATATTGCATCCTTACCAAATAAACAAGCTCAAGAATTAGGTGAGAGAGATCATGTTAACCTCATAGCCATAAGTGCGATAATTCTTGAACGGCTCACTTCCAAATCAATGGAGAATATTTGACTTTTCCCTTTAAAGAAAAGGTTTCAAAAATCTTCCTTAATTTTTTATGAATTTTAATTATAGTATCAGTCAGGATATCGACGCCATTCCGCCTGAGTTGACCCGGAGAGTGGTGTATAAATGAATGGAAAGCCTTTAGCCATGTTTGGAGAAAGACTGATTAGATTTTTAAAACCCATTAAAACTAAATTGTTTTTTTTGTGTACTTTAAATAAATATATACAATATTTTTATAGATTATTCGTTCATTTTCAATACTTCTTTAAAATGTAGAAGATATTTATGCACCACTCTGTATGTATTTGCTCTTCAAAATTAATATCGCTACCTTGAAGTTTTCACTATCATATACATATATTTATTACACTTTTCTCAGTGTTTCCTTTAATTTAAGAAAAAAAATATTCCATCTCCTCTATGGTCAGAAAATGTTTTTAATATACTCTTTATCTGCGTAACTATAAAACGGTTCCTATCTGGAGATAACTCACAAAATAATAGTAAAGTGTGAGCTAGTTCGGTATCCTGGTAAAAATCCAAGTACATTTGCTTACAAAACTGGTCGTTTTCTTTGGACTGCCTTACGCATATGGTGTAAAAATTGCAATGTAATACTACTCATTTAATGGTGATATTTGTTGTGGACTATATCGTTACAATAGAAGGACTATGACATCCGATCGAACTTGATGTGCTTTTTTGGTTTTGCCTTTTTAATATGTTTTTCATTAAAACGATCCATGATTCGTCAGCGACATTATTTAATAATTTTACAGCTGTTTTGTTAAAAATATATAGTTCAATTTTCCTAATAATGAGCTATTACTAAGCACAATGTCACTATTTTTTTACACTTTTATTGCTAGTTGATTTACTAAGTCGTTTATTTTTTTGTTATCTTTGATGTCATGATGGCAAAGACGTCATTTGGGGGAGGGGCAGTTGGGACATTTGCCCCCCTTTGGATTTGGCCAGAATGCCATTTAATGAAATCGAAATTTTAAAAAAACGATCATTGACCATCCAACTTTTCCCCCTCCCCCTGGAAAAACTGAAATGACATTCCTGATTCTAGACAAGATTCTCATTTAATATGTCTTAATACGACTCTCATTTAATATGTCTCAAAAGTCTTAATATAAACGTTAGATAGCCGAGAGTTTCAACTGCGACGGCGACGGCACTATTTTATTACTTTTGACGTGGATTCCTAATTTGAATTGAAAATGCATGTCATTTAATGAAATACTATTAATCTTAATGAAATAGAAATATTAAAAAACGACTACTTGCTAGCCAACTTTTTTCCCTCCTCCTGAAAATAGTTGAAATAAGTTCCCTACATGATGGCTCTTTATAAAACGTTTGTAGCATTTTTAAACCTTTAATTTGGATATAGCGTTCTCACTCAAACCCTTATTCTACATTTGCTCTACTTCACGGATCTGTGTTTCATTTTCAATTAAAAATTTAACGCACATTTTTTATCGCGTGTTTTTAGTATATACATATAAATTAAACACAAACTATGCATTAATATTAGTAATTTAAATTATATTTATTGACTGACCCCTTAAGTTAATGTACTGTGACACATGTCAATAGAGGGACATGTGTACATGTTATTTTATCTAATAATAGCAGTATAGCACCTTTGCTACCCCAATCCTTTTTAACAAATACATTTATTAAATATACACGTAGGTAGTAATTGAGCTGATATCATAACATAATCTGATATCTGACGTGTCAAATGATTTCGCACAATAATGCTTCGCCGCACTGATTGTACAAAAAGCGCCAGCTTTGTCGGAAATAAGGGCGCGCTACCTGACACGGTGAATGTAGAGTGGGTCGCCGGTGACCTCCCAGTACCCGTGGCATCCACACAACAGGGTGTTTGGAAAGTCGTCGCACGTCCAGGTCAACCGAGCGCGAGGGTCATTTTTTATTCAGGCCTTCGTCCCCGCGTCACGTCTGTACTTAGGGCCATACTTATGACCCACGCACTATATACTATACGATCACCGAGGTTCCCGACCTGGACGTGGCGCGAATCCCTTAATTATTTATCTGCTGAAAATCACAACCGAAAGGAAATACAACCCCTACTGTTTTGCCAATTTTTTTAGGGTACGTGATGCAATAATGTAGGAAAAGGGGAAGAAAGTTCATGAGATGATCTAATCTCAAGAACAAAAGACAGTAGCTTGACATCTAACATATATAAGCGCTCAAATGAGCCTCTTCTTCAGTAATGTTATAATTATAATTTGTGAGGGTTTCTTCGGTATATAAAGCAGTATGTAAGAACCTTTTCTTCAAGTTTGCATATCAAACGATATTTGTAAAGTCTTCACTGAATCGTAATATTTAAGTTTGACATTCAAATTGTAATGACTAAATGTGTTATGTCTCTTCTTTGTGTATACTTTTCTTAAGGCTGATTTATTTAGCCACAAGCTTGGCGGTACGAGAGGAAAGCACAACGACCGGCGGGGCCTCGTCCGCCATCCTCATATTATTTGTAGCAATAACTACTACTAAAGCGGCCCAATCTGTGTTTAATTCCCACCCGTCACCATCGTTCGCCAAATCTTTATATTGTGTTAGAAAGGTACGAGATAATTGCTCATTCTTTTTTTTACGATTTCGTATTGTTTCCAATATCATTCATAGCAAAAAGCATAGAATGAAATAGAATCTTGGGTCGAATCAGAGGGTTGACAACTAGACCTTCTTGGCAAACGTCTTCTCGCCGCCCATTTGTCTATTATTAACGTTTTTACCTACGTTTTTATTTATTGCTTGGCGCTTTATGTGTATTTAATCGAATGTTATTGAATTTTATGGGCATTTTGAGCGAACGGGCCGCACGCCTGTAAGATAGGCAATGCCGCTTTTATGAGTCATAAAAATAATACTTTGAATTCTGCCGTTTTGTTCAACCCCCTTTAGTCCGAGACGACACGAGTTATATCGTGACGTCTGTTTTTTATTATTGTAATTATTTTATTTTGAGAAATCGATTTTTTCTGGAATGGCACGAAAATAAATTCTTCGGATACATCATTAAAACTAATTAAATTACACCCTTATTTTTTCTACGTTAATCTAATATTAAATTAAAATCATTAAGGTTATTAATATATTTTATAAAGTTACAAAAGTTCAAATACTCGTTTTCCGCATCACAAAACTTTTTAAAAATCATCAAAACATTTTTTTTGCTTAAAAATAATTTTTATTTTTATAGAAGTTACTTTTCCGAAAAATGTTTAAATATGAGTGCTCTGAAATATAATGTGTGCTAAATTCTGTGTTTATATAATTTATAAATCTAAGAAAGTTCTTCTTTGTGGCACTTTTAAGTATTAAAAAACATTAAAAAGTTATTGTCCAAATAATTTTGTCAAAATTTAGTCAAATCGTCGATAAAAACTAAATTGAAAAACTTGATGGTTCGATACTAAAAAAACCTACATAGTTTTAATTATATAAATAGCTATTTCATATTTTATAATTTATATTTTTTTATTTTTTTACTTTCTCAAAATCCATTAGAGTTATATATTAAAAGTACTATGAAAATTAAAAAATAAATAAATTTTATGTATCATTCAATAGACTAATATAATTAATAACATGTTTGAAGAGTTGTGCTAAATAATCGATAATTTTAATTTATTTTTTATATGATAAAGGGGCTCACATTTTATTATAAATAATACACCTTGATGTATAGTATGAAATAATATTGGTTTAGGTTCTAAAAGGCTCAGTTTAAATAATTTTAACAAGTGTTCATTTTAGATAGATGTAAATTGGTGGCCGAGTGGTGAATTTTGCAGACAATAAGACAGATGTGTACAGAAAAATATACAGTCTAGTGATTGCTAGTGATGACGTATATTTTATAATGGTTCTTCAAAAAAGCTTGGAAAATTAGCAGATGAGACAAATTGAGAGCAAATCGAATTTGTCTATATCTCGATCTCTTTGATGAAAGCTAGTTAAAGTTAGGTGTAGTTTAAACATTTTTTGATAGTATTTGTGGTAATTGCTGTCTATTGGTGTTTTTTGATGACTTTTTAAAATTTGCGTGGCTATTGTGCAATTAGTGTTCTGTTGTTGCTTTTGCCGTTATGATGATTTTTATTGCATTGTTGAAACACTAATATAAAATTAACTTAAAACAATGATTAGGGGAGAATAATGCAAATATTACTTTATAACAAAATTTACTCAATTTTTTTCTTACATAAAGGTCGGAGCTAAAAATATTATACTTTTAACGACGTCTTTCTATGTTATATTAAACCAAAAATAAAGAAGCACCTGATTATTTTTAGAACAGTTTCATATTAATTCATGAACCTATATTAATATAAATATTTTAGTGTTATTTTTAATAAGAAACTTAAAAGTAATAATTTTGATATACATATACTTTTACATTTAGGGCTTTCAAAAAGTATTCTCAATTCAGTCAATTATTTTGTGAGTATTTAAATATTGGTGATTAAAATAACATATGGTGATTTCATGTAATTGCTTTAAGTGATTTAAAAAACCCATGCAAAATCCTTCTCTTAAATTACAATAATGGTACATACAGCTTACCAATAATAATAATAATATTTTTCAAAACTATGTTGAACCGTGTTACCTTCTTTTGAAAGCGAAATCCATACTCACTCAGATGTATAAACTCGTCGTTAGAACTAGGTGTGACGTGACGAATTTACCGACCGACCTATCGTGCGTGACCCGCGAATGTCAAACTGAGGGTCGTAGCCAATTTCTTTTTGCACCCAGGTATACAAAAAGCCTGCCCTTATTTCTTACAAAGCCATGCGCGTGTATGTGCTTTTCGTACAATGATTGCGGCGCCATTGTGCGCCGTGATATTCGTCGTGATCGGAAAAAATTGACCCTCGTTCGCCGATAATCAAACAATCGTCCGGCGGGGCCTTTGTTAGTGCGCGCGCGAACGCTTGATATATTTGTCGTCGCCTTTTGTGATTTCGGCCCTTACGTTTCTATATTTTTGTACCGAACTAAATTATTCATTCATACTATCGTTCGAATTGGAACGAACGCCGCAGGAATTTTTGATACATAGACTGTTTATGTGTGACAAAAATAAAAATACATATGTATTTATATATTTATAAATAATACACTTGATTGTAGGGTCCAAGCAACGATCACGCAATGCCATATATTATGAATTAAAACAATTATTATCGTAATGTAACATTTGATTTGTGGCTTTGTAAGGGCAATAAATATTCCTGAATGGGATATATAAAATGTAATAAGCTGTGTTCACATTGGAGCTTTCTGTGCCTTTTAATATCGCACATTTCTTAGCAAATGGAATCTCGGTTTAATTAAATGGTATTTATTATTATGAGTAATATAAAACATATTAGGATTTGTCTAAGTGAAAAGTCAGATGATTTAAAATCTATGTGATTAAGGTATATTATGCCTTTAATTTTATATGATTGACGATATCAAATTATTTAGCAGCAAAATAGAACTGAGTAAATTTCTGCTGTAATGTACAAGTGTTAAAAATAAATATAAAAATGACTATGAAATATAAATTATTATACACCGATTTTCAGACTTTCAGTCAAGTGGTTAATACTTACTCATAAGTACTCATTAGGTATGATTGACTTACGCATTTAGCTTACGCCTGTCAGGTTACAATAAAAGAATAAAAAATTCCATTATCTTAACAATTAACTAAAAATAATGTTACTGGCATTTTCAATTGAATCAGTTGATTTAGGATAACTATTGGGGCTTATCTAACTAAAAAGTCACTGTATTTGTACATATTGATTTTATCTTAATTAAAACACTATTGGGAATACCGCTGTTTATGTTATATCGTTTTAAAGAAATGGTCATACAATTTGTTGAACCGTGACATTTAGAGTGTCACTTAAAAGCTGTTTCGAATGTATTTGTTATTGGCTCCTTGAAGTTTGGCATGTCAGGTCGGAAGTGGGCTTTTGAGACTTATTAAATTGTCGTAAATGTTTTTTATGTGTTAAATTTGTTTAGTGCAAATCGCATTTTATTTGACTTCATTTTAAATGAACTATTTAATAAAATTAGGAATTATTTTAAAAACAACACTTCTGATTTTTTGTGATAATAATTATCTTTCTCGACTGCGTAATTGCTTTCCTTTTAAAGCAATAAGATAATGGTAAAGTACAAGATGAGTGTGTGAGTATTCTTTAACAAATCCGTGCACTTTCAAAATATATAAAATGCCATTTATACAAATCATATATTAAGGATCAACGCAAATGATGTTTTTAAATATTTCACTCATTTTATTAAATGACATGTGAATTAATTGTGCAATATCTTATTTTTTTATTTTTTGTTGTAACATAACATGTGATAGTCTAATACGTTACAACAGGGCAAATCAATCAGATTCCTAGTTACTAAAAATTATCTCTCAACCAGACATAAACAATTCAAGTACGTATACAATAGTGCATCTTGTTCGTTCATTATTTAATAAATTAAATCTACAATTATTAGCGATTATCTTAAGCGATTACTTTAGCTTTGGGCTATATACATTATTTGCACTTTAATTACCATTATCTACTTAATATTGCTTAATGCGTAATTGCTTTCTCTTCTAAGTATTACATTACACTCACATATGTACCTAAATAATTGTGTTCCGAAAATATATAAAATACTATATTATGCCATTTATATGTGTTTAAAATGTTACTGAATTTATACTCTTATATAATATAATATAATATAATTTAATATTATAATATAAATAAATATTAAAGTACCTTCCCACATAATATTACTTTAAAATAAAAACTGTTGATTTAAATTTAAATACTTTCAGAAATTTATCCTGCTAAACTTTTATGTCGCTATTGTTTCATTCACAAGTTTAAGTGAGAGAAACAAATAGACTTTGAAAAACTTTTTACAGATTACATAGATGTATACGTTCATATTCACCATACAAACAAAGTTTCCCTAATTGAGATATGTTACTAACTAGTGAATAAGTACGTTTCGGCTTTGAGTAAGAAAACTCACTGGGCCAATTCATATTTATGTATTCGTTAAACCAAAGTTTTAACTTCGATATTAAAGACGAAATATACAATTATAATGGCTTCCCTAAAACAAAATATAAGCACCTTGTGTACTTTAAATAAGTAAAATTATATAGAATTACACATTTCTCGGTGTAACTTTCAGTGACATTGAATCGCCACTTTTTATCAAGCACGTGTATCTGAAAGATTAAGGAATGTTATTGTTTATCTTAAAGTGTTCTGGCACATATGTATTATACATATATTTAAAAATATAATACATTTATAAATGTAAGTGTGTTTGATCTAGCAATTTTTAACTGTACATTTGACTAACCTATAAATCTAACCATCTGTGTCATATTAAAGTATGAGTTTTTTTGTCATTTATTTCTTTCCAAGCACCTATTGTTCCAAGTGCTTCAGGTTTGTTTTTAATACGAGTCTGTAGTATTCGGCAGTACGAGTCAGTGTAATGGCTCAAGCCGAAATGTATTTTTGATGACAGTTATAAAAATAAATGCGTTTACCGTCCGGGACAAAATGACGTGTGTGTAATGTAACTGCGTACGGACCTCACTTTCGGGACAAGCTTTTTTATTTAACGTGCGACATGCAGGTCAGCTTTTTTTCCAGCTATTCGTCATTGACGTTGAGCCTCAATAAAATATTTTAATATATTTAAAATAAAAAAATATATGCGACGCCACTCGTAAAAAGGCGTAATAACGTAACAAATTTAACGGTCCGTATAATAACTCGTCGAAAAGTTTACGACTATTGGAGTGTACGTTTATTTTTAAAACTGAGCTTATTTAACTGGTAAAAAAAATTAAGAGAATAATACTATTTTATTTTTACCGAACTAAAATCGGTAACTAACACCTAAAAGACGTGGGTTCATATCTCATATATAATATATCCTAGTGTTTTTCAATATATATCATGTCTGGAAGATCAGAATTAGGGATTATTATATTTTTATTACAGATTAGGTTTTCATGGATGAATAATAATACTAAAATTAAGTTAGGTCGTGCATAGTGGCATCTATTAAAATAAAATAAATGTCACTAAATAAAATAATTGTGTCAATTATTTTTCTGTGTGAAACCTTTTTATCCTTGACCCTTTGAGTAGTGAGTTAACCTATACACATTTGTTTATTTGTTAGTAATAGTTGTTATACCAGTGAGTGAGTTAATTTTATGTATTTTTCAATAATTATTTATTTTATATTGCATTTATAGTTAATAATAGAAAAATATCAGCGATTGCAGTCTTATTGCTTTCATTTATTTTACTATTTTTTTGTATTAGTACGTTTTAATCAATTATTTCAACACTTTTCTATTATTAAATTTCTTTAATTAATTTTACATATTTTTGCATATTATTCGTCTTTCATGAATTTGTTTATCTCTATTAAATGGCTCTCAATATTTTTTTATAAATTATTATAAAATATTTTTTCTTACGTTCATTTATTTATTGGTATAATTTTCTATAAAAATCATTTACATTAAATCAAATTTAAAATAATATTATATTAGTATATTATTTTTTAAATTATTTCTTGAGCAATATATGTAAATAATAACTATCTGGGGTACCTCAAAACAGTGAAAGATTGACCGCCGTACATGTACGGCAAAACCGCTCAAATAGTTAATATATACTTTGAATAAAATTCTGTGTATTAGCCATAGAACTTCTATTCCGTTCATTGACTATGCTAAAATTCGTTCATTAAGCATGCTAAAATTCGGGCTAAATTCTCGTATATTTTTAGTTGGAAGCAAAATATTGTACTATGGCAACATTACTGCTTATATATTATCAGGGAAAGGGAAGAGATTAACTTTATACAATAAATATTTTTTATTACTTAAATAACTGTGTCTTACGGTGCATATGATTTTAATTGTGTATGTTTGGCAACAGTCAAATTTGTACCTGATTGCTTGGATACGATATTTTGGGTAATTTATGTCGACACAATAGATCCAGATTTCAGCAAGGAGATACATGGCCGGTGCTCTATTGTCTTGCGTTCGTTTTAGAGGACCGTTTCATTTCTTCGTAAATACGAAGGACAAAAATTCATTAGTTTTTTTGCTCTTTTTGATGGGTCTTTTTAAACGACTTGTAATGCGACGATTATGAGTGGTCCCGACAGCAATATTTCACTCTTGATTTAATACCATTTAATAAAAGTTTTGATATTGTAATCATTTGTGAAGGCTGTTTTTTTAATTTCAATATATTGGGCATAGTTTTTTTTATTTCAGCTGTCTAATTTTGTATACAAGAAAGTTAAATCTAACTTTCGTTTTATTTTTAGAGATTAAATAAAATTAATTAAAAAATTACAAATAGTGTTAGATTAACACAAATTGGTAACATTATGAAATTACACAGAAAAAAATACACGTTAATACTTTTTTATGTAATTTAATTCTGACCCCACCAAACTATTTTAGAAAAGCTGATTATAGTTTATTTCATAAACATATGTAAATTACCACATATGTATAAATAAATGTGAAGTTGAAATGGAAGGTTTTGGAAGTTGGAGAATATTTGTTGACGTATCGAGTTGTATTATTGTCGGCTGTGATGTGTTATCGCGATGATGCCAGACGATCCGTGTCTCATGTAGGGTTGTCTGATTTATTTCTGCTGCTGTGACTCCGTGGCGTCTCTCGTGTTATCTCTCTTATATGACCAAATGACACATTTTTTATAATGCTGGTTCAAGACAGCTCTGGCGAATCACAGATAAGGATTTTTGCGAGCCATTTGTATCGTTTTTTTAGCTACATTAATGAAATATGTTCACGCCTAAAGAGACGTGATCTAAATGGCCACTTCGGCGATTGGTAATCGAGGAGTCAAAGAACCATAGTAATGTGCGCAGGGTAAAATGTGTTGTCTAGCGCGCGTCCTTTCTAAACAAAGAGTAGTTTTTCCGACGAAACGGGTGTTTTATTTTATAAGTTTATGAAAGAAACACAAAATTGCATAAAAAATAATTACAAACATCAGTTTTGTTTTGAGGACTGTTTTTAAAATTATTGTTCTTTTTAAATCTTGCATTAAAATATTTAATTTAGTATGGGGGTTGTTTTAATATAATATCAATAATTTATATTTACCTAAATTAATATGATCACTTCAAATTTATACTGCAAAACTGCAAACAGTGTTTTGATGATAAAAAAGTACTAAAAAGTTAAACATGGCACGTTCATGAACGGATGCTTGTTATTTCTGTACAAATTTTGCATTCCTGTTTGCTCTCCGGCGGATGTGCAGCTTTTTGCGAACTTCAAGATGTGCCAAACAATCGCTAAACGCTTTCAAGCGCTTCAGTCCAAAAATAACGCCCAAGACTTTCTGTTTGGGAAACTGAATTCCATCTATGAATATATCTTCAAGCAAAAGATCATTGAACCACTAAATGACTTGCTTAAATTTGATAGTCATCACGCATTATTTAGATGATAGAATGTGGGAGTTGGCCTATTTTAAATGTTGCGTTAAATGAATCTGTCAATTGTAGTCCTTGTCATATTTTTTGATAGTGATCTTGTGCGTACAAGTTGATGGTATTATTTATAATATACAGTAGCGTAGATAAAAAAACGAATTAATTCTCCAAATCATAAGAATTGAAAATGTATTCATAATCATTAGTTAAATTTCTTAGAACTTTTCACTACTTATTTAGGGTATGTTTGTAATATTAAAACCATCTACAATTAAGTTGAGTAAAATATTTTATATATATATTTAGTATGTATGTTATAGTTCATATATATATCAGTTCAAAGACTTTTTGAAAAAATGGATAACATAAATCGAAAATAATCATGATCCAATCCAAAATTTACGAGAGGATTACAAGATGGTTTCTTTAGGCAATAGCATTAAATTCCGATTCGTGACATTGCTGTTGTTTTAATTTCACATTATAAGGGTAGAATCTGCTTCATTAAAAACGTGTACATATTATGGCTAATTAGCGAAGTTTATGTATTTATTTTTGTGCCCAATTATGTCTATATTGTAGATCCGTAATAGAGCACAATACGTTATAGAATATATATGTGAATAGTCCTAGTAGACATTGTTGCGATATCTTTTTCAAGTTAAAGGATATCGTATTTATAATGATCAATTCTAAACGATTATATTACTTGCATATAATTGACTCCCGAAAATGGTACAATTATGTCTTATAGAAGAGGCCTTCCATGAGCAATAAAAAAATATGTAAGGGAGAAGTTGTATCTTTATGGAAAGACAATAAAATCGTACTATGAGAACATACGTGACGCATTTGATAGATACTATTTCCATATAGTAAATTCCAATATTATGTATAAAAAATTGGTGAAAAAAGAACATCTAAGAGATTTTCCAAAACATGTGATCAAAAGCCATATCTTCAAATGGAAGATTGCTTCGAGAAATAATATACGATGAGCAAATATAACCAAACATCGAGTATGTAAAATATGGAAGTAGTTGTAATGTACATACATAAATATATTTAGTATTTCACATATCAAAATAATAATAAAAATAAATCACGTGCCATTAAACATGTGTTTAGAACCATTGGTGTTGTATGAATTACAATAGTAAAACATTAACTGCATACTATTAACAAGGCATAGAGTGAGTATTTATTATATTATTAACCTAATTTGTAAAATAATAAATTGGAATAAAAAAATATTTCACCTCAAAGGGTTAAAACAGTTCTTGCACGTGCAGTAATGTTTTATTGCTATGTATAATAAACGAAAACATTTTAAATTAAAAAAGTCAATATAAAATATATCCTTCAGTTGATATTCATATTTATTTTATTACATCTATTGTATCAATCATTAGATATGAATACCGATACTCATTATGATGATAATTTAAATAACGTACCATAGTGTGGTGATGTAATTATATAGTGCAATTTTGCCAGAAACTGAACGGTAAATTTCCAAAATATTACCACAACCCTTCCACCCTTAACCCATTATTGACCCTTCGTATCTCGAACTTCATTATGCAAGTTTAGAAGCTATTCACTAAAGATCGTTTTTGTGATACGACCTCGGTCCAGATGCGGCCCAGATAATAAAGTATCGGCCATAAAAATAAGCAATATATATCCGAGAGCAAACCCCCTCCCGACCATTCGATACCTAACGTATTCCATAAAGTTCACAACGTATTGACCCCTCAGGGCCGAGGAATCAACGCTAACTGCCGAATTAATCAGACGCACTCGCGTTTGCTTAATTGACACGGGCGCGAAGGGGTTGAGCGAGATTTTACGACCCACATATACGAGAGCTGATCGAAAAGTTACAGAACTTTTAAAATAGTCATTTAAATATATATTTCATTGTTTTATTAATGCCATTCCTTCACGAAATATATTCGAGTATCGCTGATCATATTTTAAAAAATCATTGGAAAATCTAAAGTGAATCAATCTTGTTGATTAAAAATGTGTAAATGTTAAATGATTTTGGTTAAAAAAAGTTCAATATCTTTTTGATCGGTCCTCATATGTTCGACATTTTACGTTTGTAGTGAAATTACACCATCACGGGCCCATTATAATTCCATTTTCGCGCTTACAATCGTTCAACGTTGGCAGTTAAGCGAATTGTTTGCCGTGTGCGTTTTGTAAAAATATGTACTCGCGTCGTATTATCGCAGTCGTGCAGTTAATGGGTTAAATCGCAGTCACAAAATTACCGAAAAACACTCAAGCGCAGGTGACGCGTTAATTATCCGAACGTATGGTATCAACGCCTTAATATAAAATAATAATATATCATACATTAAATTATAAGATTAATTGTATTGTTAATGTTATCAGTATTAACAATAGTATACAAGTCAACCATTAGATAAAACTTTACTTATAATTAAACGGTTTTTACCGCAGCATCATTAAACAAAGATAAGGAATTGTCAACAAATTAAAATACATATTTCAACTCTTCCGTTCTGTGTATGTATTGTCTTATATGTAATTGAGATAAGAATTATGCGTGATAAGAATGTTTGTTATTATACGGGTTTAATTAAATTTGTCATGGTACAAAATAATTTAAACATAAAGTGTTATTTAATTGGAAGTATTTCCTTAAATCATATAATGCTTTTAATGTATTGATTTAATATTTTATTTATTATGTCGGAGTACAATAAAAAAGTATGTGGCGAGTCGAGTTGTATTATTGTCGACTGTAATTTTGAGCAATCTATCGTGATCCGCTGATGTGTCTCGCCGATTCTCCTCCTCTATGAAATGACAGGTCATGGAAATCAAATAGTCTTCGCTGGCGCGTCGAGTTGTATTATTACGTGATGTGTTTTCATGGTGTTCTCTAGACGAGTCAATGCAGTCTCATCTGCTGCTTTAACTCCGTGACTTCTCTCCCTTTTGATACTACGTATCACAACTTTTATAATGCGCTTCTTGGACACACCCACGAAACATATTCCAAACAAATAGTAGTTTTTTCATCAGTACTTATGATTCATTACCGTTTTAGGACGGATATGCTATTATTTATTTATTTTATTTATTTATTTAGCCTAATAGTTATTTTTAAACTAAACATACTTATAATATATAACATAAACAGAAAATAAAAAATAACTTTAGGTGATATAAAAAATATTTCCAATTAATAACGCAATTGTTTGGTAACGATCCATTTTCTATTATTGTGAAAATACGCTGTGGTCTTATTTTTTCGTCTAATTAAAATGGTCGTTGAAATGACCTCTAAATTATAAAAAAATGTGCAAGTGATTAAAACTGCTACAGTCAAATTATTATTACTTAGATAATTATTTTTATATTAAAAATGTATCAACATTGCAAATTATTACTATTCATGAATTATTGTTTCATTAACAGTTATTTTTAAATTATATTTAATGGTCATTTATAAGTAGCCTGACGTTTAAAAATATAATAAAAATGTATATTTTGATAGTATTTTGTCGCATTTTGCTTATTCTTCACTATCGATTGACAACAATGTGATATATTTGGACATATAAAATAGTAGTACAGTTACATCAAATTATACAACCACTTGTATAATTTGCTACAATTTAGACCCAGTATATTCACAACACAATGAAAGTTCACATTACCAAATAATTGCGTTATTAATTAGAAGTATTACACGGAAAACCTAATAACACATCTTTTCAGAGACGTTAATCACACATAAGTACTGCCAATAAAAGGTACGCTATACAAAACATTATATTATGCGCACATTACTATTGTTCTTTGACTGTTTGGTTATCGATCGCTGGAGTAGTAATTTGTAACGTGTTTTTTCTTAAGGCGTAAACATATTTTGGGTTTATATCTGTGGCGACCACATACAGATGCCCACGTTTGAAAGGGTCTTATTCACAAAACTCACGTTAATTTACTGTGACCAAAATGATCATCCATCATTTTTATGATAATAAGACAATAGCGTAAAGGATGAGAACACACACAAAAGCCCTCGTTACGACCAAAAAATCACATAAATAACATGAATTTTGTTCTTACTGTAAATATACTCCGTCATTGAGAGAATATTTATTTGTTGCGAAATGGTCACGGATATAATAAATCACCGGATTCACAAGATTTCCGTTGCAGTAAACGACCATGGACAATGCCCATCAAGCGAATGTCGCTTTCTAAAAGCGTATACCTTTCGCTGTTCTAAGAAACGAGTACTATTGGCTAGATGATCGCTGCATGATTTTGATTATTCAGCAAGCTTTGCAGCCCTGGATACTTGAGCCTGGACAGAAGCAGATGCGGAAAACATACTGTCATGGGCGCTCACATACCGAGAGGAATTTTTTCATACGAGCACCACCGTTGCAGAGAAGGATCATCCTCCGCTATACTGTCGCTGCCACCTTCGGACATCATCCCTGCGCCAGCTTCTCCACCACCGCTCGGAGAAAACATCTCGCCATTTCAAACTTGAGATTTGAGACGACTTGGTGATGTAACAACGCAGAATCAAAGCATGAGCGATCCATTGTATATCTATATGTCAATTTATTACATAAATATAAATGAGAAAAATATTTTTTTATAATAGCGTATGAATAAAGAATTTATTTTTACGCAATTATTCTTTAAAATATATTTTTACAAAGAGCCATGCAAATTTACAAGCACAAAATACATTACAGTAAAAATATGCAACGCATTCTTTTTTATTTAGCACGGCCGTTCAGCTTTGTTGAAGTATTTTTGAAAGTACTTAATACGTTCACCACAAATAGATGTATCAAATAATTCAAACATAATTATTATATATTAAAATAATAAATTTAAAATAAACGGAACTCAAGATAAAAGTAATCCCGAAATCGGGACATCAAAAATCTCGGTAATAATTTCCCAGGAAGAGTCCCCAGTATCTCTTTATTTTTTCTGCTGACTGTGACAATTTAGTATATAATATTACTTTTATGGTTATACACTCACTAATATAATAATAAAATGAAAAACGAACTTCATTGATATTATGCCACATATTATAGTAGTATTAATTCACAGCAACCTCAATTTTTTTTTACTATGTTAGCACTAATAAAGTAGTAGTTGTCGGTGTAAATATTTATGACCACAGATTAGCGTGATGAACGAAATCACACCGAACAAAAAAAAGTTTTATCCTCGTTTCCCGATTTTACCAACGCGAAACAATGCTTCTCGTCTCCCGCATACAAAGTGTTAATTAAAATTAATACCATCGATAATAGTTGTACGATTTTTTTATTTTAAATTGTTTATCATACTTTATATTTAAACGTTGGTTTGATAACACTTCAAATACATTAATTTAGTGTAGCTGTTTATTGATAATTCAACAAATATTATGCTAATTTATTATGAAAACAATACTAATATATTATTTTTATCTTTACAGGTAAAGCCTTCAAGATTATTTAATTGGCTCAGTCAGCCGTTTTCAACCATTTCCCGCAGACTCAAAATAACGGTATGAAAAAATAACCCAATACCAATCGTAGCGCATGCATAATACATGTAATGCATACATAACGTCTTATTTAAATGAGTACGTTTTTTACATACGTATTCTCATGTTAATTACTGTTTAATTTATGCCAAAAAGGGTTTTTTCGGTGTTCTTTTTTTGACGCATTCCTTTTAATAAGTAATTCTTTCTCGCTCGGTGCATTTTTGAAATGTTTTCCACCGAAAAAAGTGGAGGAGACTTATTCAACATGCGGAAGGCCGCGCGGCCATATATCATTCCGCATTACGCATGAAAGGGGTTGTCAACCGGGGGCCGACAAATACGTTTTTATTGTTCGCTTATTGTTTGTCGCCAGAACCGAAAACACACTGAAAACCAACCACACTCAGCCCACGCGCGTGTCTCCACTATTGTGAAGAGAAAGAAAAAAAGCGTGACCCCTCGATGTTTTTTTACTGTGACGTCACATGATGCGGATTTTCTTTTCGCGTCCTTGGGAAGCTCTGCCAAGAGTGCGCAAGTTTAGGACGTAAATATATCTGCGATCCACTGATTAATCGGAAGTTGTTCGCGCTTCCGGTTCCAGTGATTAATGTATCCTGTTGTGACCGGATCGGCCGGAAAGTCGAAGGAGACATTTTTTACAAGATCTCTTAAGGGATGGTTATAAATATAAAGTTTCCGAAAAACTGAGATTTTGTCTTATACGAAAGAAAATTAAGAAGCGTTCAAATATTTGCAGATCCTTATTATATTGTACATCTGTACCACTTGTTTTGTATATTACTATCTGCAAAATTGAATATTTTGTAACACACTTCAATAAAATACTTATTTAAAAGTTAATTGCAATTTATCTTAATTATTTTCTTTATTTAATTTATACTTCTTTCGCCATGTGCATAAGGAATATGTAAGTGATAAGAAATTGTCTAGAAATGTTTCTTGCATATAATTGCAATTATGTTTAATAATATTGTTGCGTTGAAATTAATTGCGAATGACTCGCTAAAAAGTCGTGAACATCTCTCTTGCTTTAATAAAAATCTGAGTTTATCGTCGGCATAAATAAACAATTTTGCGTATCCTGAAAGACGATATGGTAGTATACATGCAAAAGAGACCTGCATCTAGACAGAAACAAAAAGTCTGGTTCTACCCCAATTCGTCAACATTGATTTAAAGATCAAGAAATATAAAAAACGCTATGCTTTCCTCCAATTATCAAGGATATATAAGCCAGAACACTGCCGTACCAAATTACTTCCTCAAAATATGACTTTAGAGCTTCCACTTTGCTTTCGAATTTAGCTGAACTTGGTACAAGCAGAACAACGCCAAATCAATTTTGACTAAAAACATCTAAAATTCAACTGATGTTTCTTCATCGTTCATAATTTAAAACACTAACTTGGATAAAATATTGCATTTATATTTTAATGATTAATTAAAATCAATATTGCTACATAATATAAATTAAATTATTAAAATTCTATATTTTAATAATCCTCTAGATTAATCTAGTTAGAATTTGTCTCTGATTTTGTAGATTTATGTAAGTATAACTCATTAAAAATATAATGTTTCAGCGCCGCTCGAATGTGTTGAGTACTTCCTGGGAGCATCTTTGACAAACGGTGAAAGGGTTTATTATAAATAATTTTATAATATAGTGAAACTGCTCCCTCTTAACCCTTTTACCGCGACTGATATTTTTGCGCTCCATTTCGAACTTTGCCAATATTTAGAGGAGTACTTATTTATGCCATTAGTTATTTTGTAAATGTATATAAGTATATTAATATATAAATATAAATCATTAAAAATATGATGTTTCAGCGCCGCTCGAATGTGTCGAGTGTTTCCTGGGAGCATCTTTGACAATTGGTGAAAGGGTTTATTTCAAAGAATTTTATAATATGATCAAACTGCGCCCTCTTAACCCTTATAGCGCGGCTGATATTTTTGCGCGCTATTTCCAAGTTTACCAATATTTGGGGGAGCATCTATTTATGCCATAAGTTATTTAAATATTATTTCAATAAATTTAAGTCTTTTTCAATCTTAAATCATACAAAAAAATATTACAAGACTCAAATGTATACTGGCATTTCTTGACGACTTCTATAGGTGTCATCCTCGGCCAAAGGGTTAATGTAACACTGTAATTGCCGCGTGTGAATAATGATAATAATACATAAAAGATATTACTTTTTTACTTCACGTTTTTTACGCGAATGAATGGCACAAAAAACTTAGTATTGAGTGTGACAATGCCTTATTTATATATTGTGAGGTTTTAGACCAATATGTTACAACGGGGTGAACACAATCAATACATACAAGCAATTAGTGAGACTCCAGATTGAAATTATTCCTCAAAGAGATTTTTGTCAACTTTTCCTTTATATATAATTAGACTAATATTATTGACAAAGATAATAATTGTAAGATAAGTCGATATGAGATTTAAAGCTAGGTCTTTTAGGTATTATTTACCAAGTATATTACTGGTGTGTCACGCTTATAAAATGATTAATGTTTATTGGCTTAATTAAAGCTGCTTTTGGATTTGTGTCGACATCTGGGGGTTCTTATATCGCGGTTAGTATAAATGCCCTCTTTAAGCTATATATTTTTTAGGATAGATTCTTTTATAATAAACTTTTCCATTAATCTTAAAGATATTCCATTTATAGGTTCATTGGCTTGACTTAAAATGGCAAATAAAAAATTGAATAATACGCATTAACACAATTATTCTATAAAGAAATAGATAATTGTTAAAAAAGTCTATATGAATTTATAAAATTACATTACAATTAGACGCTTATAACTAGGGAGCGTTGAATTCAAGATTATAAGCGCTTTTCAGTTTATTATTATTTTAAAGTCTGTGGCGATTTTTACTTCTGGTGGTTCTCAGACAGCGTTTTTTTTTTAATACCGCTTCTTAAAGTGATTTCCATTTAGGTTCTCTGAAAGATATATAAATTAAAAATAACCGATAATAATAACTAATATTTGTCAATAGTTTTGTTCTATAAAATATTATTTTCTACAAAAAAAATGTTACATAAATTCTTGCGGTTAGTGTCGGAAGATTTTTTTATTATAGTAATATTTAAATATACATAGATAATTATTATATAAAATATTTGACAATTTCTTCTCAAAATAATCGTGTA
Source organism: Plectrocnemia conspersa (assembly GCF_051122295.1). Taxonomy (NCBI): domain Eukaryota; kingdom Metazoa; phylum Arthropoda; class Insecta; order Trichoptera; family Polycentropodidae; genus Plectrocnemia; species Plectrocnemia conspersa. The sequence continues at coordinate 29,289,435 of NW_028277174.1, forward strand.
TATACATTAAATTAAATGCTAGAAATAAATTAGGCAATAATTTCAGTATATGCGCTTATAATTTCAGTGCCTTAAATATTATGGGTGACCATAAACAAGATTATTTTTGAGACGTGTGCATAAAATTATTGTTGGCATAAACGGGGCAATTGAACCCGCATTGTATAGATTTATCCCTCGGATCAATCTCTAAGTGCGCTAAGTGAACGACCTCTCAAAATGGCCAGCGCTGAACTGGTTTTGAAACGGCGCTAAAAAAGATGGCCGCCACTGGTACTTACTGTCTTCTACGACGAGAAAGCTTTGCAATATGTATGCAAGAGATGTAGATTGAAAAAAGCCACACAACGGATGATTGTATTCCAAGCGCAATAAAAAAATGTCATATTCAAATGCCAAATATTTGCTCTAACATATCAATACATATGATAGCAAAAAACTAATTACAAAAGTATTTTTTTCACAAAGATATAATAGCAAGATTTATATATGCCTTTAGTTTTTCTTTAAGGGGTGTCATGCTTTTTTTTAAGATTCAGAAATTCAGATTCAGAAAAATTCAGAAATCGTGCGTGTTTGACATATGTACAAACACAAACACATATTATATATAAATTTAATTATTTGTACAGTAAATCAAAAGTAAATTTTATCGCACAGAAGCCAACGTACTGTACAAAGTCACCTTACGGATCACTCAGGTGTCAAGATTAACCTCGATAACGACATAATCAGATTAGGCTCATATAACCAACGGTTTTCACGTTAACCGGTATTTTATTTATTTACTATTTTTCTTAGATAAAAAACGTTGCCTAGCCCTGAAGGCGCCATATTAGACAAGAGCATATGCAATCTTATCACGTTTGTTCTCCGTGTATTGTGAGCTACGTGGGCGCTTGTGGTCAACAGTATTTATGCGCTAAGTGATGAGACATAGCTCGAATACTGATTAGACTGAAAACGTACTATTGAGTCATGTTACATTTTTGCAGACGCCACATATCATGTGTGAACCTATGGTTATGAGGATGGGTGTAAAGCAATTATTGTAGGTCAAACGTGCAATGTGTGATAGCATTGTATGCTGATCAAAGGTATGAGTTGTTTGGAAAATATGTAGATTACTCATAATTATACAAAGAGTAATTATTGTGAGTGGTTTTGTGGTTTAATAATTAGAACATGCGATCATGAATATATCTTTGTTAATACCCATACTGCAATATTTTATGGAACATAACTATTGACAAATTTTAGTTATTATTATCGTTTATTTTCAATTAATATATCTTTCAGATAGCCTAAATGAAAATCACTTTAGGAAGCGGCATTTAAAAAAACGCGGTATGAGGACCACCAGAAGTAAAAATTGCCACAGACTTTAAAATAATATTAAACTGAAAAGCGCTTGAATTCAACGCTCTTTAGTTATAAACATCTAATTGTAATGTAATTTTATAAATTCATAAAGACTTTTTTAACAATTATCTATTCCTTTATATAATAATTGTGTTAATGTGTATTAATCAATTTTTTATTTGCCATTTTAAGTAATTTAAAATTATTTATTGATTATAATATATATATATTTTAATATATTGATTATTTGATTGAAGTATTGTCACAGTTTTTTGTACTCGTGCTTAAAACAATTACTTTGCAATTAATAATTTACGGATTCTTCTATTAATATTGAAGCGTGAAGCCACCCTTAAATGCTCCATTATCCATTAGTAAACCAAATTTGTACAAAATGACAGCATTACATTTCTCATCCGCCTATATAAACACATTTCCACATAGCAACACTCATTACCATAACTGCACTACGATGCACAAGCTCAGCCATGAGCTAGAACGTTATTCGAAACTGCCCAAATTACGTAAATTGGACTGTACCTAATCACGTCCCAGCAAAACCGTAAACAGATCACGTGAAAATTAATTCAGAATACGCTTTCGCGGTTTAATATTTAATCTAACGCTAATAGGAAACGTAGTAAACCACTAATATGATTTAAGCGTTAATTATGTCGGTTGTTTTGCTTACTGTATATATAATTGTATGGATATACTATATCGCTAGATGTGATGTTTCTTTAGTAAATAATATGTGTGGAGATGTTCCTCAAATACGTTTGTTAGAGCTTGATGATTCGATAGCTTGAACGAAGGCAATATTTAACCAGTAGCTTGAAATGTTGTGATAGAAGCAGATTGAATTAGTAGAAGGATAAAACAGTAAGTGATTTTTTTTAATTTCGCGTTTTAAAACCGAAGGGGTGTGATTTTGCAGCCAAAATAGAGCTTTATATATCCATAATATTTTATTATATTCAATAAAATCGATTTTCGTTTTTTTTACAAATTAAAAACCGATTATCCTGTTTTAACAGTCCTCTAAAAATTAAAATATTTTGCTTAATTTTTTTATTTAAAAAAATATTTGTTTAAAATTATGCAAAAAATATATAATTTCCTTGCTTATAAATACACCAAGGCCTCGCTTAACACGGTCATATGGTTACACAAAAACGCCGTGTTATACAAATCTGTGCTATACGAGGTTTGAAGTTCATACAAAATTAGGGTTTGCGTTCCAAGAAAAAATCTAAATTAGTTAATACCCTTTATTTCTTAAATAAACAATCAAAAAGATATACATTTTCATATTTATCGAAATAACTTTAATATGTAACATATAATAGATCATTCATTCATCACTTAAAAACCTATATGTTCGACTCTTTTTATAAAATTATATATTTGCTTGTATTATTTAGATATTTTGTATTATTGTGTCTTAATCTCAATATGATACTTAATTCGACCTTTAGATAACAATTAGATATCACATTTTTTTCAATCATAACACGTTTGATATTTACTCTATGAAAATAACGTTAAACACGAATTTAATAAAATATTTTCTTTGCAATTAGCAAATTTTAAATTTAGACTATTTGGAATAAATACATTTCACATCCTCCGTTATTGGAGTATTATGTAAAAGTATACAAAGGTAATTAATAATAAAAATAAATTTAATATCTTAGCAACAAAAAAATATATTAATTGATGTATTACTTGCAAATTATTTGTGCTTGCAATATATTAGTATAAAGGCAATTTATACATAAAATAAAGTAAAAATATCTAAACAGGTAAAAAATCACATATAAGGAAGCAGTTTAATACTTTATTATTGCTTGTAAAATTATTATTACTAATAAAAATTATTTTATAAGGTTTTATCCAAATATTAGTACAAGTTAAATTAATGTCTATAAAAAAACACACCAGAATTAGTTTTACTGTGCGGGGATACTAAACATCCCACATTAAACGCGTCCCTGATAAAACACTGCGTATGCATTGTAAATGTGGGAATTGAGGCAAGAGCCCTTTAATCATTTTTAAGGCACGCCCTAAACCGCAACTAAGGGAAGTGTATCTCGAAAACGAAACGTTTGGCTGCCCGCACTTTACAACGTACGAATTTGAATAATGGACTGCCAAGTTGATTATCGTTTGTTTCTTAAGGGGGTAGGAGGAGGCGACAGCGAGCGCTTCTCAAACTTATTGGACATGCTCATTGTGTGTATGTAACAAATGACGCTTTTGTAACAATGGTATCTTTACGAATGGATAGGGAATTGAATCGAGACTATTGTTTATGTTTGTCTTTAATCGAGCTGTGTAAGTGTGAAGCCCTTGGCTATGGAGTGGAATGTGTATTTTTTAGAATTTTGTTATAAATTTAATACATGAGAAAAAATGTAATTGAATTATTCCCCTATGGAAAGGGCTTTATCCAAACCTTTTGAGGAATTTGCAAAGAGCGTTTTTCCTTTTTTGCCTCGATTAGGGAGAGCAAGTACACAAAAGTGGCGAAGCGTGAGCGTTTTTAAAATCGAAAAGGGTGTCTAAAGCTGAAATAATATAATTTTCCTAAAGTACGATTACAAAATAAATGTAACATTGATTTTTAAACAATGTAAATTCCAGTGGTATACATTGGGGAATTTTATTTATAAACTAAACTTTCATTAGCATTTAATTTGAAATAAAGTTTTCCTCATGCTCAAGGAAAGACATAGCAGACATTTATAAACGCGTGCAATAAGAATGCTCTGAATCATCTTATCTAGATATTTAAATTAACAACCAGATACGTGTATAACACACGTAGTTAGCCACAAGAGAAATTACAGATTAATTAATGTGTACATAATTAAATTAATTACCAAAAAAAATATATTAATATTTTATCTACGTATAGTAATTTTATAAAGTATTAACATTTATTATTAAACATTGTCTACATTGTAGCTTAAACTATACGATAAACTGAAAGTTATTTTTTATGTTTATTACCCGCGGAAATATTTTTTTAAATATATTATTGAGACTATCCGTAATCGTTGCGTCGAAAATAGTACTGAAGGACTTACACCTGTTATAATTTGCTTAAGACGTTTTAGGAAAACCTAGCTTCAGTAAGGTTTAAAAAGTTTTGGAATCACTGGGCGAAACCAAAATCATTTGCTTTGCTATTTAATTGCCTATTGATGTCACTCACAATGTGCTCAACCCTTCTATCGCAAAAAATATAATAAATATAATAAAACTAACTGCGTAACTTCACAGGGATATGCAAAGCAATAGGAGCACCACATATGGTCAAAAATTGCAAATTATTAGTCTTAACTGTCGTTATGTTATATAGCGCATACTTTAAAATTTAAAATATGTTAGCCCTATTCTTAGCTCGCGAACTGTAATTAGCCAATCTGCTAATCTGATACATGAAACTATCGAAAAAACAGGAAAATATTCTTCAAGCACAGCAAAATATTGACAGATGAAATATGTTTCTGATGGTGAGTGGTGTGTTTTTATAAGTTAATGAGGCTTTGTATTTTTTATATTACCCGCACTTCACTCTCCGAAAGTTGTCCTAGTGGAAGTTCGACCGAAGTCGGTCAAGGTCGCAGTTTTTCGAATAGCGTTCGCACAGCCGGGAATTTCATACGCGTGCACGCTTCTCAACCTCGCGTATTATAACTACGTGCGTGTTTTAAACACAAAAAAAATTAAAGCCAAATGGAGAAAAAGGAGATGGTGGATGATTGCAATGCACCGGAATAGATCAATGTTAGTAAATAAGACATTTTATGTTGAATCGAGGCTTCACTGTCACTAATAAATAATAAACAGGAAACGTTCAAGTGTGCAACTAATGAATAATTTCTATTATTTTTTAAGGAAAAGTATGGAAAGTCAATTTGCTGAATTGAGATTTTATATACAATATATAGCTTAGGTCTTTCTCTTTATGATACATGCAAAATTGACTGCGGATTTTTGCGGTTTTTAACACATTGCATACCTTAAAAATGTATTATTCTTAAAAATGGGACGGGGCTTAGTCGCGAAAGTTACGACCTAAAAATTTGTTCAGAATCACCAAATATACACATATTTAAAAAAAAACGATACCGGGTATGATAAAATGCTAGTCAAATACTTTTTCTTAATATAAAACAGCAAATTTGTGACATATACAATTTTTTTTTTTACGCTACGCGGCTAAATTTTTTTATTACGCTACGCACGGCCGTTAAACACGGAATTCCTCTTCCTCGGGCCTACAATTAAAGAAATGTTAACGTCAAATTTAAAATACAGTTTTGTAATGATTGTAATTTTTTAATAATATGGTTACCGTGGTAAAATCAGTAAACGTCAAATTGTGGATCGCGTACTAATGAAATAAAATAAAAATTTGTTTGGAATGACTAAATATATACATATTTAAAAAAACGATACCGAGTATGATAAAATGCTAGTCAAATACTTTTTCTTAATAAAAAACAGCAAATTTGTGACATATACAATTTTTTTTTTACGCTACGCGGCGAAATTCGCACGACCGTTCAACACGGAATTCCTATTCCTCGGGCCTACAATTAAAGAAATACTTTAAATAATTGTATTTTTTAGCACTTATAATATTATATATTTGACTAAGAGCACTTATGGAATCAACTAAAGTGGTGAAATAATTTTGGCCGTCCAGATCGGGCAAAAATACCAAACAGTGGCGCGATCGTGAAGACGCCCATATTAAAATTGAATCGTTCTATCTCAGTTTGCGATAAACCATCTCTATCTCTCTCTCTCGTCACGCGAGAGAGCGAAAGGGGAAGTATCTCGCCGCTCGCGCTCGAAGCGTCTTCGGGTATTACTTTCGGAAAGCGAGGGAATTTTTGGAGGCGACGAAGTCGGCCGCCTCGACCAAAATTACCCCCAGTTTACCTCCCGTTCGCGGTGACCTCGGAGAACTTGCGAGAGATTTTAGCGCGGGGACAACCGAGCTCGACCGAAGTAAGCCCGAATTTTCACATTATATTTCCCGTCCTTGGCCAACTGTCGCCTACTTTCGGAGAGTGAAGTGGAAGCATATCACAATTCAGGTGTCTGTGACGGTTGGCGGTGTGGAATGCGAAATCGTCATTAAAATTGTGGAGTAGTAGTCTCTCCCTCTTTCTTTTTCTTTCTCTTTAAGACGAAATGAAAAAAAGAACTGAACGGCTTATATACACCGATTAGAACGTATTATTAAACTTTGCCTTTTTTAATGTTCCATGAGGACTTATTTTGGGTCGCCCATTATAAATAAAACCATTATGTGCTTGTATCTGATTTCTACAATAAAAAAACATAGCTCGTAACAATTTATTTTATAAGCATATATTTATTATCATATATTGAAGTCTTGCAAGTCGGAGATTCTTAGCTGGAGTGTTGAGTTAAATTATTATCGGTTATGATCTGTCGTAATGTGTTCTTGTAATAATGCTGGTTGATCCACTTCTTAGAGTTTCTTCTGTTGCGCCTCTAGTCGCATCTTTTTCTTTCTGCCACATTGTGCCCAAGTGTCACATATTTTATATTACTGGTTCGAAACGGCTCTGACGAATCGCAGATAATGATTTTGATACGTGAAAAATGTTTACGCGTTGTTCTTTTTAACGACATCTAAATGTAGGAAAAAATATTTTTGTGCATAACGGTTGCGCAAACAATACGCCATCGGGCGACAAAAAGCGCCGTTATAATTAAACACATTGAATGATTTGACCTTAAAAAATGTCCGTCAAACAAAATTCACTCGTGTGAAAGGCGTGGACATATTTCGTTAGTCGAATAAACGAGCGCAACAATTAGTTGAATGATCTCTGTATTGTTATGATTCGTCGGAGAGCTTCCCAACCTACGATACATAAGGCCGGTCTCTAAGGGTTAAAGGCAGACAGACATGGGTAGACACACATCGAAAGACATCGACAGACATCGACAGACATCGAGGAGCTAGTGCTCAGAGAAAAGCAATACTCTCCCACAATAGTTTGTTGTAATATATGTAATACAAAACTAATTGTAATTAGCTTTATATTTTTGTAGTCTATTTTTGGCTGCGAAATCACAACCTATTTAGGCTAAGAACCCTAAAAAGTATAACGGATAGAGTGGCTATTATTAACAATGAGTAGAAGAATAGTATTTTGCTCAAGATAGATCGCATTTGCTATCGCGCATTATTTTCACACAAAGAATAGTTTTTGTTGTTGGTTTTTTTTATTTGTTCGAAATGTTCGTTTGAATGATCTCTAAATAAATTATGCTTGTAGTTAGTTGCATTTCCCGCAGTAATTAATAATATTTCACAAATAAAATTGATCTGAAAACAATAATATTGAATTTATCATACAAATACATTAATTGCCGTTAAACGTATTATGGCAATCTATCAAACAAACATATGATTGTCAAAGTTATTTAAATGCCATTCAACTCAATGGCCTTTTCAGTAAATCCTTACAAATCTTTGTAGTAATAATAACACTCCAAAAATCTACCCAGCTCAATATTAATTTTGGACCTACGTCGGCGCCAAGCCGACCCAAGACGTTTAATTATAACACAAACCGACCTTTTGTTGTGAAATTAACTCCAGACGGGCGAGTTTCTCTTAAAGCCTTTGAGGGGTTAAACCCGGACGCTAAACTTTAATATGATTTTTTACTTTTTTTATATTTCAGTCATCTTGCCGGCAATGGGTTAATAATGCGCGTGACTAATCGAAATTCACGGTCCTCTTCTGCGCGCATTCCTCTTTTCTTTTTTAGATGCTATGCTAGTAACACAATCATCTGTCGGACAAAACACAGAGGAGCAGAACCGGTTGTTGTTGAGTGGTAGAAGGTAGAGGAGCAGGTGGTGGTGGAAGCTGGACCTGTGCGATCGTATTTATAATACATCCATCTAACCAGTCACGCCAAACATTTTAATTGCGGGATATTATATGAGCTTGGAGATTAAGATCAGTTGGAATGGATCGTGAGATCCACTCCCTATTATGCATAATTTGACGCCATTATTTCGATTCTGTCTATAATACGTCTACTTAGTGTTGAATAGTAAAAATATAACGGAATAAAAATTACATTTAAAAATATATTTATATATTTTGCACCTGTAAGCTAATTGAATACCTCAAATCATAAACATGTTTTGTGTATATCTGTCATTAAATAATTGCTTTCAATCATATGCCAGTCTAAACCATGAACTGTCATAAACTATTGAGTATTATGCTCCCAATATAAATTTTCATACATTAAAATTATAATAAAAAAACATATATATTTGATTCAGTTGTTAGGATAAATAATATTTATATTATTAAGTAACCGAAATTTTCAAAATATAAACAAATTCATATATATAATTCAGTTGTTAGTATAAATAATGTTTCTATTGTTAAGTAACCGAAAATGTGTGTTAAAAGTGCTAGTGGCTTTATTAAAAGTGTCGGATCAATCCTTTTTTATTTATTGTGTTGTAATTTGATCCTTTCTCTGTGTGGTCTTGTGTCGTCGTAAAAAACGTGTTTTATATACCTTTTATTTATGTGTTAAATAATAATTAGTTCGGAAAATAATTTTAAAATAATAATAATAATAATTATCAATAGCCTAAATATTTCAATTTAATGTTGCTAAATTTTTTTTAGTTATTTAATATAAATTATAATTTATTTGCATATTATTAAATAAGGAAGTGTTACATATTAATATCACAAGTGTATTAAATATTTATTTTTATTTATTTAATATAAATTATAACTTATTTGCATATTATTAAATAAGGATGTGTTACATATTAATATCACAAGTGTATCAAATATTTATTTTTATTTTACGGTAATATATAAAACTACGAAAAAGTGTATGCATGAAAATGCAATCAATTATTAAAACGTGACAAGACATTGAGTGACGTCGGGTCAGATACAACGTGACGGATCGAAAGGCGGAAAATTTGATGAAAATTGAATTTTTTCGCTACACTTACTTAATGGGCGCAGTACCTAAGGGCGCATCGTAGATTCAAGGTAAAATAATAAAACATAAACAAAGTGTTACTAACGTCCATGGGGTACTAATAAACACGTTTTGAACGCGGGTGGTCCTTTAAAGCCAGGACCTCACGGAGGAATATATATTGTATATATTACTATTATCGTGCCCGTTGTAAAATCAATGAGAAGCGTATAAAATTTATATAACTTAACAACTTAATTAAAGTTAAGTTTATTATATTTATTTATTACATGATTAATCATATTTTTTTCTATTTCTTTTTTGCTCAAATAAAAATACGAAAAATATTTTCAATTGCATATTTATCATTTTTTATAACAAACTATGATTTATAGTTTATATTTTATTTATTAAGCGCAAAGATTTGTGTTTTAGATTTTGTCTATTTATTATGTAAATTTCGCTTTTATTTATTTTTATCTATTTATTTGTTTTTTTTGTGTCTCTCATCTCATTTATATAAAAAAATGACATTATTATAGATAACCTAGCTAGTTAAAAATTTAAATTAATTCACAAATTATCTCTTAGGCCAAAAAGATATTAAAAGATCAAAATTGTTTAAATCTTGTTATTTCAGTCGAAAATAAATATATTGACATTTTTTTTTATGAACAAATTTATAATAGTTTAATATTTTTACATTTCACGAATATAAATATAATTTTACTAACTCTTAATATTATTCGAATACATTTTCAGTGGTGGATATATATTTCTACTACCGAAAATATATAATATAACTGAGGGTGAAATTATATGCTACTCTAATGCTCAATTTTACAATTGCAAAATGTCCATTTGGTGTTAAAACCCTGACCTAACCCAATGAAAGTTATTAGAACTTTCATAAGGTCAAGTTAGGTTTTGCTAATTCATTTAGGTTAGATTTAAGAACACCAACTGAACGTTTTGCAACTGTTAGAGTAAAAGTTTAATTTTTAATAGTATAAGTATAATTTCACTAATTGTAAAATCTAATCCAAAAACAGTTTTACTAGGATATATATTTCTTATGGCCAAAATATAATTTAATTGGTAATGAAATTAAATGCTACTCTAAACTGTCATCGAAACTCAATTTGACAGTTAAATTCTTTTGAAAAGACGTTCACAAAACTGTCAGCTAAAAACCACCACAAACTTTCTACAATTGCCAGTTTTAAAAATTATATTAGTAGAAATATATATTTGTTAATGAAAATGTATTCCGATATGATTTCACTAAAATATCAGTGGAAATATATTTTATCTGAAAATTTTGTTTTAATAACAAAAAACACATGTGCAATATAAGTAAATTTATTTAGACTAAGTGCATAACTTTAAATAAAAAATAAATTGTCTAATCTTTGTGAGCACAAACAATTTATAGCAACAATTTCATTTAATATATATTTTATTTATTTAAATACTAAAATATCTAAAAAAAATCAATAATGTTCCTGACCGTTTTATTCAAAAATTACTGATCATTTAATTTGTTATTGTTAAATAAATATTCAATAATAAACGTTTTAATATTTATCATATTTCATAAATAATAATTAACCAAGTTTTGTTGTTTCTTTTCAGGTAAGCTTTAAGAATATCCTGAAAATTCAATCTATCCTGAAGAAAAACAGTAATCTGTGGGACGTGTATCGCCGCCTTAATGTGACACCGCGAAATGAATTAATTACTCGCGTTACGACAAGGTTTGGGCTTATTATAATAGTTTGGCAATAAACAAAGCGTTTATGGCACCCCCGTGTCTCTCCCCTGTCAGAGATTCTCAAAGTTTGCAAAAGTTTTCGGGCGTACGTCTTGTCGATATCATAAAACGTGTTTATTGTATATTTAATGGCGACATGGCATAAGAGGTGTTTATTTTGAATATTACCTAATAAAATTATTTATATACACAGTAACTTGTTAATAAATCAGTAATAAACAATGGCAGTAATATTCACAATTTTATGTGTTACTCCGTTACGAGCATTAATCAAAATAATAAATTATTTAATCTATGCGTATTTATATAACGTATAAAATAAATATATTTTATTTATTCTCCATATAAATAATATATAATAAATAAGCAACCACATTGACAAATACGATTTTATGTAAACGACACTGTGGTATTTTAACTTAAAGTTTATTGGACAAAAATATGCAAGCTAAATTTAAAATCACACAAAATCACAGGCGCGCCTATTTTTTCAATATTAAATACGTATATTTCGTGTGAATATAAAAATAGTCATAGTTGAAAATAGCAATAGCTTTAAAATTGCCATTTGTAATCATTTTGAAAAAATATTTATTTATATACATATTACATTCTAAAGATAAAATAAAACATAAAACGTAATCAAATCATATTGAATTAGAATGATTTTAATATTAATGCACTTACATAATTCAGATTTACTTACATTTTTGAAATTGATTTATTGCGCAATTTTAATTAGACGAATAATTCAATGGACCATTTTTTATTTCAATATAAAATAAGAACACAATAAAAGGTACAATATAACGCGACTCGACGACAGGTCTGGAAGCTTTCCCGGAGAATTTTGAGAATCTCCTGCCTTTTTTTTAAATATACAAACATATTTTTTTTTGTATATATTGTGCGAATACAATAATACAATTCCAACGTTGTCACCAAATCCGCATAATCCCCGAACAAAGTCAGTGTCTTTGGGGAACGTGAAAATTTTCGATAAAAACGTCGCCGGGTTTCCTTTTTCCATGCTATACGTACATTTAAAGGGATATAGCGAATTTTTAATTTGCAAGTCGCAAATCTTCAGCACCGCTGGAAGTAATCAAAATTCCCTTTTCCTGCAAATATTGTTACGACTACGGCAATAATCCTTCAAAGGGCCGCCTGTCTAGGAAACGTAAACATGTCAACCGGAGGGCGCGAATAAATTCCGTGACATATTAAAATTGCGCACATATTTACGTTTATGTGTCGGGTTTATTATGTGTATACCCGGAAACATGCATAAGTGTAATTATTTATTAAAGCACATTTTCGCTTTCAAGTCCCTTAAGAATTCGGCAAACATATGTAAATATATCAACCTGGAAAGTCGTCAGTACAAATGCACTCGTCTTTGACACAAATGTTAATCAATGTAATATTGTTAGCTAACTGTAGTAGCATTATATGTTATTATCGCGGGGGTGGATTCCTCAACGTCATCTGTATCGACTGAGTGGATATCCGATTAAAGATTCATATAAAGACCCAGATATAACGAACTAATTCCATATTTGTTATATATGTACATACATCAGAATTAAATGCATCTTATTCAAATATTTTTAAACATTTAAGCTATTTTTTTGCACAAAAATTGAATTTTAAATGACAGTCAAACGTAATTTTCATAATTCGCATATTTTAAAACATACTAAATTTTAATTTTAAATTTGTATTAACTGCTTTAATATTAACATACATATACGTATTTAACCATCTGATTTCTTCCTTGTAAATTTATATTTCTGTAAAAATAAGCTTTGTGATGGTAACTAAAATACATACTCTTATTTTCATTTCGTATTTTAAAAACAACATTATTCAAAAACATTTCAGTTTTTTACACATTTTAAAAAAAAGTTCAAACATTACCTTAAATTACAATTTAAAAATTAGCACAGTAATTTTTAACAGCGAAGTTATGTAGAAAGTTCGAAAACAAAATATATACGTTTAATATTTATTCAGATATGATTTTCAATTAAAATTTGAACTGGGTCGCATAAAAAAAACATAAAATCTAGTAAAATATTGTAACATTATATTAAATTGCAATTTAAGAATTAAAATAGTATTTTTAAACATATTTTTTAATATAACGTCACAAAATTAAGTTAAGTTAAATATCAAGTTTAAAGTTTGCGTCTCAAAATTATTATCAAATTCTGATAAAATAATAAAAACTTACCTTAATTTGCACACTACTTATTTTAGGTAGCACAGTCATTTTGGATTTATTTTTGAAAATATCTACAGAATAAGGTGAAATTATATATTAGGTTTAAAGACGAAAAATATACATACATGTATTTGAAACTTTAATATAAATGGTATTTTTGCAATTGAAATTAAAATTGTGTTTTATAGTAACCATCAAATCATGGTTTACTTAAATATTTGTGGTAAGGGTAGATATAAAGTATGGATTTTATTTGAGAAGCAATTTGAAATCATATCGAATTTATCTAGAAAGTAATTATTTTATTATGAGTAATTATTTTATCTTGTGCCATTGGTAATTTATAATGCTTAGGAATTTATTTTTATATTATTTTTATATGTTAGTTATATTGTTTGATACATATACATAAACCTATCGCTTCAATTTCAAGCCTCGAATTAATAAAGAACCACCGGTTAACAGTTGCACAGTTCTTGATCTCATTAAAATATGAAGAGTCACGCAATGAAATCCGCGTTCCATCTCCGGACTCTCATTGTGCAATTTCGGGATTAGACCTTAGTCACGCGCCCATTGTGCAAAGTTTTAATTTAATCCCGGAAAGGGGCGGCGAACCTTTTCGCGCGCGTCGCCATTGTGGTGATTTCTTCCCGGATGGAATTTCGTCAGATTAGATTTACAAGCAATCTGCATCCGAACAAACAAGTAGTACAAAACTGGAACGACGGATGGTGTGGTAACAAAGAAACTTTATTTTTGTTTGGTTAAAATTAGTTTGCAAAATCATGCAGTGTCTGTGATCTTAGTTTGCTTTATATTATTTTATTGCTGTAACGTTTAAATATCTAATATCAAAGTAAGTTTAGCTTAGCAATACTTGAATATTCTGTTATTATTTATTATGTATTGTCAGATTGATTTGTGCTTTTACTCATGTAAAAGTGGCGTGTACGACTTGCAATGAATAATTTTAGCCATTTCAGAGAAAATGTGCTTATTCGTTAAAGTGGGACACCGTGAGAAACATCTTAACGGATTAAGTCACAAGGTATGCGCCATGCGGGAAACGACAATTCGTATTTAAAAAACTTGCCACTCTTCTTCTGTAATTGGTCGTCGCGGAATCTATCATTAATGCTGGAATGCGGGCGGCCAGTCGTCTAAGGACCACTTCTCAAAGAGTTTCACTAACACCACTGACATCCACACTTGAGGCTGACTCAACTTCAGACCAGCGAAGATCGTAGAAGCCGCCGCTTCTCTCTTCGCATGCACTGGTCCAGCTTGTCATTTTACTTCGGAGACGCCTGCAGCCTACGGACGCACCCATAAACAACACGTCTCAAACGTTTCGCAACATATAAAAAATTACAATTATCTTAGCTTTGACCAAATAAACACTCTCTGACTCAAGTAAAGTAGCATTATATTTTATCAAGAATCTCTCGATTCCAATCTTAAATAATTGCTTTTAATGACATCAAAAGGCTATGATAAAAATTGTGCAAGTGTTAAACGGTGTGCCAATGTTGATTTAAAGACATCAAAGGGAACTGGTACCGAGAGTGCAGGTCCTTATCGAGTCTTGGTCCTTTTATGGTGAATTGAGCTGCTTCTCGATGAGCTTTTTATGGTAAAAACGAGTGCAGCTGTACGTATGTATACACATACAAGGTATGGTGATGTAATAGTTTCTACGTTCAATTATGTTAAAGTGAAAAACGATTCAGATATACCTAACCATTGCGTTAATAGTATTTCGCCTTAAGTGAATGAATATCAATTTGTACCTAAAAGGAAATAATAATTGAATAATTTCCGGTTCATAAAAACATTAACGCTACTGCTTTAAATGGGATATGTAAAATGTGTAGCATCAAATATTTAATAGTAGGGTATTAGTTAGTAGTTGTTATCTCAACAAGTCTATCTATTTGATATAATAATATATCGCTGAATAAATTCATTTAATCAAATAAATTATATAGTTAAATGTACAAACAACAAATAAATATTAATTTATATGCACACTGTATCAATGACGAGAGAATTTAAATGATTGTATAAGGGCTGCCAAAAATATTATATGTAAAACACCATTGCACATCGCCCCAATCGATTATATTGTGATCATACCAAGAAACAGGCACATTCTAAAGGTTTCTTAACTAATTATTTGCCTCTAGCTCCGCACAAGGGTTTATTATATTCGGCCCAGTCGGTCATTGTATTGTATTTCAATCTAAATTAGATTAAATCATATTTGTTTGAAGGCAATAAACCGGTGGTAATTTATATAGACGGAAGCTGAATCACCTCAGTTTACGTTTCAGATTTAACAAAGGGTCTTTCCTTTTGAGGTACACCCACCGTGCCTCATACAGATCCGCCTGCTCCTTTTGTGCTTTATATATCCCGAAAAATATGTACACTTTTTTTTGGCACGGGGTGCATTGAAGATGTTTTATTAAATCATTTCCAACGTCGTATCTTTTTTGGCGTTTTTTTTCGCATTGTACTATACCATTATTCGCGTTTATTTATTAACGAAAAATGTAATAAAATATTGTTGTACAAATTTTTAATATATAAAACACGATAATGTTTTCCTCGTTTTTTTATTATTATAAAGCGATGATGAGTCATACTGTGTTTTATAATATATATATTTGATACAGTGAATGTGTATTACCAGTGAAAATATATTGAAATCATATTCGAATTAATTTTCACTGGTAGAAATATAGTTTTATAGATTAAAAAATAATTTTAATGATAGATGCTAGTGAAATTATATGCTGTTCTAAACTGTAATTTTTTACATATCATCTGTTGGGTCCAATATATTGCTAACTAAACTAAATTTATACTACTGATAAATACACATTCACTGTAACAGTTGTGAAGCGTCCATTTGCTGCTTTACTCCGAAACACACTAACCAAACCTAACTTGACCCAATGAAAGTTTTTAAATTTCATTAGGTTAGGTTTGGGTTTGAACAGCAAATGGACGTGTTGTAACTGTCAAATTAAATTTCATATACATTTTAGAGCGGTATATAAATTATTCAGTTAAAATATTTTTTAGCTAGTAGAAATATATATCTAATAGTAGAAATGTATTTGGATATGATTTTATTGAAACAGTTAGTAAAATCATATTTATACAAATAAAAATATATGTAGCTGTACTGAAAAATTAAAGATATACATTTAATAGTTACTAATCATTGTTTGCTTTTGCTATATCTGTCACTAATTAATACTTCTTACAATACTTTTATCCTTGTAAACATAGTTGTACATTGTAATAATTAAATTATTTCACCTGACGTTACACCTAGTGAAATTGTTGACATCTTGCAATTCTGTTGTTATGAATTGTATTTTAAAACATTTTCCATTAACTCAGGCTAACATTAACGAAAACCGTATTCGAAAAAAGCAATCCATTCTCAAAATAATTGTGTACAAACATACACTAATTTATTTATGAGTATGTTCAAATGTTTGTCCACGATTATCTCGAGAGTATATCTTCAAATTTTTACGTAAATTTTAATATTATATTTTATATTAATTTAAAAAGGTTATAGCTACAATGTATTTGTACGAAATAATAATAATAACAATTTAATTTGCATATAGAAATGATTTGAACCAAATTCAATGTTTTTATAAGTTTGCAAATATAAAGCTCTTAAAATCCATTAAAGTATAGGCTCGAGGCATTCAACATTTTCCAACCATAAATTGGTAATTTGGTTTGCTGAATATGCAATATTTTTAAACGAAACTGCCATTATTAGAATATGTGTAAAATTCTCTATATCATTTTTTCTAATTTTGAATGACATATTTGCGTCACCGTCACTCGGCGATAGTTTAAGAGTTGACGCATAATTATGCCACTGGCATGCAAAGTGTTAAATGATGTGTTAGCATTTGTAGCTATTTTATTTATTGTGGCGATTAAAACAAAATTGATCAACAATGAAGATTATATCCATAACTAGCACGATAGATCTAGTGTCGAATCCCTTATGGAACTAAACGTTTTTTTAACTCATCGTGTCTGGGTGATTAGTATAATTTTAATATATAATTATAGATTAGGTTTTCCTATTTTTTCCCAATCTCAGATAAATAATTTAAAAAAATCTAGCTAGTTCGAGCATAGTAAAATATATTAAATGTTAGTTGTAATAATAGTTTATGATTAAAAAAATATGTCACTAATCTACAGACTGATTTCAGTCTGCCTCCTTCCATACTTAGTCATTGTTGATTGTTGTAACACAATGGTCTGTCATGTTACAACGTCAGTAAATTTGATAACACGTTCGATACTAAAATAAGGTAGGATACAATTTAAATAAAATACTTAAATGTCGCGAGCACTGGTTTAAACAGAACGGTCTAATTATTCACCGGAATTAATGAACGGTTAGCGTTGGCGTTTGGTTAAATATTTTACTGTCAAAATTTGACGAATCTAATACCCTCTTATGCGTATGAGATGAAAATGAATTAAAATTTAATTGTGTTCCCAATTCAGCCCCGTCGATATTTTATATTTATATGAGATGGGGAGAGAAAGAGGGGTCGCATAAAGGTAATTGCCGTCCGTTATTCCGACTTACGCAACAACGTAACGGCCGTAGTCCCGCGTAAATTATCGCGTTATTTCGTTACGTTTTAAACGGCGGCTCGTAAATTTGGAATCGCTCCAATTACAACGGCAGGGACGAACTCGGGAGCCGGCGCTAAAAAGCGGATTAGGCGAAATGATAAACTTTCGCCGGAAAACTATGCGCGCGTAAAACGCGAAAGGGTTATGGGCCGAATTTAACGACGGCGACGGCAACGTCGCGATCAAATCTTTGAGGATTTCGCGTAAATTAAGACGTACGCATGCACATGAGTATATACCGCGCACAGGACCGTACTTGTAATAAAATAATATTATATGAAATAAATATTTTTGTGTATATGAAAATGTATTTAAAATGATTTTATAAATAGTCTATAGATAGTGTAGGTGTGACGTAGTCTATACAGACTTTCAAAAAGCTTTTAATTAAGTCTGATATCTATTTTATTTAATAGTTTCTGGAACGGTATTGTTAGCTTTTTATCAAATGGCCGCTGACATTATATGAGCTATGGTACTCGTCATTATATTAAGTAATTCACCCGTTCTGGAGTACCGCAGGCATGTAATTTGAGCCCTCTGCTCTTTTTTTAATTTTTATAATATGTTCGTAAATATCAGAATTTAGTGGCATTAGTAAGGACAGCTTTTACACCAGTCTTAAAAATAAATAACAAAAAAACTTAAGTTTTTTTATTTTTTTATACATATTTTAAACTATTCATAATAGACCTCAGAATGTAAATAAATCAAACTGATATTTCACACACATTATAGTTTTGTTTCCAATTAGCTTAAAAACTGATTTTAATATCTTAAGTACTGAAGAATTTGAGACCTCTTCATTACTCTTTAAACGCAAAATAATCTTTTTAGTTTGATTTTTTATATTAATTAGATTTAAGTCAGCAAAAATATTAAAAAATCATTACTGTACAGTTAAATATTAACAATTCAATACTATTTTATATAAGTAATTTTTAAAAAAATCCTAAAAATGGAAAAAAATAATGCCGGTTAACTTAACTTTCCAATTATTTTTAACAGTTAAAATGCCTATGGTTTGGATTTGTACTTGAGAAGTTTGGCTCAGTATTTTTTATTATTTTTATTGAAACCGTTACACTTGGATGTTATGTAAGTTTTTATAACAAATATCTCCATACAAGGCTTCGTTATAAATGAGACATAACACGAAGAGACATCTAATATATCACGGCAACTGGTGCAGTTTACCATCAATCAAGTCAACGTTGACATTTCCCACGGTTTCACCTTCGGCAACCCGATCACTACGATCCGTGATCAATGACGAATAGTAGTACTGCAAAAATAACATCTCCAAATGGTTGAGAATAGTAGAATATCTTAATTTTTTTCATTTGTATAGAATAGAGAGTCAGGTCTCAATCAGTACACTAGAAGTATTCCCATGATAATAAACGCATTTTCGGACAAGGAATCATCCTAGTAAGCAGTTCGTTTCCTGATTCAGCTCAAACCATTTAAAATAAGGTCGCCTGTCAGTGTCCTGTGGGATTCAAGCCTGAATTACGACACTTTCCTTGCTCAAGCGTCGTGTGCGAATTTGCACGAGGATAATATATACCCATATATGCGAAATATATTATACGTACATTTATAGGTAGTTGCATATCTAAGTAAATCTGTATTTATATCAAGTTAAAAAATATGCCGTTTATCGCGATGCCTACGGGCAAATGAAATTAAACATAAATCTCGAGCAGACCATTAAGTTGAGAGAAGTTTCTTTCGAAATTGTTTTTATATCCTCTTTTGTGATATAAGAGAAGCGGCGCACAGTGGTTTATTTAAAGGGTTTATCTTAAAATCTATTTTTAAGCAACAAGCATCAAATTCATAACAGTGCCTTTTGATGATAAGGCCCTAAAGCTCTAACCTGACTTATAATATTTATATAAATATATAAATCATATAAATTGCTTATGGTAAAACCAAAACTATAATTATATCAACTTTAAATTAAGCATTTTCACTGAAATGTATACATTTTAATTGTAAAATTTATTATTGAAGAACTTTCGTTCCTTAGTGACAATCTTACCATTTACTTTAGGTTTTATTTTAAAAGATCTGTTTTCTTTTTTCTTCACTAGATTTTTTTAAATAAAATAAATAAATTAAATTTTTCTCTACATAAAAATTTAATCAATATTTTTATTATTAATACAGAAACTAGACTTGTTTAATCAACGAAAGCTTTCCTCGTGGTCATATTGTTTTTCAGCAATTAGTTTTTAAACCTAGGATTTTAAAATTGTTATTATATCGACATATAAATTAAGTAAAAACAGTGTCATTGTCATAAAACTCATTATGTTAACCACTGTGCGTCGGTATAAATTAAATTGCCCATTGTAAACGTCGAGCTGTATTGTAAGTTTGAGATAATAACACGATAGATCATTGTATCATAATGATCATGTCACTCCCACGGAAGTAATGATCAGATATTGATTTAATGGGCTTAGTTCTTGTTCTTGCTGTAAATCAAGATAGCATTATTGGAACGATTTTTGATATAAGAATTCTATATATGGCTTCAAAGCCTTTTATTATATTATATGTGATACATAGTTAACCTTTTACTAACATTAATGGATACATATGTTTTTTTATTATATTATATTTTTAAATTGTATGGACATCTCTTTTATGAGTATTTTTATTAATTTAATTACAATCATATTTATTAGATATTCTAAATAAAATATAAATTAAGCTTCTGATATTAATTAAAAACATAAAAATAAAATACTATAATATATCACACGCGCTTAACGATTAAACCATGAATTTATTTATTATTCACGTCAACAATAATAAATAATTGAAAAGCTTATGTTTTGCTGAGTTTAATCACCGAATGCCCGATTTGATTACGCTAAAAAGTTATTCAATAGCAATATATTTACGGCCATTAGTGTTTATTTTTGCGCAGCCTGGATTACACTATGAAAATTTATTATCACGCTTTATAAATAATGCGATTTGTCAAATTTGAGCACATATGTACATATTTTTACCCTAAAATAATAATTATTGATGTTGGCGATTAGCATCCGTACATATTAAACGAGAATATTTGTTAATTTGATTACAGTTATATTATTTAGTGTTGTTAGTGCAATAACAAATTTTGAATCATGATGTTCTCATAACCTTTTCTGCGTATTGTATAATTCAGTCGTTTCTAAAGGTCCAGTGAAACTCTGGTTTTTGTGCTTCGTCATGAAGAGGGAAGCGGCTGCTTTTAAGTCTCTGTCGATGTTAGGCATAGCTTCACTGACTGTAATTTTAAATGAATTCTCGTTTGTCTTACTCGGGAATTATTGAAAAATGTGCTTAAATACCCTAATCGGTTCGGTGATTATTGCGCAAACGAAAATTGCGCACAACGATAATTTCGATCATAGTTGCTAAGTATACATATATGTATATGAATATTTAAAAATACGTTAATATTAATAAAAAATATATATAAATTAGATATGTCAATATGATTTTAATTTAAGACTATCATACTTTAAAAATATTCTAAAATTATATTTGTAATTTACATTGCTATGTTATGCTCACATTTCCTATAATTACGCAAATATTTATTTAAAATATACAGAAATATAAAGCAGTTAAAATAAAAATATTTGACCTTAGATTTTAGTTTAGAATTTTTGCTGTGTGGAATTTTTGTGTGCGCAATTTTTGTTTGCCCAATGATCTGATCACCACTCTAATCTTAATGAAGAATGTTTTTTTTTTGTGTTTTTTTTCAACCCACTCGACGCGTTCAGTAATTGTGATGATTTAATGTTTTTTTAACAATAACCGTTGAAGTTTTAGTATATAAAAATTATAATATAAAATTTTAATATTGAAAGGCATCAAACGGTCGTTGTTTATGTTACGCTTGGGGATGCTAATCTCTCGGTCATTATAACAATATGGTTTATTGCGCTTTTAACGCGTATTTGCATCAAAGCGTATTTTTGACTAGTTTTTTTACATAGTTCGTTGATCCTTAAAAGATTAATTGATGGCGTTTCAAAGTCTGCAATTCTAGGTATTTTGACGTTCTCTAAAATTAATTAAGTTAAAAACAATCTTATAAAATATTACAAGAACGGAGGATACAAAATGCAATTTACAATCTCGATTTTCATTGGTGGATTTTTTATTGCAAAAAATAATTTATTAAACAAATATATAATAGATACACTGGTATTTTGATATTATTATTTAAATTCATTTCCTGAGTTATTCCTTACATTAAAAGTATTTTTTTATTAACAAACTATTAAATATAACAACATGTGCAATTGTGTAAACTTTTTTCTTACCTAGTATGCATTTTAAATTTTTAATTAATCATTTTCTTACTGCTCTAATAAAAAAGATTTCCCTAGTTCTCAAGTTCCGTCAGAAGTTCATTGATTATTTTTGTTGAAAATGAAATCAGATTTAGCTATAGTTCAAAAATCATGATTTCCATTACTTACATTATTTGCTCTGTATCTCTTATTTGTTATCCAAGCTTTTGATATGTAAGCACATGTATTTATCATACAACGAACCAAAGCGTTTTTTTTAAAGTGCAAATTAACGTTATTCGTGAAGTCATTATGTATGTTTATCGCTTTAAGTTCTTTGTATTTTGCTATAATGTATTTTTTAAATAATATTGAAATATACCTATACAAATACATACTAAGTTAATAATGAATTTATTTTTAATGAACGAAAAGCAACTACGTCTCGATAATTTCCCGCGAGACACGTTAAAAATAAACTTTCTATCC
Organism: Plectrocnemia conspersa; assembly: GCF_051122295.1. NCBI lineage: Eukaryota > Metazoa > Arthropoda > Insecta > Trichoptera > Polycentropodidae > Plectrocnemia > Plectrocnemia conspersa. Next base: position 29,312,331 of record NW_028277174.1, read on the forward strand.
GCTAAATTCGCGCAAATGAAAAGCGCCATTAAACTACGTTGACATTGTACTGGAAAAACGCTAACCTGTCAAAAAAGTTTAATTAGCTACGTTCGTTTTACGTGTATTTTTTACTCTCTGTATTTTTAATTATTCAAGGCAGATTAATGCCAATTTTTGAAAAGCAATTTTGTGTAGTCTCGTAAATAAATAAGTAAGTAACACGTTATTATATGGCAAAAGTCTAAATCTATATGTTTAATATCGAAATACACGTTTTATTTTTTATATGATCGATTTTAATGCTAGTTGTGTATTTAAAATATTTTTATTTACTCAACCGCAGTTTATGGATGTTCATTTTTTATTATTATTTCTCTTTGAATATTCATAAGTTGTACCTATTATGAATTATAACAATTCATTCATAAGCATAATTACTTATTATTCTAGCGGCAAATTCTGCTTAATATAACATAATAAAGCGAATTAATTAGGCAGTAAAACGTCGTAAATTACACCTCGAGGTGTAATCACTTTTAAATTGTTTAATTAGTCAATGAAACGTTTACTTATCACTTGGTGAATTATTAAGAGATAATATTAATGTCCTATTTATAGTTCTAATATTTAGGTAGATATTTTTTTAAATTTAAGATACAAATACTTCGTTTCTTAGTGTTATAAAGTTAAAAGTGCAGTTAACTTTTATTCCCTTTATAGACGTTATTGAAGCTTTAGTAATACGCTCGGATCAAAGTTTGTCGTGCATTAACATACAGTTGTTATGCTTGAACAGTTTTCCTTTTATGCCATATACATATATTCAAACACTAAAATAGCAACATTTTACAACTAAAGATCAAGTTTTCGTCTGTACTTAATTTAATAGTCAATTTAACAATAATATAACGTATTGTAAAAATAATAAATTGTAGTCTGAACTTTGATTATTTAACTGTGATCAACTTGACTTTACCTTTTACAGTATCGTGCCAAAAAAATCATAAGTACTTGCTATTTTTCCCCTATAAATAAACATATTAACTAAATTACTAAATAGCACAAATATATATAGGTAATAATTTAGGTTCTGTACTTAATAACATTGAAGTTACTTGTGGTAAAACAATTGTTAGATATTATATTTAAATTAATTTTTTTATGCATATTTACTTACGAAAGTAAGATTAAAATTAGTTTTGACTATGTGTATTTTTATTTGAAGCAGCCATTTTTTTCGAAATTCGGTAATTATAAAATTATGATAGGAGACATATAGATTTTTAAAACATTGATGTGGGTGCACTTGTTAATTAAAATTAAGAACAGGAATTCAAAAAACCAGATCTGCGTGAAAAGCTTAAAAAAAATTATTTTATACTCTTCAGTTTTCCGAAGTGGGTCGCTTTGGCATCAGGACTTAAGACGATAAATATTATATATAATATAATTTATGGCGCGTATTTAATCCGTTAAGTGGTCTCCTACGGTCTTTCATTTTAAAGAAAGAATCCTTTTTTTCTTATATGGTAAAAATGCTTTTATCGCGAGTCGAACTAACCCTTTTTATGATGATATGCGTTAATTCTTCTAATTAAAAATAGATGAGTAGTTCTGTTGATGAACCTTAAGTCTCATACTGAGCTAAAGATTTTACGCATATTTTTTTTGAACATTCGCAGTCTATTAACATCCATTTTTCTGCATATATCAGCACTGGCCTTATCAAGATTTTGTGTAGTCGTATTTTAGTGTTTTTTTTTTACATACGAAGTAGGAGTCTGTTGTAAAGAATATATGACATTATTTTTTATCCTACGTTTAGGAGTGTTAGTTATTCCTCGGAAGTTTTCGCACATGAATGGGTCTCCTTTATTTAGTATAGGACATAATGCTTTTTTTCTACTCTTCAGGGATTTCTTTCTTTTTCCATATTTATATTATTATGTCATGGATAATGTTCAGGAAGTTATTTTCGCTTAACTTAAGAAGTTATTCTAGTATACCGTCACTCTCAGCACTTTATTGAAAACTCTGCTTTTATTATAAGAGTTTAATTCTGCAACTCATCATACACAAGATTATTAAATATTTTTTTTTCGGGTTATTCGTTTTTTCACCTGCGATTCTTTCATAGTCTATTTGAGTACTACATGTGCAATGACTTTGTAGCTTTTCATTTTATACGCTAAGATTTTTGGATTCGTTATTTATCAAATCAATCCATTTTTCCGACTGCATTTTCCGCTGCTTGATTTATTGAATCTTGACATTAGACCCAATGTTCGCTTATTGTGACAATTGGATTTTCTAGCATAATAGTTCAGTCCCATATTGTAAGCCATTTGGACATCTGAAATCTTGAGGCCCTATGTTACGCAAAATATTATGACTCAATTTATTATATTATTTTTGACGCATTAGTTGACGCACTGCTGGAGCAAGACAGTTTTACAAAATTAAAATAAAAAAAATTAAATTAAAAAAAAATGATTTTGGGCTCTCAAATTTTCAGTGCACTTTTTCACATTTCTCTTACCTATTCATGTATGTATATATTATATTGTATAATGGCCTTTTTATATGTGTGTGTATCTTTATGGGGATATGCGTCACTCCCGGTATCCCGGTTTATTTACAATTTGTCTTACATGTGCCCGTCTTTAATTTATGGCCCTTGCGCGTGCGAAGCTTTGTTTTTTTCTCTCAGGTTTTATGTACGTTACCGGCAATGTGTGTAATTCAGAGCATCCAGATGTGCTACCCTTGTCCTTGGTTTGACTACAAATAGCAATCCGTTTCCAAATAAAACATTATCCTGCAATAAAATAAATTTAAGAAATCAGAAATTATTATTATAAAGTTTGATTTTTGTATAGAATCAATTTTCAAAAATGATATTTAAAATAAATTGTACACATGTTATTTTATATTGCATAGTTAACACGTTAACTGCCATGGTGGCCATTATGGCCGGCACCTAAGGTTCGCGCAGGGCCATGGTGGCCACCTATGGCCGGCAAAAACTGAAAAGTAAAATGTTCCCGGGAAGCCGCCGCACACTTCCCCGCTTAGATTTTTATGCATGTATGGCCACCATGGCCTCTTCCAAACATTAGCAAGACAGAACATCCACATTGATGCTACTTTTTTTTTCAATGTGGCCACCATGGCCTCCACTGAACATATCCAAACACGAAAATTTAAAACTTTAATATTTTAATCGAACTCATTGGAATATTTATGTATATATATATAACAAATAATACTGTATAATATTTTGAAGCATATAGGTTTGAAAAAAATCATCATTGGCTAAAAATATTTATTTTCAAATTATGAAAGTAAAAACAAAAATTTTTTTTTTTGGTAACCGAAATTATACATATAGTAATAATACAATTTCAAAATAAAAAGATAAAAAAAAAAACACATAAACACAATAAAAATTGAATGAATAACATTTTATAAATTACATATTGTACATACATAGAATTATTATTTTTTTTGCATATTTTCGTCCATTAATTGTCACATTTAGTTTATAGCATCTAGCGCAAAAACGACGAACTTTAGCTGCTAGGCCATCTTTTTGTAGCATTTCGTGTCGTGTACTTCTTGGTGGTACTTGGTGGGATTTAGATGCCTGATTATCATTTTTACAGGTTAAATTTAATAATAATTGCTGTCTAAATTCGACAATTGATATTTTCTTTTTCGTCACCTCCATATACAGCAATCTTGAATTTACAACAGCTGTATTCAATAATAGTTCAATTGCAATTTTCCGGTACCATTTAACCGTTTTTCGTAAAGGGGTACAATATGCAGCCATTTGATCCGATAAGTCTACTGACGATTTCCCTCTATTATATTCTTCTACCATTTTTGGATTTTGTTTTATTATTTCTCTTCTAGTTTTTACGTCACAGTATTCATGTGTGTGCTTGGTGGAAAGAAGCATGACATCTCTGGTATCTTTCCATTTTACTATATTAATTCCTCTTTTATTTTGTTTAGCAGCAATTTCTCCTTTTTTCAGTTGCGCATTTGCGACATCTTTTGGGATACCTCTTCGATTGGATCGTAGAGTTCCCAATAAGTGTGAGTCTTCTGTTATTAATTTATTAGCTAGATCAATACTAGTATACCAGTTGTCTGTGCATATAGTATGACCTTTTTTAAATAACGGTTGACACAGTTCCATCACTACATTTGTAGGTACAGAACCAACAACATTCAACTGTTTGCCTGTATATATTTTCAGGCTGTATGTATATCCCGAGGACGTACATAATTTGAATATCTTGATTCCATATTTGTTCCTTTTATGCTTCATATATTGCCTGAAATCTATTCGTCCACGAAAAGGAACCAAACTTTCGTCGATGCAAACAGTTTCATGAGGGTTATAGTGTTTTTTAAAATTATTGGTTAACTCGTCAACCAGGTTGGATATTTTCCACAGCCGGTTTTCTGAATCGGAAGTGTTGTTGTCTGTGAAATGAAGCATTTTTAATAAGATCTCAAAGCGATTTCTGCTCATCACGTTTGGCGGAAATGTTTGCCGGAATGGAATTTCTTGACTCCAATATAGTTGAATGTTGGGTAGTTTTACTAGTCCCATAAACATAATGAGACCTAAAAATCTCTTCATTTCGTCTTTATCGGTATCAGTCCAGGCATGTAGTCGACTTGAAGGAGTTTGAGTTTTTCTTCTAATACCTGATAAATTGATTTAAGTTAGATAAGAGTATGTTTTCCGGCTGGGGATCAATCATCCATGATTATTCTAATTTGATCGCGCGACAGCAGGTATATATGTCTTCTCACCATACTTTAGGATACCCGTTGTATTCATAATCCACTTAAAAGGTTCAGGCACCATAGTCAGCGACTGTTGATAGATTTATGAAAGGCCTAATATAGTTTTATCGTGCAGTAGTAAAACACTGGTAAATATTCGAGGGCGCCATGGTGGCCACTAATGGCGGACACTTATTCTACAGAGCCATGGTGGCCATGGGTGGCGGACACCCCCAATAACACGTTACGAATGCATTTTTCAACCACTAACTAATTATTTATATCATTTATTATTATATATGCAATATCCAGTCAAAATTCGTTTTGGCCTGGACAGTATTTTTCAAAATTTTGGTTGGCAGTTAACGTGTTAAAATAAATATTAGCCACGATTCTTCTGAGTATGAATCTTCTGTAAGCATAGTAGTTAAATATTATTATAGACATAGTCAAAACTTTTATATTGTTTTCGGCTTACACACGCTATTTTTATTTAGTAACTAGCATAAATATTTATACAGAATCCGGTAAATGTGGCAGAATAGACGTTTGTTTACGTGAACTACGAGTAAATATTTATTCGTTTAAATACTAAAAAAATATAAGCATGTATTTTTTATGCCAGAGAATTTAACACAATTAAAGTTAATTTGCTTTGGAGGTTTTAAATCTGCGAGTCGGGTAATAGGGCACCGCAACTCGTGACCAAAAAGAGAAAGAGAAAAAAGCGAACCAATTTTTGTCTGAAGAGAGGAGAGCATAGCCGCAAGGGTAACATCAGAGAAAATTGGGAACTAATTTAAGATTGAAGGTCCTTTTCGCTCTTTGCCGCTTTCACAATTATCCTTTAAGGACTTGAATAGTTTTAATTTGAGCCGATTTTATTTTTATCTTGACTCGACGCAAATCCGAAATTACAAATTACTACAAGATTTACAAGATTTTTTTTACGAGCTATTTAATTTATCATGCGCAGTTGGAACGAGCTTTATTTTATTGCCTTAATAGAGTTAACTAATTACTTAAGAACGTGACACAAAATTACAAGTTATATTTTGTTTAAAAATCAGTCAGTAGGCAGCTCTTAAAAATTTCAGCCGAAAAAGCCGGCCGTACACTTTTTAAAAACTTCATTGGACATCTTTTTAAAAAGGTGCATATTTGAAAATACCGATTCTTTTGACTGATAAGTGCATTGTTTCCAGATTAATTTTATTGCAGTATCCTGCTTTCTAAAATAAAAATTATCAGACAACTGTGATTTTTCTTGTTCTAATGTATAATAATACTAGATTTAAAACGTTAATTTACATACATTGTCGGCAAAAGGACCAGAGTCAAAGAGTCCGAAGTCGGAGCTGCTCTTTCGAGCGCGAGCGGTGAGATACTTCCTCTTTCGCTCTCTCGCTTGTTAAGTGACGAGAGTGAGAGAGATAATATTATGATGTTTGGCAAACTGAGATAGAACGAGTAACTCGGTTCAATATCAGTATGCGCGTAGACGTCCTATGGTCAACACGCATGTCGAGCGCTGCATCGTGGTCACGTGGTCAATTTATAATACCACATGCTTATCGGGGACAGACAACAGACTCTTACTGACATCTTTGAATATTTTAGGGCACCAAAAGGGATTAATTATATTTTTGATAGTATATTTTTCTAACAGATATCGTTATTATATTTTTTTCATATAAAATTAAATAATTAAAAAATAATTAGTGATACTTGATTTTGTTAAAAAAATCGTTTCGAATATCCTTATGTATTTTCCTAGATCGGTTTATATAATTGTCACACCATAATGAATTCTTATTTAGAATCGATGGCGACAAATTCTAGGATAGTCACAGATGTGGTGTTCGTATTCTGAAGTATATTTTTTACGCCTTATGGCATTTTGCAAAAGCCGACAAAGATTTTGCGTAAATTAAATATTTACGACCGAAAAGTTTTCACTGATATTGTATTGGTGCCCATACAAACTTTTATAATTATCAGTAGCGTAATTGTAATAATATGACAATTTAAAACTTGCGATTATTTGGCACATTTTTCTATAGCGCGCAAATATGCGGGCTGTACGTGACAGAAGCCGCCGTCCGGACGACATATGAAATTTGCGACAGTGTGGTCGCTTACTCGAAGTCGTAGGTCTCGGCCGACTTTAGTTGTAACTTCGGTTCGGACAACTTCCAGAGTGTGTAGTGCAGGCATATAACTTAAGCCATTTTCTATATTATATTAAAATAAAACAATAAAAAAAATCTATTAAATTAAAACAATAAATTTTAGACAATCATATTTAAAATACTCTTTGCATAGCTACAACATATTTTAATAAACCAGACATTGATGCATTGAAACCAAAAAAACAAGCTCAGCGTTTACATTAAAAATAATTTGTTATTGTTTTCTGTGTAAAAAGTTACAATTGATCCATTGGTTATATGTGTTATACTGTGATAAAAAATTCTATCTGCGCTCCTTGACAATTTTGATGCGGCTCAGAAGATCCAAAAGGTTAAACACACTTGTTTTAGTGTATGAAATCTGAAAGTTATATAAATAATATACTTAGATCCCATGTGGAATTTTCCATTTTGATAATAATAATTTGTTGAAGTTTTTATGTTTTCTGTTGTTGTTCATAATTAAGTTTGCTTTTCTGTTGTAATATTATATTTTGATATGCCCTCTTAAACCGCTCTCTAGACAGCTCGCGCAAACGCAGCTGTAAGATCACGCGAGCGTAAAGGGTTAAAAACAATACAAGGCCCCGAGAGAGATTCTCATTGCCTACCATTTCGAACCGCTAACAACACGTAAATTAATACGAAACACTAAATTACACACAGCCAGCTCCCTTGGAAAATCACACGGGTCAGCAGCCGTGAAGCGATATGTACGCATATGCAAATTACCCTTCGGTATACTTAAACTTTAATCAAAGCGCAAAACCAGCGATCGAGTTTAAAATCCGCGTGTCTTCCTCGTAATGACGAGGGTGTGCCTAATTATGGAACAACACAAATCGTTAATTACCTCACCCACCTTCGAATCGAAAGGGATGACGTCTGGTTTAGGTCGGCGCTAATTGCCTAGCAGCGGAGATAAACGAACGTTTTATTTTGCTACGTAAATAGTTTTGTTTATGTGAAATATTTTTCCTGTTCAGGCACCGTAAAATGGGCTTTGATCATTTTTAATAAAGTTTAAAATAAATTAAATCTACAGTATGTGGATTTTATTCATACATTTGTATAACTAAACTCATTACTATTTAGCTTAGAAAAAAATTATAATTGCTGTTTCAAATAGAGCTACATATGTCAAAGCTTTGGAGTAATAAAAATATAATGTTAAAATTAATTTAATCATTAAAGTTCAAAGACATAGTCCTCAATATAGTCAAGCCTTTTTAGATGAGTTGACGATCGAATTTCTAATATTTTATTTCGGAACGTTCTCACAGATATTTCTATCACTATATTGCCGTGTAACGGTTTGGTATTTCGTAATCATTTTACTTGGAATTTTCAAATTAATAAATTTCGGTGTAAAATATGTTAATCCATCGAAAATTTTTTAAAACAATAACATGTGTTGAAAGCCATTGGTGTTCCATGAATTACAATAGCGAACTATTAACTAAATACTATTTACAGGCTATAGAGTGGATTTTTTTCCAAGTAATGATCTCAACATATCTAACCGATATAAGAAATACACAAATAATAAGTAAGAATCCTTATTTGTTTGATTAAATAAATTATATCGCAATAGATTTATTATGAAAAATATATTTGACCTCACAAAGACTTAATCCTTGGTATTCTAAATATTCTTATATGATTCAGTAGAGTGGACAATAAATTAGACGTTATAGTATATGATGTATATAAAATGTCTATGTACGAGAGCGACGGATTAACGATAAATGAATTTTAAATGTGGTATTGGTAATGGATAGTATTGTGTCGGTTGGAGAACCATTACTCCATAATAGGAAAAGTATTACACGAATACAATTATTAATCAATAACTAGATGGAAACCATTATTAGAGCAGTGTTTTATTTTCCTTTGAACGAGCATTCGGAACAATAGATTGTTTTTAAATATAATATAAATTGAAAACAACGGACTAAGCCTTTTCATGTTTACAATTTTTTATTAGCTACAATGAGTATAGAATAAAATTTTGGTGGTTATAATTTAAGGAAAAAAACTTAAAAACCTCTTACAATTTAAGCGTAAAAAATATATATCTTTTCTGAAATCTGTAACTCAGGAAATCTGGCATTTTGCGCTTGTATTTAAATATAAGGTTGTTTTGATCGTAATCACTGATTTACAAGATAAGTGCGTTATTATGTCTTCACTACACTCTGGAAGTTGGCCAAGATTGGCCAAGGACGGAGAATATAGTGGGTTACTTTGGTCGAGTTCGATTCTGCCTGCTCTAAAATCTCTCGAAAGTTGTCCGAGGTTACCGAGAACGTGAGGTAAAATGGTGTGGGGGGGGGGTAATTCAGTTCACTTGTCTAGCTTCGAGCGCTTCCGAACATTGTCGGCATATTTCCGAGTCAAAGGGACCGAAGTCAGAGCTGCTCTTTCGAGCGCGAGCGGTGGGATATTTCCCCTTTTGGTCTCTTGCGTGTTAAGTGACGAGAGTGGGAGAGATAATGATATGGTGGTTCGCAAACTGAGATAGAACGAGTAACTCGCTTCAATTTTGGCGTAGGCGTCCTATGGTTAGCACGTATGACGAGCGCTGCATCGTAGTCACGTGGTCAAGTTATAATACCACATGCTTATCAGGGACTTCAGCAGACTCTTACTTACATCTTTGAATATTTTAGGGCACCAAAAGGGATTAATTATATTTTTGATAGTATATTCTTCTAACATATCGTTATTATATTTTTATTCATATCAAATTAAATAATTAAAAAATAATTAGTGGTACTTGATTCTGTAAAAAAAAATCTTTTCCAATATCCTTATGTATTTTCCTAAATCGGTTTATATAAATGTCACTCCATAACGAATTCTTATTTAGAATCGATGGCGACAAATTCTAGAATAGTCACACATGTGGTATTCGTATTCTGAAGTATCATTTTTATGCCTTATGGCATTTTGCAAAAGCCGACAAAGATTTTGCGTAAATTTAATATTTACGACCGAAAAGTTTTCACTGGTATTTTATTGGTGAGTGCCCACACAAACTTTTTTAATTATCAGTAGCGTAATTTTAATAACACGACAATTTAAAAATTGCGATTATTTGCCACTTTTTTCAATCGCGCGCAAATATGCCGGCTGTACGTGACAGCAGCCACTGTCCGAACGTCATGCACGCCGCGAAGCGCGCGGGCATATGAAATCTGCGACAGTGTGGGCGCTTACTCGAAGTCGTTGACCTCGGCCGACTTCAGTTGTAGCTTCGGTTCGGACAACTTCCAGAGAGTGTAGTGGAAGCATTATGGTTCCTCGAATTATTTTTGTAATATTTATGAAAATGATTGTTTGGATAATGATGAGTATTTGTAGGGTAATATGCATTTTTTTAAAGTTAGTATAAAAATGTGTATTATATATTATTTATAGAGCTTTATTTGTAATGCCTTGTAATTTATTAAAATTAGTATTAATAGTGTAACTCCACACTAGGCAGCTAAATGTTAAAATAGTTCAAATTAGTTGGTAATAGATTGACATTTTGTTATTTAAGGTTAGCGCGCTCATACTGTTAAATATCGGTATAAGGGCCGCAATGGCAGCAAGCCCTTTAGAGCAAATTTGCAAAAGATGTTTAATAAAATTAAGGTTGGAGTCTAGGTGTAAGCTCAGGTATTTAATGGTCTATTCCATTTTACGTTCCTGTTTATTTTGGAGAGGTGATGACAAAGTTTGTCAACATTTTGTGATTTCGGTTGATTTAAATTTTCCACCTCGCAAAATATTTATTCAAGATTAAAAAATATTTTTATAATTTATTTACCATTTTAAATCATTTTTTTTTAATTCGTTTCAAATTGCAAAATATTTTTGTAAATTATTCGCAATTGGTTTAAAACCGTAAGCACGTTTTTAATTTTTTTATTATCGTACGTATACAAGATAAAGAGAAACGGCCTGAGCATACTTTCCTTAAAAAAATCCAGCTGGAATTTTACGCGGTATCGAGTGTTCATTATTTAGTGAAACGATAATATGTTATTTCGATAATAAAATATTTGATCTTGTAGGACCACCACTAATAAGCGCTTAAATATGAGTATCTTGAGAATTAAAAATGAAGCCTAAATAAATCCAGTTAATTAGTAATTTTTGGCGATGACTGTGAGCAATCGACGAATAATACGAGCTTTATAATTGTTATCGATTAAGATACACTTAATAAAAAAATAAAAATGTTATGAGCGGTGATTTTGACAAGACCAAATTGAATTAATTCCCCAGTGCTAAGCTCTAAAACGCTTCATAAAATTTAGTATTCAGATGCGAAAAATTAGATTCAACTACCCATCCAACAGCGGACCAGACCCCGAACCGCGACGTAATAAACCCTACCACTTTAAATAAATATTTTAAAGCTTACCGTAAAAAATGATTTCGGCACGGTAGAAGCAACGTCCTCGTGCTCCAATAAAACCTGGCCACCGCAAACTCTTTTTGAATACAAATTATTTTTTTTCGCCGGCAACAATTCATACAATTTATTCGACGACGACGTAGACGACGGATTGTGCCTAATTTATTCAGCATATGGTGATATGCCTTTTTTAACGTTCAACTTTTGCCACAAAGTTGACCCAGTGACGTCCGTGGGAACATATGGTGGACGTGACAGGGAAGCCACAAGCAAACGACTTACAACTGGGTAGCTTTATGCTAATCGTGTAGTCTATAAATTATATTTTATTATACTGATAGAATTCAAATTAGATCATTCTCTGTCACAGGAATAAAATCGACTTATATAAAAAATATGGTACGTGCGTTTAATTTTGTAATTATTTACACTGATATTTTACATGTTGTATTATTACAAATATTTATCCCATTATTATGGCTTTTAAAATTATCTAGTTAAAAATTAAAAAATAAATTATTTATGTAAAGTTTTGATCAATAATTTTGTTATATTTTTATAGCTATTAAGTAATCTTGATACTTCTTTTGCCAGAAATTATATGCACTAAAACATTCCAGCTAAAGTTTCAATCAAAAGAAGTGGTCTAGGTTTGTTATGGTGAAACACTTGTTTCAACCAACTATTGCCTCTTTCGATTTGTTCGATTGTGTAAAGTACTTAGTGAAATCAATAGTTTGGTTTGTCAGCAGCTGATTTTAGTATACGATATCCTTTCAATCAATATAGCATCTGTGTACAATCCAATATTTCGTTTTTTTTAGTTTGACTAACAAATCGCAAGCTTTAATTCGGTCAACTAAATTTTATTGTTCAATTGATGTTGCACCCAAGTATCGAGCTTTTGACTATACCATTTTTTTAAAAGTCACAAAACAGTAGTGGCAATAATATTTAGTGCCAAACCTATCTGATGAGTCGTCAAATGGCGGTCACTATCAATCATGTTTTCGATTTTATCCACATCTGTCGGTGACATTGTCCAATGCGAGATACATCTTTGATATCGAAATTTCTCTCTTTAAATCTCTAAAATTGTTATCTACAACAACGGCTCCATAAATAGCACAGTCTGTGGTCTAATCTTGTATTTTTTTTATCATCAAGCAGATAAAACTATGTAAATAAATGTTGTCTTAAAAGTAAATGCTACATGATTTAAATTTACATCTTTAACACAAAAATCAGTTTAATTGAAAACGCGGCTATTCTTCATCCCTTAACCTTGATTTAGTATCGCTAGTTTTTATAGGATCACCGCATCCGTCAAAAAGAACCATTCGTGTGTCCCTTTAATGGTTCCGGGGATATATAAAACAATTTTTGGGCCTCCGGAACGACGATAAATCGAAGACGTGACAGGGCTGACAAACTCGTGATCCCCGAACCGCCTCGAGGCGGCCAATAAGGTTGTAAGTTTGCTAATAGCCAAGGAGGGCACCATCTGCCAGGCGCCCTTGCAGATGCAATATCATCATACTGCCACGTCTTTATTTGGGGTCCTCTCACCCTAAATACCCCGACTTGACTCTGCGCTTGTCGCTTTATGGCATCGTTCCGCATTCCACTCCCGACCTAATGGACTTGGCTTTTTTGGGAATTCCCGAACGTTTTGGTGAACATCTGGAGTCATGTGTTAATTTATACGAAAATAAACTTAATTACCTTTAGAAAAGGCGCAAATAGCTATATGGATTTTGATTGGAAATATAGTATTGGCTTGAGTATCTTTATACCAAGCTCATCTTAAACATGTTTTCTCGCGATAGCTACTAGGAGCTGGTCTTATTATTTTTTATGTGTTCTACTACTATCTTTCGTGTGAATATGAATAACCAGATCATATGTACACTTTTGTTATATAATCAGTTCTGAACCTTCACGGGAGAGTTAAAGTAGGATTTAGGGTACATTATATTGTATACATGGATACGTGTACGTTTAAGAAGAAAGCACCGTTGTAAAATACAGGTGAGTCGGCGATCGTTACGGCCGACACGTAAGAGCCGTGGGACGTCAGAAGTAAGATTTGAAAAATCTTCGGTCGGATACAATAAAAAAAGTCGAATCGGGGGTGTTCTAAAGGGCTACCGCAGTACGTGCACACAACTTGAGGGCAATAAATATTAATCGAACCGGCGGCGGTTTTGTAACATCTAGCCCCAAAGTCCACCCCGCGGGTGGCTAAAAGTGCTAAACTTGAAAATAAAAACGATCTCCTTTTCCCATACGATGTGGGTCGTTAAAGGTTTGCCCTTTGAATTCGTATTTATATTAAACACACACGTGTTTCGGATGTTTAAACAGGGTGAGCCACTAACGCATTTAAGATAATAATACATAAAATAATATTTATTTTACAGAAATTTTAAAGTAAATATATTGTAACCATCCTAGCGTCAGCTTATTTAAATTACAAACCTGTAGCGAATCAATCTGTATATAATATAATAATACTACATAAAGAGAAATGAACGTACATTTCGCTAATTGGACAAGATGAGAGTCTTTGCGAAGAAATCAGGTAGCAATTAAAGATTTTCTGCGATTCGATTATATGAAATTTAATAACAATCTTTTTTGTAGTATTAAATGCTTCGTTCCACTATTTATTTATTCACTATGATCAATAAAAAACTAACCGTTAAAGTGACCTGTATATATTTTGATGTGCAGGAAAGTCATTTTTTTTAATCGTATTCATTGTATAATTTGACTGAATAATGAATAGTAATCGATTGAAGTTTTTTACACGTAACAATGATATTTTTCTAATAGAGAATAATATTTTATTTTTTTAAGGACAATGCTTTTTAATTTAAACTTATTGTCTTAGCCTAAAAAACAGTTTCTCTTGTGATCAAGCATTTAAACCGTATAAGTAAAAAATAGTATTTTCTGTAAAATACGACACAACCGTGAGAAAACTTTTAAATGCTTGAGTCAAAAGGTACACACTATATATCAGAAAGTATTAAAATATCAATCGCCTTTAGAAAAGATTAAAGTCTATCCGCAAAAGAGCAATTCGTAAGTTATTTATCGGCCAACGGTAATCTGCTTAAAAAAAATCGCGACTCTTCTGTAATTGGTCGTTCAGCAAAAGCAGGGGCGGACAATAAAATCTACCCTGCATTAGGCCATGGATATAAATAATGGAATATGGGTACTCTTCTCTTCTGATACTTCTGCTATTATCTTTTTTTTTATTGTTGAATATATATAGAATATTTTCTATGAGCTGAAATAGCTCATTATTAGAGAATTTTTAATACTTAATATATACGATCTAGCTCATTTAATTAATCATGAAATTTAGAAAATTTAGGCAAACTTAATTTGTGATGATCGATCTGAATTATATTTACATATCAATAACTAATTTTGATCTCCCAGATGCAATAAAAAAATAAAATAAAACATTGCGGACCATATGGGATTCGAGCCAAGGTCTCACAGATCAATATCACTCATCTATCGTGTTAGTAAAATTCTACACTTAAACATTCGCTTCAGAATTCAAAGCATCAGATTTTTGGAACTCTAAAATCGCTCTTGACGCTATTGTGCTCCTTAGACCGATATTTAATAGAAGGAACACGCTTATTACAATAAATATAATTTTAGCAAATAATCTTCTTTTAACATATGCTTGCTCGGTGTGGAGTAACAGCAGTAATACTAGTTTTTATAAATTGCAAGTCATCTAAAATTAGGCTATATAAATAATATTTATTACATATTTTTTACTAATTTAAAAATATTTATATAATAGCCTACAAATATTACCAATAAAAAAACATTTTTATTTTCATACCTGAAAATCATATAATGCTATGCTATCATATTTATGTATATATATATTAAGCACATATTGCTTTAGAGCAGGGCTCGGCAACCTATGACCCGCGGGTCACCAAGTGACCCGTTTGATGATTTGAAGTGACCCATTTCAGTTCCGCAAATATCATTTTTTTAACGTGTTACGATGTCACGACTAGACCACATATATGGTTGTTAGGACCAAAAATATTAACTAACCCGGATAGTCTTTTTAATAGTCACATTTTAATTATTTTGACCCGCAGCAAAAAAAGGTTGCCGAGGCCTGCTTTAGAGGCTCAAAAACACATTTAGATGGTTTCTGATCTTCAGTTAAATATACTTATATTATTACTTGAACCATTTTTGTATTGTTTTTTTTTAATACATTTTAAAAGGTTTTCCCCATAGATTGTAATCATCAACGATTTTTAATATATGTTTATTTCTTCTTATATTGTAGCTTATAAAAAGTAGTTATAAACCATATATATTGTATATAATAGTATGTTTCTAAAATTAATTATCGTATTTAAATATTCGTTTTTTTTATAAAAAAAAACTATATACATATGTGTACATGCCATGTACTATATATTTGATTAGTAGGATTTTCAGGTCACATAGAGAACAAACTTTTGTTGAAAGTTAATGAATATTTTAATAGTTGCATTTATTGGTAAAATATTAGTCTATAATTAAACATGTATAATATAACGTTCACAAACGTACTAGGTCAAAGATTCCCCAAAGTATATAATAAATTTCATATTGATTTACAGTATATATATAATTAGAGAAAAACCTAGATATGTATGTATATATAGCAATATAAAATAAATATTTTAATAATGGTTTTAATAAGGCAGAAGTTAATTTATTTTGAATATATATAATATTTAATTCTACATAGTGTGTATAGTAATTCACAGATTAAGACTTATGTTTCATAAATTAATTTTATTTTTAACAGATGATTTATAATAATAATAAAATAATAATCAAAATATTTTTTTCATTGCAGGTAAGCCGAACTTCAATTAAGATTTTCATGTAATAATCCATACATCATTGCCGAAAAAAAAAGGTAAAATTAGATTTTTATAATATTCAAATAATTAATTTATTGTATAGGGGTTGTGTAGCAAGTTTATTTAACTGACAATTCTTTAAAATCATTTTTCGTTGATTTTATTGATTTAAGAATACTGCACAACAAAAAAATATAGTTTTCTTTAGTAAAAGTCCCTTCATATTTTATGATATATGTATGAATTAAATATGTATTCTATGAAAGTGATTTCCAATCTTTAATATAAAGTATCTCTTTATTTAAAAAATATATATTTTGCTACCCTCTCCGATTTATAAAATAAATATGACTCATTTTTAAAACACAAAGTTTATTAAATAGAGGTGTTTTTTTACCACAAAAAGGAAGTTATTATTTCGATTTGTAGCAGTTAATGCAGAAAATCTCTTTTTGAATAAACAGGATGGTACAAATGGCAATAGCACTTTGTTTGACATTTAACAAAGTCTTTTAAAAACCATTCACTTTGAATAAGGCAAAATTTAACTAGAGTTGCAATCTCAATTGCTGGTTTTAATAAAGTATCGCATGAAAATTATATAAGCGGTTCGCTTTCAAGTTGTTTAAGTTGTTATTTGACAAATAGATTTTGTCCACATTGCATACTTTCGAAATCAATATCATTTACATTAAAAAGTGCACTATCATACCTTGCAAATGTTCAGTAAAAATATTTTTGTTTATTTTATTATCAGATCTGATGTAAAAGTCATTTAAAAAAATTTAGATTTTGAAAGCCCTATTTTTTACGAAAGCTTTCACTTTTAGCATTTGTGAATCTTGCATTGGTTTATTTAAATCAATAAATTCTAAAATAATAAATTAAATATTTTTTTCGTTTATAAATAAACCTTGTTTTTATCAAGGAAAATCACAATTTCCTCTTTAAGTTCGAAAGCCCTGTTAATCTATATTTAACGAGGTGCACTATATAGTGGTATAGAATATGTGTATTTAGCTCTCATATCTTTACACAACTTTACAAAAAATATATCATTTAAAGGGCTGTTTTTGATGTTTTATCTCGATTTCATTTTTAGGCCCAGGATATTTTTTTAACCGATGCTTAAAGACCGTAAAGGTGAACGTGGTGCATGTGATGATGGCCGTAGATGATGCTCTGGGCTCTTGTGGCTGCGTGCGGCGAGTGTCAGGTGTGATATTCAAATCTATCGGTGAAGGCGCATAGCTAGTTCCTCCGGATGGCTGCTGGTAGATCTTGGCTCTCTGGTCGTCTGCGTCGCTGGCTCTGCTGTCTGAGCCGTCTCTTGTAGTATTGTTATATTTTCGAAAGCGAGTTTTTTGCTTGTCCAGACTTTCTAATTCTTCGGAAAGGGATTGCAATGTGGTGATTGATTGCGTCCGTACCGTTTTGTCACAAAAGGGATTCTCTTAACGACTCGTGTTGTGTGGTCAAAAGAAATCCCTGTTGTGCCATGATGTTTGTCTCATTGTTAATGCATGAACGTTTTTGGTCACTGTCGTCAACAATGAGACAATTACCCTTTTAAATATGGACCTATTTGTGTGGTCGCCACAATTATATTAACAATTTCATTGGACATGGATTTTCAGATACAAATTAATATAAAATCCAAAACGGAAATATAAAAAATTGTGAAATAAATTAGTTCTGGAACATTTAAGGGAAAAATATTTGCTTAATATATAATATGTCCTGATAAATCGCTGTTTGGCGATTCATCCATGTGAGATTTAATGCTAGAAGTTTTGCTGAATGTTAGGATAAAAAATCTTATTAAAGGATTAATGGTTCAACTTATTGCGTCCCTTGATTTAAAAACTGATTATTTAAATTCTTGATTGTAAGCGTCGAATTAGCAGTAGTTTAGTCTTGCCTTATAGAATTTATATAAAAAAGTAAATTGCGTTTAATATACATTATTACTTTAATTAAAAATAATTAAACTTAGGTATAAATCTGAGGCGATAGTCTGGAACAAATTATAGAAAGAATCTGAAAAGTCTTAAGGCTGAATAATCAGTATATCCTGCGCTATTTTTCATGCAAAAACGTATCTATATATAACCGCTTTTACTTGATTCAGCGAAACGACATAGAAGTTGCATATGAAGCGCTGCTTTAAACAAGGTGAAAAAACCCGAGCAGAAATTGCTCGCAATTTTGAAAGTGTCTAAGAGCCGAGTGTCATATTAAATTCATGGCAATCCCCCGCGAAGCGAGGCAAAATGTTTTTTATTGTCGAAACGGACGTGACTCTGTTTACTTTTAAACACAATAGTAAATTACGTCTGCTCTAAGTCAAAGATGCGCCGCCAGGTAAAGTTTCATTTTCATAATGGAAATAATAAATTAAATGAAAGGCAAGCATAGGATAGGGAAAAGGTGTGTAAAGAGTAGGAAAAAAAACTTCTTTGTACATTATTATTATTAAGAGCGAATGGTAAAGAATCGATGTCGCCGAGATACAGTTCTGAGGAGAATGCCCTGATGATCTATAATTAGAAAAGGATTTTAAATATTTAATTACCTGTCAAGCGCTGGCATCCTAGCCGTGACGGCAATGAATATGGGACGCAATCACAACTCCCTAGTCATATAATATTATAAAAATTCCGAGTTCTTAAAAAGAGCGAATAACTGTGTTTCTCTTCTATTTTTAATTATATTAAAAATACAATTCTTTATTAGTCATATTGTGTATCTCTATAATCTCTCTCATCACTAAAAGAGCTAACTCTTTGGATTATTATTTTGATAAATTACAAACGGATACGAGCATCGGATACATAGATACAAAAAACAAACTGTTGCTCGGCTTCACGTCGAACAACAGCTAATAATAAATCCACTGCTTGCCGATCGGGAAATAAACGACAGCCGTAGGTGGTCGGAAATATTGATTATCAATCCATATTTATTGCAGGCAGCCCGTTCGCCAAATGTCATGCCAATCAATAATCCCTTTATTGCCGGGCCTTAATCCGACCTTTACGGTAAAATTGCGCAAACATTAATAGGAAAACTTAATTGGGTCGGGGTCCACAGTCCGGAGTTTTGACCCCTTTTACCATAGTGGATATATAAAATAACACCGGGGGCAAATCGAAGTTGATTAATCATTTAATGACGGCGCCATAATTAAATATTGCCAGAGAACCCTTTCAGTTTCGATGACTAATTGGTGTCAAAACTGCGTTCTATTTGACAAAGATGCAAAACGATACAAAGCGTTTTATTCAGTGTTGTTTTGAAAAGCGAATAGTAGAGATAAATGTCAGAAGTAAATGTATAGGCGTGATCGAAGCAATTATTTATAATTGTATTGTGTACGGTAAAAATGCAATGATCTGGGGATTTTTAATCAGATGATAAACTAATATGACCGAGCGAACTTTAAAAGGTCATCATGACATTTTAAGTTCAAAATCATATAATGGATATCATTTAACCAATCATATACGATATTCTGTTTGGATATCTGTGTTCGCTCGTGCAAATGTTCTCAAGCGCTGAGGTACTGATTAGGGACGCGATCGCGACGTGTGCATACCGTCGTTCGTTGCCGCAACAGGACGGAAAATATTTATTAAATTTATGTATTTTAATCAATACAATTTTTAAGACATTGATAATTTGTTGAAAATATCACAAAAGTCCCTACAAGAACGTTTCATGTTACTATCTACAAAAAAGTAATGCTTTGTGTTTTGAACTTTAAATAACTTTTGGTTGTTTTAAATGCTGTTAAAAAAAACAATTGATTAAGTGCTAATTTAATAACAGTTAGTTGAAGATCTGAAACCATTTATATGTGTTCCTTAGTCTTTAAAGCAATATGTGCTTATATGTAAATTTAAGTTTTTTATTGTAGCCTCACATATATGAAATTAGTGAGTTTATGTGGTTACGCGAAATATTTTTCTAGTATTTTCTGGTATGAAAATGACAATGTTCTTTGATTGTTGTTATTTGTAGACTATTTTTTTAATGTTAGTTTAAAAAATAAATTATGTATTATAATTTAAGCTTTTATTTTGAATAACCTAATTTACAAAAAAAAACGTATTACTGGTGTTACTCCACCCCGAGCAAGCATATATTAACATGGGTCTTATTAATTATTTATAAGATCTTATTTTTTGTTGTAAGTGCGCTCTTTTATTTAAATATCAGTTTTAGTGCCACAATGGCAGTTTAGAGCGAAATTTCTAATCGTGTTATGTAACAATATTTAACGTTTTTTCACGTTTCTTAAATTTATTTGTTTCTGTATTATTTTCCTACCTTTCGAAACATATTTAATAAATAAAGTTTGATATATTGACAGTATTTTCGCTTATGTGTGTATAAGAAAGGATCCCGCTAGTTTAATCCCACTTTAGTGAAAACATAGTTGTCCATTTAAGGTGCAACGTAAATAAATAAACAAAGTTTAAGCATCTCGCACCACAGTGAGAAAACAAAACCATTGTACCTAGCAAACGTCTTTGAAAGTTGGTCGCCCTACTCGTCTCTCCTATACACAAACATACACAATACAAAAGCGCGTGAAGGGGCATAACAAGCGCGAGAGATTGCAAAGTTGCAGCCAGGTGTGAGATTAAAATTTCAAAGCAGAGATTACAATGTTACGTGTGTGTATGTGTTGAAAAAAGCTGTTGTAGTTGTAAGTGTAGACAAGAGGTAGTATATCGAACGTTGCTAGCTCAAAGGGCTTGGCCTCAAAGTAAAGCAGGGGGTCCTTATGATCGACGCGTCCGACGGCATAGAGAAAAGACTTTTAATTGCTATTCTTTGTGCAAGTAACTCCGAGACGATAGAGATCCGCTCGTGACACGTAAAATCGAGCTAGAGGAAAACTTCCAAGAGACTAGGTGGGTGTGTAGTTCTTGGGAATTTAAAATACAAAGAGAAATAGTTTTAATTTACTTTAAAATGCACAGTAAATAAAATGCTTTGCTGCTCTTTTTGAGTGTCCACTTTGACGGTTGACGATGCACATCGATGCTTGTGCATTGAGGGTACTTATTTAAAGAGTTTTCGATTTCTTTTGAGACGTGCTCTAGAAATACACTTATTTATAAAATTATATAAAAGAGGAGTCCCCAACCTTTTAGATCTTTTAAGATGCACCGTCCGACAAAAAATTGTCAAGCGCGGCACATAAAAGTTATAAATAATTTTTGACCCATATTACAAATTGGTTGTTACAACTTTAAAAACAATAGCATATTATTAAGAACTAAGTTTGATTTTTGTATATAAGTAATGTAGCAATGCAAACTTTTGTATCCTACATACGAAAAAAATAAACGTACTCTCCAAAATTCGTAGTGCATATTATTTTTTTCATTTTTCAGAAATAAACATATGAAAGTCCAATAAAGACACTTGAATTAATAATTCTCTGATTTTAAATCTATACAATATATCTGTAAGTTTGTAGGCAACAT
Organism: Plectrocnemia conspersa; assembly: GCF_051122295.1. Classification (NCBI taxonomy): domain Eukaryota; kingdom Metazoa; phylum Arthropoda; class Insecta; order Trichoptera; family Polycentropodidae; genus Plectrocnemia; species Plectrocnemia conspersa. The sequence continues at coordinate 29,334,136 of NW_028277174.1, forward strand.
GTCTTACAATGGCATTTCGGCTTATATCAGAGAAATGGGAAGAGATCAATAGCTCTCCTATTCTTTGCTTTGTTGACCAATCATGGGTGGTTTGGGCAATGCCAGAATCTCCGATCTTATCCTTTAATATGTTATAACACCGTTCTAGCTGTAGGTAGGTGCATTGCTGTTTTATATTTTGTTTTATAATATGCATTAATTATCTACTACGCTTCCTAAAATATTTGTTTTAATTCTTCAATCCAGAATTTAAATTGCCACATTGTAAATATGCAAATTTTGAAATTATATAACAACCACCTCTGCCCCAAAGATCGTCAATGTTAATTTCTTGTCCGTGTCTAATTTCATAACGCCTATTATCACATAAAACGGGATAAGTCATCGCCCGTAAATAATTAATCTGTCGTTTCGAAACTTTGCCGACGCTTCTTTCCGCCCGCAAATTACTCCAGTAATGGCCGTCGTAATCAGCGAACGCGAATTTGAGTTTACGACCCCTCGCCAAGCCCCACCCTTCATAAAATTACCACCCCTGACGACAAACATACGCCCCCACGATCGCCGATAGTATCGTTAAAAAAAGTTTAAAAAATCTTCGGTAGCATTAAAGAAGCGCCGGCTGACGGGTCAACCCGGTGTCCTACTTTGGAGTCTTTCTTTCTTTGAAATAAAGGACGAAAATATCTCAAACGACTTTCGAAGTGGTCGTTTGTTAACCTTGACACGTCCCTGAAGTGTAGGGTCGGTTTTGTAGTTGTGCAATTAAAAAAATGTTACAATTTAGAGACAAATGTGGACCCATTTATTGACTAATGACCGTGTCGATTTTTTTTTATTTGTTTGTCACAAACAGTGAAATATTATGAGTTATAAAACCATTACGAATTATTACTTTTTCTATTGTATGCACGTATGTTTTATAGTCGTTTGTTTAACCTTAATTTAATGCGTTGTAAAATGTAGCAAATTTCATTCAAACTATATGTAGTTTAATCACAGCATATTTTAAACACAAGTGTGGAGTAGAGCGAATATTTTTTTTAAGATATGTCATTACTACTGAATATTACAAACATATTCAAAATATGTATACATAATATTTTTAAGGTGAATACACAATTAGTTATAAAGGTCATTCTAACGATCATTTCGAACAAACATCTTGCAAGTATGGCCATATTCACTATTTCACATAAGATCTTGTTACCAAAAATTTCGTTAATAATTGGAATTATTACATGAACCACCTAATAGCACGGAGACTTTTCGTTAATTCCACTCATCCATAAGTAGCGCTGAAAAAAAATTTTTTGTTTAAAAATAATAGGCAAAACCCCTTAATTACATGTAGACACATTTCGTGGGTGTGTTTAAAAAGTGATGCAATTGGCCCGCAATCATCCTCATCTGCGAGACGCCAGAGCTGTCTCGAATCAGAACTATAAAATATGTGAACCTTGGTCACATGTGATCAGGCAGATACGCAGTGGACACGAAATACATCGTGACAGATCCCAGCTGCTCCGCTAAATCACAGCCGACAATAATGCAATTAAACACGCCAGTGAAGACTCCAACTTTTACATTTATCTATGTATATATAAATGGTAGTTGATACGTGTTTATAAAATAAACTGATACCAACTCTTCCGGCGTCTGGAGAATTTTGAGGATAGTGTTCGTAGATAAATGTTAATATAATATATACTATCTATATTTATTAGATAAATATTGTTTGGATTTTTATTTTTGCATCGTACTTAATGGCGTTGCGATATGAATAGGCCTTAAATAAACATTACAAGATTAGTTAAACCTAGAAAATAATTTTTAAATTTTTAAATCCATAGTTCTGATTTTTCATATACAATAACAGTTGTAAAACTCTGTGTTTATGTGGGATTTAAACCAAAGACTTTCATAAGATATAAATAACTTATATCAATGCCTTACCGTACCGATAATAGTACAGGTATTATTTTTTATTTAAAAAAAATATAAAGCAATAAAGTTTACATAATAATATATAAGAAAAAGTATTTGAAATCGCTCAATAACTAATAAAACACGTAGTATTTATGTTATTTAAAATATTTAGCAAAAAGTTAAGGCGAAAGTAGCACCATTATTTTTTATTTATTTTTTATTTTCTTGATGGCGGTAAAATCCTATTCCTAAAAATGATTCGCGCAGTTGTTTACTTAATGAATGTTTAATGTGCCGGCCAAAAATGTGGATTTTGTGGCAAATATGCTACGACAATTCGCTTCACTTTGTGTCTTCTTTGGCAAACCACACCATAAAATTCCGAAAGTGGTGATGGCCCGACGTGGTGATGAAAAATCTGACTCTGAAAGCCAGTAACAGGTCGATATGTTACGCTAAACTGTTTCTCGGAACCAAAGAAACACATTTTAATAATATTCTTAAAATTTATTTAAAACCTCGAGTGCAATTTGGTCGCGCAACGAGAATTTTTTTATTAAATTCGCAATAATGTTGAAAATATTTTAGTTACAAAGATTTATTTGTCTGTGTAACGCATAATTTTTTCGAAATATAAATTTTTATGATAAAAATCACTCCGAAAATTGCTTTTAATTTACACTTCATATTTATATTTTATCATATAAAAATCTGTAAAAAATGGCTTAAAAATTATAATTATTAATACTATTATCTCTGAATATTATGTTTAAAAAAAATCGCTTTCATAACTAATTGCCTTTATTCACTCTTTCATCTGAGATTGTGTACAAAATTGAATTATTGAAATTATGAAAATTTTTTCTCTGTTTTAAAACAAAAATAAAGCGGTCATAAGTCTTGTTTGTGGGATTGTCCTGGAAATATGAGATTAGTCACTCAAATTAAATGTACATTCAATATTATTTAAGTAAATCCATTTTATATCAAACATATCTTTATAGCTGGAGTTCTTAAAAGAAACACCAGTTATGTATCTCCTTTCCGAAAGCATAAATTGCTAAAACGAAATTTACTGTGCCAACACAAAATAAACAACCGTTACAGGCGTACCTTTTATTAATAATATTTTTATTTAATTTTTTACATCACAACCGCCTTAATTTAAAAGATTGAGAGAGTGAAAAGTGGATCTTATCATATTTGCCCGATCACTTGAACATATCACTAGCATTGAGCACAGACCAAACTTGCATTGTGAATTTAATTTTGCTGAATTAATGCATGAGACTTTAATCCAGAGTTTAAATAAAAGCAGCTGCTTTTACGTTAATCGATTAAACCACCTAGAATTCAACTCGATCTTTGAGACGACTCAAGGACTACTATGACGCATCATTATGTGCATCATATATTGTACGGCCATATTTTAACTGTTTTAACTAATGCTAAGTACCACACAAAATATTTATTTAAGCAAAAGTTTCTTGCCGTGTAGTGATAAGTAATTACAGACTAATACATACCATATATACCAGTGCAAAGCTTGGAGCCAGAGCAGTAATGAAAAATGTCTCAAACATTTTTTTATTATGATAAATTCACGTAGGTGTAGACAATATTAATCTGAAATTCTATATAAAATATATGAAAAAATAACAATCTTGCATACAGTAAAATAATTTAAAAAGTGTCTTTCAATGCGAAACAATTAATAATTAATTTAAATGCTTATTATTATAAATATGATATTATGTCCAGATGTGTGGTACTTATTTTTACTTTAGTTTAAACATTATTCGACTGTGTTTATGTGGTAATATAAATTTATGTTTTAAATAGTAAATATCTGTGATAAAACATAGGCGTAACGAAATCTCAACATCACAATACAGAAGGTTATGTCCTTGTCTCCCGCTTTTAACAGTTATTTGTCGCAAAACAAAGATTTTCGTCTCCCGTATTCAATGTGCAAAACAATTTTTTAGTAATTTTCTAATACCATTAACGCCTTATATCTTCGGAAGAAACATGCTTAGTCGTTATTGTTTTAGTCTTTACATTCGCGTGCTTATCACAAACGGTGATTACTTCGGATCTAGGTCAAAAACGACCCCCAAAACCAAACGGCGGTTAAGTGCCTCAATTCGGGCCGGAACGTTCAACCAACGTCTCGGGTATCTCCTGTGCGATATTTCATTCGCTCGATATCTCTGCGGCCGAATCACTCTTTCCTGCAATACCTAGGTGTGTACATAGGTATCTCGCCTGTAATAATTCTCAATAACGCGAAATTCTGGCGTGCCTCGCATCTAAATTGCGACAGTCCGAATTGCGTCGAGGACCAATAAAAACTTTGCTTAATGTCTGGAGACCACAACAAAGAGGCTAAGTGACGTAAATTTTGAGATACGACACTATTGCGCCAGGGCGCAATCTATCTGTGTATAGGGCGAGTGAAAATTTGCCAAGCCATTTGTTTTGCTTATATAACTTTTGTGGGTTTCTCAAAGCGAAATTCTCCAAAATTTCGTCAAAGATTACACTCACAGTCCGATCCATATTTCAGGTTATAAAAATAAGGCGATTGGTTTAAATTAATGTAGGGCGAGTTTAAAAAAATTAAAAGTCGCCACCGTTGAAAAATAAATAAACGCGTCTCCTCAGAATTTGAATTTATTCTCACAAGTAAAATAACTTGTCTCCGTTGCGCTAGCTTCGAAATTGAGTTTGTTGTAGAACGGTTTGAGAAAAGCGTTAAAAATATAATACATTGTAATAATAAAGAAAGGTGATATTGTAGAAGCGAGTTTACTCTGTCGCCCGTTATACATACGTATAGAAACATCACTTCTCTCGAGTGTAAAGAGAGAATTTTTTTATACTTCGAGTGTAACTATCATTATAAAAACAATGTAGATTGTTAAGATTTCTTCAACGACACTCAAGATCGTGCCGCTGAAAGATTGTATGGTTAAATCTGCCGCGCTCTCGGTTTTACTTGTCAAATTGACAATTGATATTTACATTTATTTATATTAGATTGTATAGCATATACACAAATATCATGACAAATGGTCAAGTATTATTTAATTGACATATTTAAATAATACTTAGCAAGTCCAATTATTTTATGAGTTAGATGTTTTTGTGCGGGTTTCAATAATAACATTTAGAAATCATCAAAACGGTTTAAGCCAAACCATTCAATAGTAGGCAGAACGCCCAGATTTGCACAATAACCACGCAGACTTTCAGTTAGCCATTAATTACCACAAAACTCATTAAACCATTTTTTTATAAGCTTCGAAACACGAATAAGCTCTCTTTAGATAAATATTTTTTGTAATTATCGGACAGTAACTTTTAGCTACGTATGAAAAGCGATGTTTTGAAGGTAATGTTAGACTCTCGTGCAATTTGCTTTATCTCTTATTAAGCTTCCTTGAAGGACTATTACAAAAGATTAAACACATATCGCAAATCACTACATTGTTCCTAAAACATTTTTTCTGATAAATTAAATATTTTACTCTTTTGTCCTATACTGGCTGAAAAAGTCACGCCATTTAGCTAACAAATACTGTTATTTTACATCGCATATTTAAGCGTCTTGGATATTTTAATATCTTTTTTTAATTTTCTCTTCCATTGAAAAAATCTCCATAAGAATCAGTGAAGTCTTTTTTTATATAATCCTTTACAACAACTTTTAATTGATATATACAGCAATTTCAAACGTGTATTATCGTATTTTAAAACAGATTTTTTCAGTCTGATGAATGTATTATATTTTAAAAAATATTTATAGCTACAGTTTGGAATATTAAGTAATTGAAGAATATCACGCCATAAATTCGCATGAATGACCCAATACAGATTTAAATTGCACGCGAATCCAAAAAGAAACGCAACTCTGTAACAATAAGTTTGTTTATTATTGCTGATTATATATTTGTAAATAAATATATACATAATATCTAAATTTATCTAGACGTATATGTATGTAGTTGAAAAAATTAGTCAGTTACTTAAATTGTAAATATTCAACATATTACTTTTAATATGCCTAAATAAAATCAAATTTATTTAATTGTGAATTAATTAAATATATTTATATTTTTTTTTAAGAAATTCGATGCAATAAATGTTTTTAGAAATATTTACCCGTTTCCTGTTTGTATAAATGCAGGATCAAAAAAAAATATGATTTGATTTTAGATTACATTATTTATCATTATTTTTGTTTTGCAATTTTTTGATTAACTATTATTTATTGTAAATTTTTCGTAACAAAATAGCACGCGTTAGCCCAATACGTTACAATTAGATAAAAACAATCAAAAATAGTTTAAATTTTTTTATTACAAATACACCGACTGAAATATATTTTTTTAATTATAAATTAGTAATACAACTTTTAATTATTTATAAATATTATATTTATTTAATTTAAAATATTTATTACCACTTACAATCAATAAATGCAACTGCATAATCTAGCTTAATTTTATTACAAGTATTAATAAATTAAATGAATGAGAGAACACTATCTGTGATTATCGATCGGAATTACGCTGATCTTTCAGACTGGAACTAGAGATTGGAAGCAAAGTCTTTCCAGTATTAATTATTGCTAGGAGTGACATCATTATTGCCACGGTGATATCGATTTTAACACTTACGTCACCATAAAAAATTCGAATAAAACATTTTTACTAAAAAAATACATGGAAATATTTTTATTTTCACAGTATTAGAACATAATTTTTATTTTTATTAAAATACGTGTATTTTTAGACTCACATCAATGACTTTATATGTGCAGGTAGCAATATACAATATACAAAAAATCTGTCAAAGTATCTTAAAACTATTTAATAACTAATGAATACAGAAGGCCATTATATTATGTATTTTATTTGATATAATATTATAAATATATAACTGCGTTAGTTTACAAAATAGATTGCCACTTTAGAAACACCTTGTATATATGATCTCCCTCACTTGTGAACCAAGTTTCTGTCTTAATTCGACAGACTTTGTCCAACGTCTTAGCATGCAACTATGAAGTACACTGGTGCAGCTATTACAATATGCCGAAAATCGATATGACCCATAAAGCGAACAACTAACAGCTGTTACCCTTTGAACAATTAATGTTGTATAAGAACGAACTACATAGTTTGAACATCACTACTCTGTCCCCAAAGGGGTAATCGGGAGCAAAAAATATACTTCACACGGGCACTAAACCTGTCCACCTGTCCGAGGTGGGGTCGGCCGGATATCTGCGACCCTTAAGGGCGTTTCTACGTCATCAAAGGGTTGTGCGATTCGGATTCCTCTGGAGAAATGAGCTGAGTGATCCAAAAACTTGGTGCGTCGTCACTTTTATGGAATGCCAATGCGGTACAAATGTATCTATATGTACACTACGTGAGCTATTGACTACGTGAGGGATGGTGACTTTTTTAAAAATTCACTTTTTTCCTTCTACAAGGACCATACAACCGAACGTATAAATTTAAATTTAATTAAATTAACGACAATAGAAGTGAAACGGTGAGACTGCACATTAAAGTAACTTCTGAATTATTTTCATACTGACAAGGCGTTGCTCTCGCATGCCTGCTCTTTAATGTAGCACTTGAAATGATCATATGGGAATTTAAAATAATTTTAAAGTTCAGTGCAGTTACAGATAATAAATATATATATTGAGATATTGAAGGTGGGATGTTCATATATGGTTGATTTGATTTATGATTTCATTTTAAATAGTTGAATAAACTATTGATATGTGTTCTCGATACTCGCAGAAAGTTATATGTCGCTAAGCATTTCTTTAAACCGTTAAAATGTTTAATATTCTCGCGAAATTCTAGCTTTCGTTTCCGAAACATATTAGAACGTCACGATTGCGTCCTCTTCTAATGTCCGCTAAAGCCAAGACATCCGCACCAGCCGACTCGACCATAACTGTCGCCATTCAGCTCTTTATTAATACGCTTGCATTGTTTATTAACCTATGAAATGTCAGCCACGAGGAGCTGGTCTAGTTCATATCATTTAATTGAAATATTATAAAAATTTTTCATTCTTTTTAATATTTTATATACTATATATTATTGTTAAATGTGACGCATTAGGGAGACCTGTTAGTTCATAATGCTTATTATTTAATAAATAAATAAAATACAAAGTCTCAGGCGAAACTTCTATTCTGTATGGACTATTCAAATCCTACGAGTCGCGATTTTATGTTGCGAGGGATTTATAATATTGCTTTTCTATATTTATGATTTACAAAAATACAACGTGTATTCAGAAATTCCACTTGCATTTTACATATGTTTAGAATTATATATAGAAAATTTTCTCATGATTACATAATAGAAAGGCAGAACGTCGTACATGTGATGATGGCATTAACACTATACCCACTCAAATGTACACGCCCCAGTTGTATGACGTCACAGTTCGCACATATCGAAATAGTCCTATTCTGTGAATGGAATGGAATGGAAACAATTTTCTTCCAATCACTTACATTACCGGCACTCGTGTTATTAAATAAGGGCTGAGGGCAAAAGACCGTATCTTTTACGATCTCTTTTTCCCCGATTCGCACTCGGATACTATTACGCGGCGTTAAATATTTTTTCCATCCCCTATTACGCCGTTTAGGAGCTCGGCACGCATGTAACCTATAACGGCCGTTAAATTGTCGCCGTTAATGATTCTAATTAGTAATAAAAGCGCTTCAGACGAATTCTTAATTAAAATTGTTTTACGCGGCGCGAGCTTTAGAGCTTCCCGGCAATAAATTAACGACGCGAATTTTTTTTTTAAATTATTTAAAAACAATATTTGTTCAAAGGAAAACATATAAGAAATTAAATTATATTTTTATAAAGACGCGTTGCTGATTCGATTGTATGATATTATACCTTGTGACAAAATATCGATTACTTACGATAACATAAAGAGGTTTATCGAAGTTAAATTGAGAGTTCAACGTTGAGCCCATACCAAACAAAATTATATTGTGTGTAACCTTTAATTAATTTTTAACACGCCTACGCCCTTGGAAGTATAATTAAAATTGAATCCGCGCAAATTTATTTAGCGCCTATATTTATACGTATTTTTTCCAATTATCAAACCTAATATTTTGCATTGATTTCCTTCGAATACAAGGGGGCAAACGTTGTTAATCGAAATATCCGCACTTAATCCCATCGAATGTGAAGCGAGCTTTCGATTTTACAGATGTGTACGCTCTCGTTTGTAAATAATTATTATTTCCGAGACCAGCCGCCTACCATAGAGGCGGGTAGAAAATCTTTTTTGACCCAAAGTGGCTTATTATAAAATTCTGGAAATTCTTATGAAATATGTTAGAGAAGTTCTATAAATATAATATAGAACAATTAATTATAACTTAGCTTTATAATTAAACGATAATGGCAAAGACTCTTGGTTGTTTGTTTAATGTGAAAAATCTTTAGATGTTTGCATTTGAAAAATATTTTTCGTCTAAAATTAAATTTTCACATTTTTAATTTATTAAAGCATACATTTTCATTTTAATTTCCTGAATAAAATTCTTAACGTTTGTTTTATTATGCTTTTGCAATAACACAATATGTACAATTTTATCTACACATATTATATAATTAACATATTATATGACTAAAAATGCTTAATTAAAAAATAATTAATTTGTACAGTAAAAGTAAATTAATTATATTCTTGAAATTAGACAAATACCTATTGGTAAAAACATCCCATTCACCTTAATGATTATTTTATATAATTTACTGAAATATAGGATTAATTTATAATAAGTAATACTTTTTAACCGTTTGAGCGGTATTGCCGTAGGTATACGGCGGTTGATCTTTCACTTTTTTGAGGTACCCCAGATAGTTACATATTTACATATATAACTAAGGAAATAATAAATAAAAAATGTGTGTGACTAGTAAGAATTTATTAGTTAATATTACATTCTCCGAGCGGTTGTGGAGAAGCTGGCGGAGGGATGATGTCAGTGGAAGATCCTTAAAGTTCTGATTAGTGTGGCGGCGACAGTATTGGTTGATCCCTCTCTGTTGTGGTGCTCATATGGTGGAGTCCCTATCAAGATGTGAGCGTCTGCTAACTGTGTCTGCATTGGAGATCAGCCTTAAATATTTAGGGCTGCAAAGCTTGCCATCGTTGCACTCGCCTCTTAGAACAACGAAATATGTATACGCCCTTAGAAAGTGACATTTGCTTGATGGACATTTCCGAGGTCGAATTGTGCAACGGTAATATTGTGCCTTTACGTTGCTTTTTGTCTTCCGGTGATATATTATTTCTCGTGACCGTATCGCAACATTACCCTAGAGAGTCGCGATCTCGTCCCTTATTCTTGCCCGTTGCGGCCAGAACGTCAGTGCATAAGAACGCTGCCCTTGCACTAGCTATTTAGTTTCGCAATAAACTGACCAATTACAAGGGTGTTTTCGGTGATAGATAATGAGCTGAAATATAATATGTGGGATTGTGATTATCTATTTTAGGTGTGTATCATATTTTTGTTTTTACTATTTATTGGTATAAATATTGTTTGTGTAATGGCCATCATAACGCATCATTAGTCGATTTGATTTGTATTAAATATATTTTTTTAAATCTAAAATAAAATATATGCTCATTAAAAGGCAATTTATCATTAAATACTTTAGTGTTTTCTAACTTTTTAAGAATACGATTATCTATAGCTTAGTATAAAACTTAGCAATTTATTATATCTAGCAAGGTTTAGTTGTTGAATATGGAAATCATCAAGCGTGAATATAACAATATCATTCACACTTATAGATAACTACTACATAAGTTTTGTTGAATATTAAATAGAGAGCCAAACGAAATTATAATTTAACACAAACAAAGGTAATTCATATTAGTTTACTGACAGTTAATGGACATTGAAATTCAATCTCATTGAAGAAACATTAAGTAGTCACTAGTTTAATATATACATACAATTTAATGTCTGGTTCAACAATTTAATCACACTTCTATTAACAATTAAAGGGATTAACTTACACTATTAATCATAAAAAGTCTAGGTATACTTGTGATAAAGCATTTAAGAAAAAATGGATTTCTTTGTTTAAATAGAACATAAGCATGAGAAACATTTAAACAGCTCGAGCCATAAGGTACACGCTATAAATAAAAAATAATTTAAATATCCGCCGCGTTGAGAAGAGATAAACCGTGCATTTAAGCTTATTCTCAAAAAGGCCGTTCGTAATTTGTTTATCAGATAACAGCAATTTTTTGATTGGTCGTTTCACTAAGAAGTGTCAGACCACAAAATCTGCCATGAATCATGAATCCAAAATTTTGTCTGAGTACTTTTCTCTGACACTACTGGCATCCACACTTGAACATTCCTTTCGGAGTTCATGGCATGGTATAATGAAGAGCTCTTCAACTAAGAGGAGGCAGCTGCTTCTCTCTTCGCATCCACTGGTCTAGCTTTACGTCTTTATTCCAGAGCTCAACAGAGACACTTAAATTACGATAAACATATTTTCCATCAATGCTATTTACTAGACATCAAAATTCCATCGTAAGGTATAGATCTTTTAAACGACTTTAATATGTTTATCGCCTATTATGTTTCTAATGGATTAAACAAAGCTAGTTTTGGTTAAATATAATTATCGTTAGGTAGAGAAAAAGTTCATTACTAACATCGGATTGTAGCATAAATACAACCACCATTCGAATGTGACGCGAGCTTTCGCATAGCTTTGGAGATGTGTACGCTCTGAAATGAAAATAATTATTTCGCAAACCGCCCGCCACCCCAAGCTTGGGCGGGTCTTTTCGGACCCAGGGCGGTTTATTATAAAATGCGAGAATTTTTCAAGTAATTGGTGTCATAGCTTGGGGCGTCGGGTCCAAATTGGAAATCCGGTAAAGGCGCTCTCGGTTTTAATACTGGGTAACGGTAACACGTTAAAAGGACAGAAAGGCTCGCGAAAATGACGCTGAGACGAAAAGAAAAATATCTTAAGGGTCTTTTACAGTATTTATATCCGATATCGCATTTCATTATCTGGGATGCTAAAATCGAAATACATAATTTATGCGAGGGAATGTATCTAAAGAAAAAAGAATACGCCACCTATTAATATTATATTGGTTGAGTGCGCAGTCTCGTTTACTTTTAAATACGCCGTTGCTAAATTATTTATTGATATAGATTTTGCAGCATAAGGTGAAAGCCTTAATTGTTTCCACTTTAAACAGTGAAGCATCATGAAATTATATGTCTAAGTACATGGTTTTATTGATTGAAAAATTAGCATTTAAATTATATTTATCGCTTCATAAATAAAGTATGTAATATATTTTTAATAATATTGATGATATAAATAGCAAATTCAATATATTGTGATTATAATAAACATTAGTACTAAATTCATGTTAATCCAATAACGAAGTTTACATATTAAAATAATAAGAGCAATAAAAATATATAAACAACTATGTGACCTGAAATGTATTATCGTCATCTTTAATATTTTATTGCTTAATAAATAGACACATAGTATTTTAAAGATGTCTTTGTATTGAACTCTACATACTTACCAAGTTCAACAGAAAAAAAGGAATAGCTAAGCAAATGTTCAAAAACCATTAGCATTATTTACTGAGACCAAAATATCTCGAATCTATCCTGAAAATATTTTTTAAAATATGTTATTTCAGTGAAATCATATCGGAATACATTTTCACTAGTATATATATATTTTTATTAGTGAAAATATAATTTATCTGGCAGGTGCTTGTAAAATTATATGATTTAAACTTTTTGTGTAATATATACATTTACATACTTATCATGCTATGTACAAATGGTTGTATTTTTTAGTTATAAGTTATATTTTCATTAGAGGAGTCCAAATACATTTTCACTAGTAGATATATATTTCTACTAGCGAAAATATAATTTAACCGATAGGCGTTAGTAAAATTATATGCTGTTCTAAGATATCATTTTAACGTTGCGAAACGTAAATTTGATGTTTAAACCCAAAGCAAATTAAATTTGACCCAATGAAAGTTCTAAAATTAATTAATTCATTAGTTCAAGTCCAAATACAAACTTAGCGAAGTTTGGTCAATAAAATTGCACTAAAACAATTATCACTTCTCAGAAGTCAAAAATTCACTACAAAAGCAATAAAATCGTGTCGGCGATTTGAAATGTACAGCTTCTTATCTTATACTTTAATTTAACTTTTTGTGTACATCTCCAAAAGAGACGCCATAATTTATTATATTTAATTATTTTTAATTTAACTGTCATAAACTTATAATAGTACATTAAAGACATTTTTTATGAAGTTCTTCTTTTGCATTTCAAATATAAGGCTTTGTGTGTTTTAATAAAAAATACAGTCGTCGGTCATTCCTTAATAAAACCTTTCCTTTTCATTTTATTAGTTTTATTAAGAGATAATGTAGAATAGGCATTCTAGTTTCTGGATGTTTTTTTTTTATTTTTTGTGAAATGAGAATTCTCATTTTCACTTCTCAATTTTATCAAAAAAAAATATGATAAATAAAATTTTTATACTATATGTATGAAGACATTGCTGGAATAATGATCTTACGTCGTTTTTCTCATAATATAAATCCTCGATTAAAATAGCTTAGACAAATCAAGTCAAATGTTTGAATATCCATCCAGGTTCTGAGATATTCATATTTTAATAAAAAAACATGTTCTAGGGATGGATTTATGCATGGATTTAAAAAAAATATATATCCATATCAAACCTATCGCGAACAACGACATTTTTTTGTAAATTTTTAATATACATATTTTATTTGAAAACACAAGCATTTTTTACACTAATCCTGAAACAAAGGGAACAAAAAGGCAGTAACAATGTATGCTTAATGCTACATAACTTTATTAATAGTAGCTTGGACGAAAATACCAAATTACTCAGCATATTTTGCGACTCATGTGGTGAGCAAAATAAAAATAATACACCTTTTAGATGTTTATATTATGTCATACATTATGCAAGACATTTATAAAATATACATATTACCTTTTCCATACTAAGGTATTCCTACCTTTATTGTGACGAAAAAATAGTCTGATCAACCAAAAAGCTAGAGCTGAGACACTGGCTGACTGGATAAATTTAATAAAAATGGCTCGATTCAAATCCACTCCATTTGAAGTCAATGAAGCTTGACAAAATATCTTTAGATCTTGGAAAGTATATTTAAACCATTTGTACAAAAAAATGTCCATTTATATCTCGACCAATAAGAGAGATGAGATTTTCTATGTACTGTCCGAGCTAGTGTTTTATAAATGCGATTATAATGGTGATTGGTATTCTATAGCTATAGTTGAAAAACCAACGATTTTCTTCCTAAATAAGAAATGTTTTAAGAATTTACATGAAGGTTAGTTTTTCATGTTCAGCATTATAGTAAATTAAAAGCATTTACAGACCTGATTCCATTGCCCTAGAAGTTGATGGATTTTAATGCATCTGGAGTGATTTTTTTTTACGATTTATATACATATGTATGTATGTATATACTACATAAATAACATAAACATAAACTGCTCTATATCTTACTGGTATTTAGTATTATAATTTAATATGTAGGTGTGGATTACTTGTGTTTTTACTATATGTATTTTCAATGCAATATATGTTTTTTCTGGTCTTGATTGAATCTTAATCTGAAAACAATACAAGACAGTTGGAGAATGACATTATTTGGTTCGTTCACAAATGACGCTATTTCGTATGCCTATCGTCCCGAAACGTCGAATCAACCATATCCGATTCAAATGATTAATTCAGATAACATCAAGCGGCGGTCATAAAGCGAAATGTAAGCAGAATTCGTGGCATTTTCTGGTCTAAGGTTGATAAATGGCGCACGGCCGCATTTACGTTCGTCCGTTTATCCCGAAAGAAGGATACGCTCGGTCGCCATTGGGTCGTGCCAAATATAAAAAAGGGCTTATCAAAGCCCTTTCATGATGGTAAGAGACGACCCGTTTTCTCTGGGACTGCCCTACTTCATATTTGTACGCGACTACACAAGCGCGACACTTTAAACGCTACCCAGGTACCCACCTTCTCAAAATGACATTTTTTGGGTCGAAGTAAAAATATGAAATAAAAACAAAAATTTAAGTTTTGCCCTAAATTTTCAAGTCAATGACATCCATCGATAAATAAACTACGCATAGTAAATGTGTGATCGCGAATTTATTATAAAGAAATCCATTGTTGTTGATAAACTATCGCTTTATAAATAGCACTTCAAACGTCGGAACTGCGTTTCTGCGATAATGATATGGTTTTTCGCAAACTGAGATAGAACGAGTAGCTCGGTTCAATTTCAGTATGCGCGTAGGCGTCCTATGGTTAACACGCACGTCGAGCGCTGCATCGTGGTCACGTGGTCAAGTTATAATACCACATGCTTATCGGGGACTTCAACAGACTCTTACTGACATCTTTGAATATTTTAGGGCATCGAAAAGGATTAATTATATTTTTGATAGTATATTCTTCTAACATATACCGTTATTACATTTTTTTCATATAAAATTAAATAATTAGTGGTACTTGATTTTGTTAAAAAAAATCGTTTCGAATATCCTTATGTATTTTCCTAGATCGGTTTATATAAATGTCACACCATAACGAATTCTTATTTAGAATTGATGGCGACAAATTCTAGGATAGTCACAGATGTAGTGTTCGTATTCTGAAGTATCATTTTTATGCCTTATGGCATTTTGCAAAAGCCGACAAAGATTTTGCGTAAATTGAATATTTACGACCGAAAAGTTTTCACTGATATTGTATTGGTGAGTGTCCACACAAACTTTTATAATTAATTTTTCGATCACTCGCAAATATGCCAGCTGTACGTGACAGCAGCCGCCGTGAGTACGTCATTCACGCCCGCTGTCCGGACGGCATATAGTAGCTTACTCGAAGTCGTAGGTCTCGGCCAACTTCAGTTGTCACTTCGGTTCGGACAACTTCCAGAGAGTGTAGTGCAGGCATTAACATTGAAGAATAATAAAAAAATAAAACGATAAGTCAAATATTCTCTGAATCTCACACATACAATTTCATTCGCATAGGTAAATACCAACGACAGAAAAATATAATAGAGTAATAAAAACACTAGCCATGTTTACAATAAATACATAGCTATGTATATTCCACTTATTACGTATACGTTTACCGTGTAAAAAAAGAGAAAGCATTATCGATTGCAAGGTACTATCTTAAAGCAAAAATTTTGCATCGTAATCATTCCGTTATTAGTAAGCTGCCATTATGCTATTACTGTTGTCAGAATAAAATTCTTTATTTTAAAAACAGTGCATTTCAATATACAGTGACAATGTCAAACTTTTTAGCCATCTGATAATATTTCATGTAGAAAAAAACGACCGAAATGTCGATTCAGAATCAAATTAATTAATTAGTTTCTTCTTTGCTTTTTTGATATATAAAAGAATAAAAATATAATTGCATTACATTGTTTAAATAATAAAATCACTAATATCTAAAAATAATATAGCTAAAAGCTGCATATGATTATAAATTATATACATATATGAGTTTAGTAATCTTATGTTTTGTGATAGATATTTTGCAAATACAATATCAATCAAACTATGTGAGTTGCGAGGCAAACAGTTTGAGTCGTTCACTCATTCGCAATAATTACATATATCGAAAAAAATATTATATTTCATTTCGAATGTTGTATTAATTACCAGCAATATTTTCTTCTAAATGCCACGTTTTTATTAATACCCTAGCAATAAACAGCCACACAGCACAAAAACGGCGAAACTATAATTATTTCCACGCACACTCGTTTACCAGATCGCATAAAGCACAGTGCATAGTATACCCAGCGAGTGTGTAATTATATTTAACCGACTCTTAAATTTTTATAGCACCTTTTAACCCTTTCGGCGCGTGACCCTAATACCATACGCGCAGCGGATATTTTGCGAGGTTAATTTTGTAAACAGGCTGCCAAAAGCGGCACGCGAATCTCGGTGCAAATCGCACACGATCACGAAAACGTTGGCCATCCCTGGCCCGGGCGTAATCATCACTACTACTACGTTTGCGTAATAAATCAGAGTTTCTGAAACTTTGAGGTCACGCGATTCCGATGCGAGAGGATCGAAGTAGATTCACGCATCAAATGTAATTTAGTGTTGTGCTGTATTCATACTAAAACATGTTTATTTTTTATAAATCTATGGTAATTTATTCTGAAAAACAGAACTGTAAACTGTAACTGTTGAATATACAATATATTTAATGAGATATAGAGTAAGCAGTACAAAAAAAATACACTTCATTTGCTTTTATAACTTTTGGTGCCGAATGGTTGTGACTTTGCAGCCAAAAGTTGAAAACAGTTCATTTAAAAAAGATATGTATTTAAAAAAACATATAGATAAGTTTAGATGCCGCTCTAAGACGGTGGAGTTGAAATGGCAGATCTTAGAAGACAGAGAGCCTTCGTTAGCGTGCCGAGTTGTATTATTGTCGGCTGTGATGTTTGTGAAACAGCAGTAAATTGTCATTATGTGGGCTAGTGATACTTTCTGGACGATTCGCTTACGTCTCTAATATTGATGCAGTCTTTTGGCTTATCTCTGCTGCTGTGACTTCACGGTGTCTCTGTGTTATTGCCCTTAGCTTTGCCGAATCGCAGATGAGGATGTTTGCTAGCGAATTGCTTTGGTCCAGATGGCCACTCCAGCAATCGCTAATAAAAGAGTCAAAACAATTGCGATATGCGCTTAAAAAGTGTAGTTTTTTGTGGGACTTATTGCAATTATTTGGTCACTATATCTCTCTTCCATTGTGTTATGAATATACTGCGCGTGGTCCCACTTTTGAGACATGATCTTTAAAGTGATTTCTAAATTATAATAAAGTATCCAAGTAGTTTTTTACATTACAAAATAAATTTTAATAATATAATTACTCCTTTCTGTATGTTTTTAAACTATTTTAGGTGTTTCTAAGCTGTTACTTACCGCCGCTTAGTTTTTTAAATTTTGTTTTTCTTATTCAGCGTCAACGTTCAAGTCTTGAAAAATGTCGCATACGACATTTTCTATCTTTAGAGTTGTCGTCTACAACATTCAAATGTCAAAGTCAAAGGGTCGGTGCATAATGCGACGGAACGCGTTGTGTATCTCCACCGACAGACTCAAAGCGTTCATTGGATCCGTTTTTATAGAATATAGTCTATTTCTACCTCAAAAGCTTAAATAATTTAATTTTAGTGCTTCACACTACATTTAAATGCGCCATTTATGTATTCAAAATAATAATATTATTAATATAGTTTCTTTATTTAATAAAATAAATTTATGACACAGCTGAAAAGAGCGTGAAATACGTAATATAAATCTAGTTATTATATTTTTGTGGAAAAAATCTAGTTCAATAATATTATCATAACATACTATATTTTAATGTAAATAATTATTAAGTATATAAGCTATTTTTGAGCGCCATTATATATTGTATGTTATGAAATTTACCTAACAAGATAAATACATATGAGAAGTTTATTATTTAACTGCCGATTTTTTATTATGATATTTGGATTTTATGATTATATTTTGTATAAAGGGTCATGTGTGTTTTACTCATTTTAGTGTTTTGCGTTTTTTTTTAAATAATATAACTTTTATTTAATTTTAATATAATTCATAATACAATATACACTTTTTTTTACAAATATCATTTATAACAATCACAGAATAAAATATATTATACTACTAGGAATTTACTACTGCTTTCCTTAATTGAAAATATTGACACACTTCATTGCATTTCTATAAAACCGATTTAATTCTAAAATAAGTCGAAGTGACTAATATGAAAAGCTCCAGTTTTAACTAGCACGGAGTAATATGATAAAAAGAGGTTTACCTGTACTTAAAAAACAATACCTTCAATTTCTTTACATTTATATGATCTTACTTTTAAAAATTTAAGTATTTTTAAATGAATTCTTGTGACTGCATTGTATTTATATTATATTCATTTTTATTATAACAATGAATAACGATGGAAAAGTATCCCCCCAGTGACCACGTTTATTTCTTCGCTCAAACTTGAAGAAAAATACCAAAGTAAAATATTATATTATTACAATAATATAAGCATATGTAAAGCTTCTTCATAAATATATTTAAAAATAGAAAATAATTAACAAGTTTTGGTCGCCTGTTGAATAAATATCGGTTCTTTGCCCAAAGTGTACTATGTTAGTGGTATAGCAGTGTTTTAAGTACTGTTTTGCATTAGTGAAGGGGCAAATATTTTATTCATCGGTCCATTTTATCGAAAGGCAGACCTTTCCAGACAAATCACTATGGCCCCGAGTTATTTCTTTGTCGCTGCCTTAACCTAAAATAATTTGATCAAGAATATTATTTCGAGAAATAAATAAAAATAATTTCATAGGATTCTTGCTGAAGAGCTGAAATATTTATACGATTAACATCATAGTTTTAAATATAGATTTTACACGGGTAATTTTTTAAATACCAGGATTGATATTGATAATGTTGCACTTTTATATTGTATATTATATTACAAGAACGGAGGATGCAAAGTATATATTTGCTAATTATCAACAAAAAAATCGTCCATTAACTGCGATTAGCGATCAAGTATGTAGTATATAAAGAACTAATATAGACAGAAAATATCTATACTTCATAATGTATAAATATATTTGGAATTTTCTTTGTATCCTTTATAATAAATAAAAAAATACCGTACTGGGATATAAAGATATTATACTACAATGGAATTGTACGTTTATTCGTACATAAATAATATAAGAATAACACAAAGATGTTTTGAACCCTAATTTATAAATGATTTATATATAACGGGCATTGATGTGTTAAGGACACGAAAGTATTGTCCTTGAATATGATTTAAATATATACTATGAAAAAAAAACCGTGTGTTTCTGCAAAACGTAATAATAACGTAACTCTTACGTGTCATATTTATTTGACATGTGTAAGATTTAATACTGCGTTTTCTATATTTATAACGAAATTCTTGGTTTATTTTATTTATTTTTAATAATATATTTTTTTATCTTTACAGGTAAGAGGTCAAGGTCATTTCGGTGGTTTGGTCACAACAACGGTGAGTTACAATGTTACAAAAAGCTGCACATTCACCGTTCACCGCAACCCGCAATAAATCTTGCGAGGGTCGAAATCTTCGATTTATCCCTTAGAATTTTCGCCATTCCCTAGAAATTGCGAAATATTACCGACTATAATACGATTTTTTCTTCAACAAAATTGTAGTTATTTATTATTATTAATATTTATTATTTGGTTGCGGTTTTTAATGGTCAACGAATTAAAAAGCTCGCGGGGAAAAAGTTTACCAATAGGCTTTTGCGCAGAATAACTAATGACGGTAGTAAATTTGTCAGAGCTTTATGGATTTCGCATTTATAACCATTTTTATTATAAGCCTCCGTTCGCGTTTTATAATATCTCAAACATTTTATAACTATTACTTTTTCGTTGATTTTTTATTACGACTCATTCCGCGTTAAACACAAATCTAAAATCGATTGCTTTGAACGATATAAAAGTAATATGTTCTATGGAATTTTACACTAGGATGATCGCAGCGATTGTCTTAAGCTCTTAAAAAGACACACATGTGAAAAGCTTTTAAAAAAAATCTTATTTTAAGTGACATTCACTTTAAATCAGAATTCATATTTAATATTAATTTACAGTAAGGAACAAAAACATTTCTATCACCAAGATAAAATACTCTTACTTGTTGACAGGCACCATTACTGTTATTTTTCCATGCTTATATAAATTGCCTTATAATTTTATAAAAATAATTTTACCAAATTTGCCAAATATATGATTTGTAAATAAAATTAATCAATAATTGTTTTAAGTAAACATATACATATATACTTATGTTTATTGCGAAAATTCACAGCCCTCAACTTATTAATATTTATAAAGTTAACTAAATCAAACCACACCCCTCGGCCGTCGTCGTGATTACAATGAAAAACCAACCGAGGCGAATACGCCTTGAGAGTTTACTGCGGAATAATTCTCGTTCACTTTACACCGCACCGGTCAGTTCGGCCGGGAGTCATAAAAATTTCAACCGGAATTCCCAGGAAAGAATCGCTACTAAATATACAGAAATATAAAGAAGTGCACCCAGCTTGCTCGTAAACAACGCGAATTTATGAAGTAGCCGCCTTCCGACCGGGGAATTAGCGCTCAACCCTTTAACCGAGATAAGGGCTCCGCGACGAAAGGTTAGCTCTAACGAGCAAACGCTCGCGGTCGTTCCCTATGTTCATGCTACTAAAAGGAAGCACACCTACTAGTTAAATAGAAATTAATTAAGACTAGATAGTAGCAGAGGTTACTGCGGGGTTACCGTCGCTTTAAAATCTTCCTGTTCTTTATTTTATTACTATTGTAGAATATTGTACATGTATTAAACAGCCTTATATTGATTTATTATATTTACTTCTTCGTTGTTATAATGTTATTCCCTATCCATATCTGCGATAGTTTTAATCCTATATCAAGGTCAAATATTTTATTTATATATATATTGCTCATTATTTCCAGCTTATATATATATATATATATATATATAAAAAATCGCGCTCTAATTTCGAATCCTCGTTGAAAAAAAGCATAATAATAATTTACATCCAGTTATTGATTACTAATTATATCCATGGAAAGCCTTTCTATTATAGAGTAATAGTCCTATCAGCGGCATAAGATTAGGGCCTACCATACTTATGCAAAATATCCCACTGGCCGATATTTGACACAAATTTTTAAAATTTAATTTAGCATGTTCGATATTTTTGTGTCAACTTGATGGAATACATTTGCTATATCTCAAGCAAATCTAACGATACCTAGCAATTCCCAATAGTTATGTCATGTAGTAGAGAAATGACCGTGTCTTTTTTATGATACGGATGGCTGGCGAAGTGAAAACAAAAGCTGGTATTGCATACACAAAATTCTTTCTACTATTTGTAAACTTTTATCTGCATTCAGATATATTTTTCCCAAATAGTCCACGGAAAATACTTTATATTTTCAAGGTTTGAGAACCTTAGGTGGTGTATTTCTATAGCTAGTGAAATCTAGTTAAGGTTGTATTAGATTATATTGCAATTGCGACAGACGATACATGGCGAGATGTTTTCTCCAAGCGGTGGTAGAGTAGCTGGCCAGGGATGATGTCCGTGAGAGGTACTCAAACTCACACGTTTCTTAGAACAGTGAAATAGGTATACGCCTTTAGAAAGCGACATTCGCTTGATGGGCATTGTCCAAGGTCGTATTGCATTATAACGGGAATTTTTTGGATTATTATATCCGTGACCGTTTCGCAATAAAGAAATATTCTCTCAATAACGGAGAAAATTTACAGCAACAATACTTGCGTGTTATTTGATTTTTTCTGGTCGTAACGACGGCTTTTGTTTGTGGTTCTATTCTTTACGCTATTGTCTTGTTTCCTTGTTGATAGATGATCATTTTAGTCTCAGTAAATTATTGTTTGTTGCAGCTTAATATTATTGCTTATTATTATTTAAAAATTTTAAGACACATACTATGTGTAGCATAATTTATTTCAAAATGCACAACGATTTAAAAAAAAATCGCGTATGTTAGGCCAAAATATCTGTTACTAAAATAATTATGCAGTATTTGCAGTATTTATGTATTTTTTATTTTGTAATAGTTATATAAACATTTATAACTCAAATTTAATTAATGTTACTTTTCACATGAGTAAAAATAAATAGGTATACTAGAGATATATCTTTTAAAATTAATATTGAATGTGCAGTAACTAAAATAATTTAATATAAATAAATCACAATAATCACAATCATATAAATATGTTTGTTTTTTAAATATGTCGCATTTTGAAAGGACAGATTTACTTTTTTTTTTACCCACACCTTTCTCTTAAGATTCTTTCGGATAATCGTAACTGACATAACATTATGAGTAATATATTTTATTGGAATAAAATGGCGAGCGGTGCTATGGCCCATGTTATAAAAATTTAATAAGTATCTAGAAAACAATCAATCAAGGACGATATTTTGTCAAAAACGATGTTTTCATAGACTGTTTCAAAAGAAGAAAAATTTGGCGCCTGAATTTTCCAAATGTTTTTTTGAATTTTCCAAAGTGTTTTAATTGAAATAATAAATATATCGAAACAAAAGTGGCCGAGCTATTCGAATGCTTTGATTTTGCTAATCAATAAACAGTGAATCATGCGAATAGTACTCAGATTATTTTTTTTGGTTAATTAATTAAAATAACAATATCAATACCGGTATTGTAAATTCTGGTATTATTGCAATCCCTACACAAAACTAACTATAATATTTCTAATACCACATTTAATATATATTTATCCTTAAGTCTTTTCTTACATAAATACTCTATATACTATTCAGTAATATCAGTAAAACCATTGCGGTCCAATTTATTTGATCACAAAAATTAGGTTTCTTTCTTATTATTTATATATTATTTATTAAAGGTATACCCAGTTTCCGAAACATATGTTAAAATCATTATCTGTAAAATACTTCACTCTATGCCTAGTAAATGGTATTCAATTACATTGTAATTTACAAAAAAATAATGGTACTAAACACATTTCTTATAACACCTAATTTATTGTTATTATAATATAGTATAAAATATTAAATATAATAATAAACTTGCTGTCTGGTTATATTTGTCCATCGTATTATATTAATCAAAGCAATCTTTAAAAGATAAAAGATTTTTTGTCTTTTTAAGACTATTCATGTTCGACGTTGCTGTTCATGTCTTAAAAAATTTGTTCGTTGTTTTTTTAACCATTTTTTTTACTGTATTGGAATATTATTTATCTAATGAGTCACGGGTAGCGCACATCGTGACGATTATAATGACCTTCCATACAAATACTATAATATAATTGTTGTTCATCTATATGCTAAAATTTTTCCCATGGATATATTTTTACTGCTTATGAAAAGCCTCTTTTATAAGACATAATTGTACCAGTTAAATAGAAATCTTGCGAACATAAATTATATTAGGATATTTTTCATTAAAATAAAACATTCTGCGAATTTAATCTTCGCAACATTTTAGATCCATAATAGAAAACAAAAAAAAAATACCAACTTTGCCAATCAACCGAAATATATACACGAATTTCTAATATATGTATGTGTGTGTAATGTAGCACATCTTACCCTTTTAATTAACAATTGATTCATCAACAACAATGTCACAATTCGAAATTAAATGCTCCCGAGATCTATTGTCTAAAAGAAAACCATCCATCTTAGTGGTCCTCTCGTGAATTTTGATTTGGATCATGATTACTTTTAAATGTAACATCCAAAAAATCTTTTGTCTTTAAAAGATGGCTCTGAAAATATATTTTCAGATCAAAAGTATTTGAACAATTACCATTCATGTCATTTCTATAAGTAGGTATACCGACTCCATATTAATTAATGACTCAAAAAACGCGTTTATTTCTCTAATTGACACGACTTTTAATTTTTACAAATTGACTATCTCGAAAGATTTATAATCGCAATTTTATTATTTATATTTTAATATATTTTAAATCAATGTATCTGTAAAAATCAATATGAAGAAGTCGATAAACTCACAGATTTTACGCTGAATTGCCAATTCCTATTTTTTAACCGTTATATGGTGATATAAATTTACGCGAGTAAATAACGAAATAAAATAATAAAAATTCGAGTATTAAGTCATTAAAAAATGCTTCAGAAAATATAAATTATTTTGAGCATATATGATATGTCTTTGGACCACATAGTAAAACCATTTTTGCCATAACATACATGTCTTTGGACTTCCAAAGGTTAACATATTTTTTACATTACATTTTTATTATATTTTTCCAAAGCTTTGACATAGGTATATTTGAAATACTGACATTATATTTTCCCCAAGCTCTTTGATTAATGAGTTTAGATATGAAAATATATGGCTTACATCTACATCATGTAGATTCATTATATTTAATCTTTAATAAAAAATATCACGTATCCTAGAGATAATTGCTCAAAAGGAGGCGACGCGTAAATATGTGGTCAAAAAGGCCCATGTCGCGAAATAGTAGTAGTTGTGAAGTTGATTGTTCATAGTCCGGTTTTGATTTGCGCGTATACCATATATCAACCCCGAATGTGAGAGGGCGGCTTTTTCTGAATAGCTGCTAGGTTCGTGGGCACAGCTCGCGAGACTTCAGACGCGTGTCTGGCGTGTCTTTCGACTATTGTTGATGATTCCTCAAATTTAGTTAAAACAATTTGATAAATATTATTTTTATCGCTTTATTTTGAAATTATGGACTAGGCATTGTTTGCTTTATAGAAATTTAACCTTTCAACTGTAACATATACATGTCCAATTATCGTATTATTTATAACATTTACATGAAAACATAAACTTTTCTTTTATTTATACCATGAACGAATACTTTCCAAAGACTAAATAATTTTATCATTTTAAAGTTATTGATCTTCACATAATTTTGTTTTTTGTTGCATAGCAAATGGTTGAAGAAATGTTTGATAATCGATAATCCTTTTTGTAACTACCTGCTCTGAATGCAACTATGATTTAAGCGGATTATAACCATTATTTGTCTTCTAAATTTATTTTAACCAACAAAAAATATTTAATTAGAAATCTCGATAAATTAAGAAAGAAATTATTTTCCAGAAAGAACGTTATATGTAACTTGTAAGAAAATTAAAGTAATTTTATTTTTATGCTACTGTAAATATTTTAATGTATTTTAGTACTAAGCATTTTACATTTATTTAAAAAAATATTTGAGACATAATTTTAAATCGAAAAATCTGATTTAAATCGTTTTAATCAATAAATGTCCGTTTTTGAACTACCTGCTCTGAATGCAGCTGAAAATTGAACGGATCGTATTTTTTTCAAAATTGAAGTGGTTTTCTATTTAAAAATATTCGTATAAATTTCTTAAAAATAATATGAGAATTCTTGTCAATCTTAACTTTTTTAAGAAATGACATATTATCACTAAAATAGTCAACCCTAATTTTTGTTATAAATAAACATCGAATAAAAACATAGTAATTCATCAAATCAACGTTGAATTAGAACGAACTTGTATTTCTGACCTCTAGAATTCGCGGTCAATTGGGATGCGGGTACAGACGAGCGCTGGGATTGACTTTTATTGCATCGTTGTAATAAATTGATATTTTAATAGTATCAAGCTTCAATAGATGGATGTATAATGTAAAAAATCTCACTTGTACATCGGTGAACAGGTACTTAATAATAATTCAAGCTATCAAGTTGAAGTGAGGGTTAAATTGCCTCTCTCGATGTATGAACTTATAATGTGTTTTTCAAAGACTTTTAAAATCAAATCAGTTCAGTAAATATGACACATATAAGTATAGATCAGTAACTGCTAGAAAACGTATGACTATCACTAGATACAGCTTATGAAATATATATTAGAAAGGCTTGAAATGCTTAAGTTTTGGCAAGAGTAATTATGTCCCACAAATTCAACTTCCGTATCAGAGGTATTTGCAGTTTTGAAATATCCTGCATGGTCTTTATTAGTTTTTTTTATTGTATTATAAAATATGACCTACTTAACAGCAAGGCATAAATTGTATAGAATTAGCTGCTGCATTAGTATTTATTGCAGTTAAAGGTAATAGTTACATAGTCATTGAATAAGATCGGCGGACGAGGCGCTGCCGGTCGTTGTACTCCTGTCGTTATCAACCAAAGAATGCGCCGCCACTAAATCTTAATCAATGTCCGCCTAGACTGTGGCCAAATAAATCAGCCTCCCACAGTTTAAATAACTTTACTATATTTACATTATTTCGAGTTGTTTAGAAATAACACACGTAGTATAGTGCCCCACTATCTTGGCAAAGGTTGTAAATTATATTTATGAGGTGAAAAAATAGAGAAAATTAAATCACTTACATTTTACTTCACGTTCGGTAAAGAATAAACACAATGTTAACCTCGACCCTTCTCAATAACCATCGAAATTCAATTTTCCTTTTATTATTTGTATAGTTTTCGGGGCAAGCCCTACAACTTGGTCATAGTCTTAAAAACGATATAAAACACATAAACTTAACAATTTCTCGCGAAAATCGCCGCTCGGGGCACAGTTACCATTCCCATTCTCACATTATTGATACATTAACGGGAACAGTTCGTATGTGGAGCCCTATTCTCGTCTCGCAGGGCTTATAAAGCTTGAGTGGTTTTTTCTTCGGTTGCCCTTCCTTTTATCTTTCATACTCAAACTGCCGTGCTTATTCGGGAGAGGTTTACCGACAAATCAGACGAAATGTTGAGTGTTGACTTAGAATATATATTTGGCTTGTATCAAACTCATTGGCCATTGATATGCTTTTACTCTTATTTATATTGTTTCCACTTTTCTTTACACATAGCAATACTTTGAGTATATAAAAGTTTATATTTAAATACTTGATTGGTCTGGCTAAAAATATTCTTACAACTAAGAAAGATATCTTATTTTTTTCTGTTAAATAGAAGTTTCTTGATTTTCAAAAGGACAAAGCGTTTTTAAAATTATACTTTTTCTGGAAGAAAAAATACTCCATACTTATAATATTTTAACAGAACGGATTTTATCTTTGGATTGGCTCACAAAGTTTGAAAAGTCACTTTTATAAATGATTTGAGTTTTGAATCCAAAGGGATGCTACTTTGCAGACAAAATATGCACCAGTTAACAGTTTATTTTGTAAGCACATATTATTTACCACATTTAAAGAAAAATGTAAATGCCGCTAATAGACGGTGGAGTTGAAATGGCAGGTCGTGGAAGTCGGAGAGTTTTCGCTGGAATGTCGAGTTGAATTATCGTCGGCAGTGATGCGTTTTACACAGATTTTTTTACCATACTCTATAGTGTTTTATTTAATCAGCATTTGTCCGCCATTCTATGTCCAAGTGTCACATATTTTATATTGCTAATACGAGATAGATCTGTTGAATCGCAGGTGAGGATGTTAGTAGGCCAATTGCATCCTTTCTTTGAAACGGCCTATATGGCCACTCAAAGGGGTAAAATAACAATATTTTTTTGTGCAAGGTTGAACGCATTGTCTGTTGCGCATCCTGTCCATACAAAGAGTAGTTTTTTTATCTTAGTAGAAAAACGTCTCTTTACGGATGTGCTAATAAGATATCTGTGAAATAATAACAATTATAATGCAATTTAATCGTCCCGGGATCTATTTTTTATTGTTAATCCTTACTTTAGAAACGTGATGAATTTTTATTACGTTTGTTTGAAATTGTCGTTATGCCTGCACTACACTCCCTAGAAGTTGTCTGAACCGAAGTTACAACTGAAGTCGGCCGAGACCTACGACTTCGAGTAATCGACCACACTGCCGCAAATTTCATATGCCGTCCGTACGGCGGTTTCTGTCATATTTGCGCGCGATCGAAAAATGTGCCAAATAATCGCCATTTTTAAATTGTCATATTATTAAAATTACGCTACTGATAATTATAAAAGTTTGTGTGGGCACTCACCAATACAATATCAATGAAAACTTTTCGGTGGTAAATATTCAATTTACGCAAAATCTTTGTCAGCTTTTGCAAAATGCCATAAGGCATAAAAATGATACTTTAGAATACGAACACCACATCTGTGACTATCCTAGAATTTGTCGCCATCGATTCTAAATAAGAATTCGTTATGGTGTGACATTTATATAAACCGATCTAGGAAAATACATAAGGATATTCAAAAAGTTTTTTCTTAACAAAATCAAGTTTAACTAATTATTTTTTAATTATTTAATTTTATATGAAAAAAAAATATAATAACGATATCTATTAAAAGAATATACTATCAAAAATATAATTAATCGCTTTTGGTGCCCTACAATATTCAAAGATGTCAGTAAGAGTCTGTTGAAGTCCCCGATAAGCATGTGGTATTATAACTTGACCACGTGACAACGATGCAGAGCTCGTCGTGCGTGTTGACCATAGGACCGTTTGCCGACAATGTTCGGAAGTCGACTGAATTACCCCCACTTTACCTCCCGGTCTCGGTAACCTCGGATAACTTCTGAGAGATTTTAGTTCGGGCAGAACCGAACTCGACCGAAGTAACCCACTATATTCTCTGTCCTTGGCCAACTTCCAGAGAGTGTAGTGCAGGCATTAGAGTGGCTTCTTAAATTATATCGAATTAAGCAAGTGATTGAAATCAATATGGAAAAAGAGAGTAGAGACCAATATTCTTGCAAACTTCTCAGTGTCTTTTTTATAGATATATCTGATTTTACTGTGAAACATTACGGAGCTCAATTAAATGTTATTTATATTTCAACTCGTGGATCTACAATATTTTTTTTGTTGGTATAAACGGTATTTAAGATACTAATCACATCAATGATAAACTCATTGCTCTAATTAAAAAAAAATATTATTAATTAAGCTTAACTCTAAAGCTTTCGGATTATTTTGATCTTCCCTAATAAAACCTTTCTGTATCTTATAAAGCGAGCTGTAGAAGTTTTAATTTCGTTTTCAACAACGTACCGAAGCAAATCGGGATTTTAAACACTTGTTACAATGATTAGATTCCAACATGATATGCGCATTTCTTTCTCAAATAATATCACACCACAGTTTAACTTTTATATTCAAGATAAAAAAATACTATAGCATATACATACTAACTTTATTTTAAAATCTTGCCTTTGTTATCCACTCTCTTGTGTTTAAAACGTTTTTACGCTTTTCTTTTATTGGTAAAGGTTTTTATAGAGGAAAATTTTTAAGAAGCTCCGTTTTAAGTAATTTCTTAAGACACAAATATTCTATAAGTATATATTTAAAATAAAAAATAGAGATGAAATATATGTATGTATGTGTGAAAGCGCATTATTCTAAAAATTTAATTACAAATACAATGTTAGGAGATAACTTAAAATAAATAATTTTATTAAATGTCTTATTTTATACTTAATTCTGTTTAGCACCACAATAACAAAAACAACAACGCGAAAAGCCGTTTTTAGTCTGATTAAAGAACGTACAAACAGCGTCCAGTTTTGTTCATCAGGGAATTAAAATTTAATAATCTTTCAGTTGCTCTCCAACTTATTTCCTATACTATATATAAATTATATATATAGAAGAATCGCTACACAGAAGCTATGTGAAACAATGGCAAACGTCGTTATAAACGAACGAGGCACCGAAGCCAAGAAGACTTTTATAAGCTTTATTGACTGCGGCATTAACATTTAACGTTTTATTGACTTTGGAATTACATTTTTTCACTGTTGTGTGTTACTGTTGCCCAGAGAAGCAAACATAATTATTTAAACATCCAGAATGTATTCAATTAAATATTACTAATTGAAACTGTCTATCTAAATATGTGTTTTAGCTTTGTGTTGAAATTTAATTTCACGTGTTGTTTTTAAAAATATTAGTAATTAAAACCACGTACGTGGTACAATTATGTGTTGTAGTTTTCACTACCTACGGTTTCGGTTCAAATATTGCAAACTTGTTTAAATGCAAATGAGCTTTGTGTTATATTTCCTGCGATCGTATGCTAGCCGCATAATATCGTTGCCGCATTGCACTGCAACACACGTGTAATATTAGCCAAAGTTTGAAAAAATAATTAGCGTAATGGTTATGTATCACTGGCGTTTAATTAAATCTAACTTAATTTATTCAAGAATATGTTAATTAATTAAAAATTGTTTAATTTATCTTAATTTGAAAGTTAGTTAAATTAAATTAAAGATGTGCTAAATCAAAAGTTAGCTTCAGACACTATTGTGTGGTTTACCACAGGGTTTTATTTTGAGACATACCTTACCTAATGACACATTAAATATTATACCACATACGTATACATGTGTATGCAGACGACACTTCAATATTTTCAATCAAATATCTGAATTTAAAAATCTTACACAAACTAAGTAAAAACATACTTAAAAAAATTGTATGGGTCTTGTACCTATGTCTTATAAGTAATAATCATTTACCTATACTACTGATCTATGTTATTTTATATACAGAAGCAATAATTTTTTTTGTAAATGAAATATTATACCGTGCTCACTTATTTTTTATAATATTTGTACAAACAACGCACATTATATTTAACTATCGTTTCAGTCAGTAATAAAGCTAGTTTATAGTCATAGAGGTAGTTTGTTTAAAACCTAATATAACTTTGTTAAATTGCTTTATTTAAGTTTATTTGTGAACATAACGATTATATTTAATAAATAAAATTGTTATATTTTTTTTACATTTACGTGCTGTAAAATATTTTCAGAATATATTTATTTTTAAAATTAGAGCTCATTCTAACAACAAATTCAACATTTTGTTTCAAAATATTTGCGTTAGGTTTTAGAAATATTGCACGGACATAAATTCTGCATTAAAAACTACACTTTGTTAGAAATGGTGCGTGCTAAACAAAACATTTTACCCCGCGCATAATACTATTGTTATTCTACCCCTTAGTTCATGATTTCCGGAGGGACCAACTTCACCGTTTTTTTTTTGAGGCGTGAATATATTTCGTGGATGTGTAAGAAGCGATGCGATTGACTCGCAAATATACTAATATGCGATTGACTATAAATTATAATTATTTAAAATTAATTACATGGATGTCATTTATTCTCAGACTTAAATATCAGATGGTTTTATTACAAACTTCTTGGTATTTATTACATACGCTTAGATTTATTTACCCAGTTGCCATATATTTACCCCTCAGGTTATTAAACTTAGCCTAAATTAAAATTGGCTTGTTTAGTTTAATTATAAAATAAGTTTAGTTAAATAATAATATAATATTAAACATACTTAACTAGAATTTAATTTATTTAAATTAATCAAACGCAAAACACAAAGCATATTTATATTAAAATAACATTTTTATACGAACAACTTTTATTTGCTTAAACTATAGTTAGTTCATAATAGTATCATTATATAATAAAAATATTTTATAAAAGTTCATTTAAAATTAAGAGAAATTAAAAAAAAATATATATAAACATTTAATTATTATTGTTTGTATTTATTATTGTTTATATATTATTATGATTTGCTAATTAACAATACTTTAATAAGAGATAAAATAAAAATATTCATACAGTAAATAATTAATGATAAATTATCACTGATTATTCATAAACATTATAGAAAATCCGTTATTTTTCACCAAATAAAATTTGGCATGCTTAAAAAATAGCTTAATTTAATTAAAAATATAAAAAATTACCATAGCATAAGACACACATTATTTTGTCATAAATTAAATAATTTTAATCCAATTTAATCAAAACAAAGTATACTATTTATAAAAAAAAATGTATGGTTAATGTTTGCATATTAATGTTTCGTAATCATTTTTATTTAATAACAATCCTTTCAATCCGATAAAAAGAAATTATTCAAACAATAGATTAATCACTACTAATCACTTATCCTATACAGACCACATGATAAAATCTGGCGTGTAATTATTAACGCGTTTGTTCATATCTCTTTGTGCATTTCGTCAGATTGTAAAATATACAATGTATATCAGACAAGCTTGTTACGAGTCAAATTGCCTGTTTGCTCGCAGAAATATATTTATCGCACACAATGCGCCCCGAAAGGCTTCGAAAAATGTATTTTATACGTTTCGCTGCGATATTTTCTTTGATAAAAAAAAATCGTTTCTTTCAGACAGTAACACCTTTCACTTTAAGGCTTTTCCTTCGTTTTCACTCGGGTTTGGACTATATTATTCGAATGATAAATGGCCTTTCTTACTACTAGCCATCACGAAAGATCGCCGCGGGAAACCCGACCAAGGTTTACAAATATAATTTCTCGACTATACGTGTGCTATACATAAATGATATATTGTATGTTAGAATCTGAACAAAAAATTCTGATTTCTCTATATGTATTATTGCGCTAACAAAAATTGCGCACAGCGAAAATTTCAAACAAGTAAAATTCTGATCATGAATGATCAATGTGAAAATAAGTATGTGTGTTTTTAAGAATACGTAAATAGATATTTGAGATATTTCCCCTTTCGCTCTCTCGCGTCACGTTAAGTGACAAGAGTGAGAGAGATAGTGATATGTTTTTTCGCAAACTGAGATAGAACGAGTAACTCGGTTCAATTTCAGTATGCGCGTAGGCGTCCTATGGTCAACACGCACGACGAGCGCTGCATCGTTGTCACGTGGTCAATGTATAATACCGCATGCTTATCGGGGACTTCAACAGACTCTTACTGACATCTTTGAATATTGTAGGGCACCAAAAGGGATTAATTATATTTTTGATAGTATATTCTTCTAACAGATATCGTTATTATATTTTTTTTCATATAAAATTAAATAATTAAAAAATAATTAGGTATACTTGATTTTGTTAAAAAAAAACTTTTTTAATATCCTTATGTATTTTCCTAGATCGGTTTATGTCACACTATAACGAATTCTTATTTAGAATCGATGGCGACAAATTCAAGGATAGTCACAGATGTAATGCTCGTATTCTGAAGTATAAGTTTTATAAAGCCTTATGGCATTTTGCAAAAGCCGACAAAGATTTTGGGTAAATTGAATATTTACGACCGAAAAGTTTTCATTGATATTGTATTGGTGTGTGTCCACACAAACCTTTGAATAAT
The DNA here is from genome assembly GCF_051122295.1 of Plectrocnemia conspersa. Lineage (NCBI taxonomy): Eukaryota > Metazoa > Arthropoda > Insecta > Trichoptera > Polycentropodidae > Plectrocnemia > Plectrocnemia conspersa. The sequence goes on from NW_028277174.1 coordinate 29,368,074, forward strand.
TATCAGTAGCGTAATTTCAATAATATGACAATTTAAAAATTGCGATTATTTGGCACATTTTTCGATCGCGCGCAAATATGCCAGCTGTACGTGACAGAAGCCGCCGTCCAGACGGCAAATGAAATTTGCGGCAGTGTGTTCGCTTACTCGAAATCGTAGGTTTCGGCCGACTTTAGTAGTAACTTCGGTTCGGACAACTTCCAGAGAGTTTAGTGCAGGCATAAAGAGCCAAAAAAGCACGTCAAGTTAGATTGAATATCAATATTTTTTAACCGAATCAGTTTGCTTTGATTATAACAGTATGATTTATTTGTAATTTTTAATAGCAAGTAGTTTTTACGTGAGGCGATTCGAATATAACGACCAGAATTATTGGCAAACATTCTTGAAGGCATTGTGATAACGATAATCATATATGCCCCTCTCCGACATTTTCCTGTTCCTGTAGATAAATGGTATAATTAATAGATATATTAAATGCGTTCCATTCCAATAACAATAATCTGTTCTTGGTAGAAGTTTTAAACCTATTTTAGTTTAAGATATAAACTCGAATCAGGTACTCGGAGCATTAGAGGCAGAATATGACAAATTGAGACGTTCGTCACGTGTACGTGATTTAGAACGTTGGCCGTTAAATTGGCTAAATGGATGAAGTGGCCGGGCTCCCTCAGGGTTTCGTATCCGAATCCGATTCCCTCATATTATATTGGAAGTAGACCGTCTTCTGAGAGAAAACATAATACATTTAACCCTAATGGCGATCGGTTTAGACCTTTAAACTCTAAGGCTGTGGCGCTCGGTTGGGCCATGCGCGAAATTGAGTTTTGCACGAATCGATTTCGTTATTACGTCTGGCAAAAGCCTAAAAGCAAAAACTACTCTTTGTCTCGCTCGAGATAAGGACGACAATTTACGCAGACTTGTTAGCAGTTTTTGACCCCCAGATTGCGGAAGATGAGAACAATCGAGACTTCTATTGCTCTTTGAATATGTTTTATGGTGGTTACTTAGACGATTCGCTTTGGCGAAACGAGCGATATAAAAGCTAGCGATTTTTTTGCCAAAAATCAAACTAGAATTTTAGTAGAAGTTTCCATTGCTTTTGCATTGCATTCTACAACGAGCTCGCCAGACAAAAATGAGTTTTCGGTGATAGGTACGATGAGCTTGTATAATTTATGAATAACGGTGCAATTTGAATATGTTTTATATAAGAGCAAATGTATATGAATCTATCAGGACCTATATTATTTTTTTATCCTATTGCCGTTTTAAGAGATTTAGTTATATTGTACTAATCTATCATTTTTATTAGGTGTTACTTTTTTCAAAAATCATTGTTTTTAATTATAAAATAATATCTTTAATTTATAGCTTTCGTATATTATTATTTTTATATGTTTATATAGCTTTCGTATATGATTATTATAAATGAATAGTTTAATAATTCAATCAAGCGAGAAAAGTTTTGGGTTCGCCTATATTATTCATTAATTTGTGTTAACCTATTAAAACATTGTTTATATATAGCTTTAAATTAAATAAATCATCTACAAATCTATATGTATAGTTATATATATATCGCAGATAATTGTATTCATTGAAAAATAATTAACATATTAATAGACATTTTTGTCGAGAGTAAGTGGATATTATAACTCAGATTCGTGTGATATTTTGAATGAGCTCGAGTGAAACGATGGAAATATTTATAGGTTAACTATATGAAAGTGCATTGTAAAATTATTTTTATTTAAATAAAACTGGGCGAGTAGTATTTTTTGACGTTTCCACGCGGTGGTGAAAATGGATGGTTGTTTTTTCCCAAAGTTTCGATACGTTGCGTTTCGGCCACGAGTTTTGTTTGCCATCGATCAACATTTGGCAGTTGGTAAAACAATGTAATCACACATCGATCAACATAACAGAGGCCTTCGATTATATTCCAACGAAAGTTGGTTATTTAAGTGTTGTTAATAATTTATCCACACTCGGACGGAACTTTGGCAGCGTAGGGTAAATAGCGGTTCAAAGTTGCTGAAGCATACACACATTTGTTCCGAAATCAGAACCCGTTTTCTATGAAATGCGATTGCATATTAAGATATAATATATCATTAATGAATGTATGTAGTTATAGAAGTATATATATTATATTTAAATCTGAACCTTTTTGATGCTCGATGCTGTGAAACATCTTATTTGTAGTTCTTAATCTTGGATATTGCATTATGCTGGAAAAAAATTGAGAAGATAACCGATGTTTTAAAAATAGAAAAACTAGATTTTATTAGGTTTTTAAAATACTCTAGCATTGTATTGTGTATTTTTTAAATTTCTATGCTAAGAATTGTTTATAGAAGAATTAGAATTATAAATTGCTCGATACTTGATACTATGTATGTAACATTTTCTTCATATTTTTTAACCACGGCTTTTTAATTATTTACTTATTTTATTTGTAAACTAAACTTAAACAATTTTTATAATATGTTGCTAGAAAAAAACTTTTAGTTCTTATTATTAGAAAAACGTTCTTCAGTTTTATTGATTTTAATCTTCTGATAACTTTAATAATAAGTTTAACTTTAATATGAGTTCACCGAGTTATTGTTAAAAATATGTCTTCATACATATTTATGAAGCAATGGACGGTGTATACTATCCTTTTATATTTAAATTTTTTTTTTTTAAATATGGTCATAATAAATCAATGGCTTTAAACTTTGTAGTACATTTTATTATTCATTAATTAAAATATATATCGACGGCCTTAAGTATAGACTTTATAATTGGTATTTTAATAGAAAGAACTAAAAATGAATGAAATTATTTATGAAGAAATATAAAATCATTAAAATTTATATGACTCGAAACATTTATTTTTTTATGGATACTTGCTAGAGATATTTAAAAAATATTTATTACATCTGCTTTAAAATAATTTAATAATATTAAAAATATAATTTTTATTTTATTATTTAGGTATGTATTTAATAGTTTAATAATATAACATTACATACTTTATTTTGAATCATTTTATTTTTATTAATTTATAATTAAAATAAATATTCATAGTAATATTTTGTCAGTAAATGAATAGTGACAGTTGTATTGTCAGTGACTAATACCTGAAATACTTGAGCTCGAATTCCGTGTTACTTCTATCGTGTCTGTAAAATCAAAATTAGTAATTAGTATTTAAATATAATTCCGATCGATTGCACAGATTTCGTTTTTCTAGATTTTCCTAATCTTACGGATAAATACCGTGATGACTAATTCAAATTGAGTTTGAGCAAAATATTGATTATATCACAACATTTCTTATTTTAATTATGCAATAAAAAAATATATATTGTTTATTATTTTTTTTAATAACGTATTTTTACTTCACTGTTATTATTTTTTTAATATTAATTTTTAAAAATATAATTAAAAAATATATTTATTTCTATTGGGCCTCGACGATTTTCCTCTAAACTGCAAAAGGCATTTTAAAAAAATGTACATAAAAGCTTAGGCGAGTGAAATCAGAATTTTAGAACAACCGAGTTAGTTTACAATAGCCACGCACACTTTCAAAAGCCATCATTTATTATAAATTACCACAAAATAAAATTACTTTTAACCCTTTATTTATAAGCTTTAAGTCACGCGTTTAAAAATAAAACATTGTTATTCTTGAACGTGTCCTTTGTTATTATTGGATAATCGCCTACTTATTTCCACCTGGAAGTAACATTAAAACCACCAATGCTTGATCAAATTTTCACAATTTATTATAATATAATATTATATAAAATACATATAATATATTTTTGATTATCGTTACACATATTTAAATTATCATTTTGTTTGCTATTTTTGCAGTGTTTTTTTTATTAGTGGTGTATAAATTATTTTGGTTGTTTTTTTGTAGTCTGTGCATATTTTTAATTATTGAAATTTATATGCTTGTGCTGATAAAAAAATGTTAACAAATATTGTACTAACGTGTCAGAATTAATATTGCAAAATTATTCAAATGTCTTCAATAACTTCAATGAGTATATTTGTTATTACTATTATTTATGCGCTATTTATTTGTTGCGAATTACTTGTGGATTTAGTTGAAGTTTTAACTACGATTTTTTTATTTTTATATAGTTATTCCTTTATGCATCTATATTTACCTTCAAAATTAAAAAAAATAAATTAATATCTATTTTAAAAATTAAAAGTCTGCCTCCTTCTGCAAATTCCTTTCCCCTTTTTCTTGCATGATGAGGGCATGTTATTGCACATTTGATAATTGCATTGGTATTTTTTGTCCTCATACTTCGTCGGAAAATGCTGGCCTATCAATATTCGACTTTTCGTTGGGTCCTTTATCTTTCTTCCTCTTCTGGTAATTGTTTTTTTTATAAATTCTAAAATTGTGAACAGTGAAATTCGAAGCACACCAATACTCTTCGACTTAAGAATTAAACTGAATGCAAACTATATAATATATTATATATTTCAAACATATATTGCACATGTGGATTTCATTGGAATGACAGATCTTTGACTAAAAAAAATTGGGTCACTCCCCCCAGAGCTCTTGTGATGTACAAAAAAATAACATGTGTTCTGATTCTTGGTAATAAAATGAATTAAATAAGGGTAGAAAGCCATTGGAACATAACATCATAAAAACATCATTATACATCGTAAAAAAATATGCTTTATAATATTCTGATATATACGCTCCTCGCACTTAAGAGATGCATTTTTTCTTGACTGTGAGATATATCCGCTTCTGGCACTTACGGGACATGCGATGTGAAGCGGATTTATCCGCTCCTCTCACGTAAAGGGTTAACCATATGAAAAAAATTTAAAGAAAATCCTTAAATTTAATTTTTACTGTATAATTTGACTAAAAACGCGACTTTTTAATGAAATAATTTAGAACTCAATTTTATAAATGCGAATTTCGCACTTAAGACCCGTACATAGTGATTCGGATATATCCGCACCTAGCATATAAAGGGTTATTATGTACATATATTTAAAATTTAGTGTCTAAAACATAGCTTGAGGTTACAATATACTTGGTAGTTATATATTCCATTATCGTCAATCATAAAAATACATTTTTAAATATTTTTTTCTTATTTATGTAAATCCAAATAAATACAGGAAAATTCAGCTATACATTTTAAATTAAAATCTTTCCTTTTGTCCTAAATATTTTATTACTCAGTGTTATTAAAAACGTACTCATTATTTCTTACATAGTATATCTCGATTTAAAAAATCTCATAAATACATCTCAATCTATAGTCAAAACTATACGCAACAAAATGTGATGTTTTACATTGACGTAACACAAAAATATTCACAATGGAGTGATATTGGAAAATAGTGCGTCGTTGTACTAACGTCACAAACGACCCGAGGAAAATGAAAATACATTTTCGACATAGGCTTTCAAACTCCATTACTTTCCAATATACAAAATACGACGACGGAAACGTTCAAAGAAATCATATATAATAGCGGGCGAAAAGGAAAAGAAAAAAACCTCATCGATGTTGAACTTCTTTGGGGCCTTTACGGAATGTTCGAGTACGAAAACTGCTTTAAAGTTGATCGAGGATCGTTGCAGGGAAACTTTCCAAAGTTTGCCAGCGAATATGCGAACTTCGGATACTATTTTGTATGCTCTATTTCTATTCAAAATATTTGGGTTACCTGAAATAGAACAGCATATTCTATGCTAAATATAATAATAATATAATTTTAGAATAATGAATTCTTAATATTTGCAGTTGTACATATTATTTTTAGTACGTTATTTTCATTTTAACGTGGTGTTAATTTGCACGAATATTAATCAAACACCCATTAATTTAATTATTGTATTTCCGCTACAAATCCGTCAAATCCTCCATACAATGACTCCTTCTAAATATATGAATTAATATTATATACATAATAATTATTTTAGCTACGAGATAATTCATATTACATTTCAATTAAAGCATATAATACCATACGACATATTATCAAGATAATGAAAATTAATTTATAATTAAATCCTAATTTGCTTGAAAATATACTTATTTTTCGTAATGTTTTTCCCGAAAGGGACTTAATATTATAAATCTACTATAAGACTATTATGATACATACTATTTTTTGCTTTCTAATATTAGTTATTTTATAGTTAAAACCTAATAGAAAGTATTTCCCTAACTGGGATAAATTAAATGACTTTCGTTTATATCATATATACATACATAGTATGTACATACGTAAGCCTTTTTACGTTCTCGTCGAACGACTTTTAATAAGACTCTTGAATTCATTCTTAGGATTCTAGAATCGATGAAACTTTAATTTGATGTTAAAGTTGCAAGTGGCTATTCTCAATGCTGTATATCCATATAACGCTAGAATATTTTTTATTGCATAAACATATATAATTGGCTATTATTTTTACATCGTGCATTATCTCATATTTTTAAAAATAAATATTTTAAAAGCAAAGGGCGTTTTGTTAATTGAATGTTTTTTTCAATGGCAAAATAAATGATTTCTGAGTAAAATATTTGCTAAATATTATTATTAGAGACATTTATTTTGAGTTCAAATTATATGATCTTCTTGATATAAATTAAAAATAAATGTTGAAAAGAAGTGAGTATCTAAACATTATAAAATTCACTCTGAGTGACACTAAGACAAATAAAAATGTTGGAAAGTAGTGAAAGCTAAAGTAAATCTTCTCCACTACTTTATCCAATTGTCCAGATATAACAATATTTCCATGTTTTCATTATTATATAAACTTCACATATTTAATGTCTTTTTGTGATGAAAGACAATAGTCTGTCTGATCCAATAAAAGTACTGCAGTGCAGCATTTTAAGTCCGCTTCCTGTCTCTTTGTTTATTTATTTATCATTTATAATTTATAATGCTAGAAAAACCTAGTTATATATAATTGCTCAATGAGCAGGAAAATAATCGCTAGAAGGTTGAAAAGTGGTTTGCGGTTACAGCTTAGTTTCCACGGCAAATAATATAAAAAATAATTTTGAGCCATAAGAAATAAATATAAGCACAACAGCGGTTAAAATTATTTTATACTTTGTTTAAAAATATTTTTAAGCTCCAATTTAAATTTTTTTTATAAATTGTTGTTTTACTCGGAAAAAAAATGTTGCTATTCTACTTTATTTATAATGATTTTTGTTACTAATTCTAATTGCTATTCTAGGACCACTGATATTAGTAAAATATATGTTGCTTATTTTGTGTATTAGAAATTTGAAAGTAAATTTCTACACTTATGTAAAAATATAAACATATTAGCTGTATAAGATTTTAATTAAGTTTTATTAAATTTAATCACTATACTCAATAATATTGAATATGAAAGGTGTACTTAACTCATCATTGATCTAAGCCAACAGACTTTTTGTTCTTCACAGAACCCTATTGCTATTCAGTCTGCGAGCTATAAATAGATTTTTAATTTGGAAACTTAAAATTAAAAAAATATTTTAGCTTACGCTTTGTCGGAACGGTCGACCGTCGAGTTTAAAAGTTCCGAGATATGACTCTATATGGTGCTCTTATTGTTTTGCATCCAACTGTGACGTTACGCAGTTATAATTTGACATCGTCTATAGCGCGTACGGTAAAATAGATTCCCTTTCACTCGCTCGCGTGTTGAGTAACGAGAGCGAGTGAGAGATAAAAGCGTGCGTTACATGCGTTCCATACGTCCACTTCTTATCACTCACTCACTCGAAGGGGAATGTATCTCACCGTACGCGCCTTTAGGGCCCATACGCACTGTCGGCTAGCCGCCGGCGACTAGGGACCGCCGGCTCAAAAACGCAGGTAGCTAGGCTAGGCGGCTAAGCCGAGCGACTCGAGATAGGGTAGTACATTCGCGAAGAAATTGCAATATTAATTTTAAAGAGAAAAAAATATTATTTTATTTTCAATATAATATTGAATTTCCCTGTATGAAACGCTTTTTGTTTCTCAAATGCAATTATAAATGTATCTGTATTATGTTAATAAAATTAATTTAAATTGAGAAGCAAGAAATAATATAAAATAATTATACATATTATTTCACAATATTTTTTTTTCGTTATCAATATTCATATAAAATTATTGTAAACGATTCGGGATTAAATTTCTACGATGAGCGTTTCTGTGTCGAAGCCATTTTTTGTGAATGATGTATAAGTCGCCTCGAAAGTCGCTCCTCGTGCGAATGCACTCATCTATGGGCCCATACGCACTGTCGGCTAGCCGCCGGCGACTAGCGGTCGCCGGCTCAAAAACGTAGGTAACTAGACCAGGCGGCTAAGCCGAGCGACTCGAGGTCGGGTAGTACATTCGCGAAGAAATTGCAATATTAATTTTAAAGAGAAAAAAATATTATTTTTATTTCAATATAATATTCAATTTCCCCGTATGAAATATAAATGTATATATATATCACACAATTTTTTAGATGCTAAATTCGTTAAATAAATCGAGAAGCAAGAAATTATATAATATAACTATACATATTATTTCACAATATTTTTTTTTCGTTGTCAATATTTATATGAAATTATTGTAAACAATTTGGGATTCAATTTCTACGATGAGCTTTTCTGTGTCGAAGCCATTTTGTGTGAATGATGTATAAGTCGCCTCGAAAGTCGCTCCTCGTGCGAATGCACTCATCTAAACCCATGCTTTTATAGGTTGCCGCGACAGGCAAGTCGCCTGTGCACCACCTCTGCGCAGGATCGCGCCTGACGCTCCGGCGACTCGGCGCCTGCGTGCGTATGCACCCATTAAAAACCATATAAAGTACAGTCGCCGGCGGCTAGCCGACAGTGCGTATGGGCCCTAAACCCATGCTTTTATAGGTTGCCGCGACAGGCAAGTCGCTTGTGCATCACCTCTGCGCAAGATCGCGCCTGACGCTCCGGCGACTCGGCGCCTGCGTGCGTATGCACCCATTTAAAACCATATAAAGTACAGTCGCCGGCGGCTAGCCGACAGTGCGTATGGGCCCTTATAGTGTCTCATGTAACGGCTTTTTGCAATATTTTGTTCTCTTTTTATTACCATTGTCAGAGCCAAAAAATAAGAGTAGTGTAGATTATTTTGTTATCGAATTGGATGACAGAGCACTATGTTTATTGTGCAATGACGATTTTTTAATCAACGATTTTTTTTCACGAAAATAAAATAAGCCCGTTCACGAGTAGCTAATTTATTTACTAATAAAATAATGCCATCTACTGACGGTGAATTAATAAGTCGTGTATAATTGTTACAGCCTTATAACGGTTGCTAGAAGTGTTGAGCACATTGTGAGTAACATCAATAGCCAATTTAATAGCAAAACAAATGATTTTCAAATATTTTATGTAGCTTCACTAACGGTTCCCAAACATTTTAGACTCTCAACGCATTTGTTTGTCCACGTTTTTTCCAGGCGTACTATGTTAAACTTTAACAAGTGCACTTTTTTGTATAATTAAATGGTTAGGGGAAAAAAAGTAACAGTAAGTTAACATTTTTAGAGGCTTTTGCAAACATTAGCACATTGAATGGAAATTGAAAATTATAAATTTATGAAAATTTGTAAGGGTCTCTGTAACTTTAATTTTGCTTTCTTTTTACGTTATAGTGTACGATGTTTGTACCCGATTTTTTACGGATGTCCTATATTAATTTTAAGAACGTCGTATTGCCAAATCATTGAATATTATTTAAATGCAAGGTACTTTCACAACAGTCTCAAAGCTTCCCGAAATAAACGCGATAGCGAATACGTCCTGTAAGGCACGTCACTCTTATTTTATTCAATGCTGACGTACTATTTGAAATTCGTACCATTCATAAAACGAACGAAAGTAATTTGATATCGTTCATATTCTTTGTTGGGACACTCATTGTGCGGGTCTTGTTGAATGAGACGATCGGAGGGGGAGTTCCACTCAAATTAATTCCAATATGTAATTAAGGACACGTACTATATATTATATACTACACTCCCAGATGAGTTTGACTGGCGGCCATATTTTCAAAATTGTGCGGGGGGTTCAACAATTTAGATTAAGAGGAGGAATCCTTGAAAGTCAGATGAACGATGCGTTTAAATTGAAGGAAATTTCCCCTACATCGATTTGATTATTTGATCTTGCTTCGAAACGAATGTTTTTCGGCAATGTGCACATCTTCGTTCAACATAATATAATTTTTTTCTCGTCCGAATTCTTATTATTTTTTATAAACATAAATATGAAATGTTTGACGGAATTTTAATAATAGATGGAGTGTGGACGCTACTCGGAAGTCGGCGACCTTGACCATATTCGGTAGGCATCATAAGATTCCCTATCGAGCTCGACGGTTTACCGTTGCGTTCTAATTAGAATCCACTACTATTTGCCTCTCAGCCATACACCGTGGGGCCGTCTGTTACCCTGCGTTTCTAAAGAAATATTTACCATTTTATTTTTATTATATAATAATGATCTTTTATTATAATAAATATAAATATTTTATTGCTTTTGGAAACAACAATAGTAGGAACATATTTAATAATGACTATAATAATTATATTTATTTAAAAGATCGTTAAAATTCTGGGCAAAATTGAAAAAATCAGATACATAAGTAGCAAAATAATGGAATGAAGTTAGTGGTATTGTAGGTTAATCGAATTTATTCTTTTAACAATCCAGGACTGACGCCCAGCCCCTAGAAATAAAAATGGGAGTGGTGTCGCATGCAACGAAGAAAGAGATAAAGCATGCTATTTCGTGTAACGGTACTTCGTCCAGATGACATGGGAATCTTATGAAGCATTCGGTAGGCCTTTGGGTTCGGTAACTTCCAGAGAGTGAAGTGCAGGCATAATACTATGAATTTTAAATATAATACATATAGCTCATTTTCCATTTAACTAAGCTATGTTATCCGAATGTCTAAAATTCGTTCAAATAAATTAAATGTACATACATATATCGAATGAAAGTGGTGTCTAATTATATTATACTTTACAGCGCATATAACTGCTTCAAACTGTATATTTTCATTCACATTTAAGGTGTAATTAAATACTTAAAAGTTAGAAGAGTTACAACTTTTCCATTCAAATATGTAGCAACTTTAGTGTTGTTTTTTCGCTTCGTTAGGTACTGAGAATATATTTAAAGTTAATATATTAAACTTAGAACTTTATACTTGCAAAAGTTTGATACTCATAGTTTAATTCATTTTAGAAATACATTGCTTATCACTCTTATAAATAAATATTTATTTTCTATCAAGATACATATGTATATCTATTGAAATAATATTAGTATTATATTTAGGGACATGTTTGATTGTTATTCAGATAAATATGTAAGTTATGTCATGTCGTCCGCATACAAAAGCAGAAAAATTAGAGTCGATGATATATTATATGAAGCAGTAGCGGTAGTGTCTCATTTCGCTTCGGCCATCTGGCCGAATTAGTAGTTTCCTGTCTACTGTCCACATCCAGGTCTCTCTCTTTGTGTCCGTGTACCAAACCATTGACAACAATATGACCGGTCGAGGTCTTTGTGCCGACCAATTTAGGGTCATTGGATGGCATGTCATGAATGCTCTTATGATCCGATCACCTATCGGTACCGGTGATTCGATTAAAAACGTTATATGGGCTTCGTGTAGAGTTTATCACACATATTTATCATTTAATAAAAAAATATTAACTTATAAGTATACCTACATAACTTTTTAATACTATGTAAAAGTTTTTATTATTTAGAAAAATAATATTACGAGCACGTTTCTGTGAAACGTAAATTTCAGACTACGTTTTTATTTCAAATGTACTTTTTAATACTCATCCTATTTAATTTAACAAAAAATAGACGTTCCATGTTGTTTCTCTGTGACGTGCTTAATAAGATATATTATAATCTATTTCATGGTACTATCTTACCACTATCGTCGAACAAATAGTCCAACCGCTGATATCGCCAACACTTGACAAACAACCCCTATATATAAATTTGTCCCTCGCCACAATCTCAACTCGGCCGTTTTTTTTCTCCACCGTCACCGTTCTACGAATTAAACGTTATAAATACCCGTCGATCTTACACCAACATCCATCACTTTCACCATCCGCCCCCGGGACCGTTCACTTTCTCATTTCACCTGAGGAATTTCATCCCCAGAGGAACCAACAGATTTATACCCCGTGAATTATGTCGCCATTATTGCCGTATTACTAGGCGGCGGCGATTTTTCAGACTTTACAATTTTTCCACCAACCCCTATTTATTCCCTTTCAGCTCACTTCAGGGTTGCACGCCCATCTCCCCTTTTTAAGAGCAACGAAAGCCCACTAGCTTTTTGCCCGATTCACGGGGACTGGTCGTATTTAACGCTAGGGGAAGCGATTTTTTACCCTCTCATAATTCACCCCCAGCGAGAACTGCATATTTTACTTCCTCAGCATATTTATAATAAATATTGTACTTTTGTACAAAATAATAAACAATAAAAGAATTATTAAACTCTTGAAATAACGCTTCAATACAATGGTTTTGATCGTCTTGCATATCTGATATTGATCACAGTTATCTTTATCGTTGTCGATGATAAAAGCCATTTCGGCATTTCAAATTAAAATATATATTCAAGTATATCCTAAAAATATAATTTATTATATAATTTTAAAACGTAATTAGTGATATAAAGCTTCTTTACGTTAGGGTGAAAGAAAGAAACATATAGTATTAATATTGTATAACGAAGTCTATTTGATTTGGAATAAAGAATATGGTATCTTGTATTTGTTACATTATATTTAATGAACATAAAAATAGTTTTCGAACATTATTTGTTGGATATCTAAAAAAACGTATAAAATCATTAAAAAATATGTTTTTCAAAGTGAGGTATTTTTTGTACGATCCAGAAAATAATATAGTGATCAATCAATGTCTGCCAAGTAAATTATCAAAGAGAAGGCAAAATATAGAGAATTTTCAAGGTTGCTTTCATAGAATTTGATGTAATTTATTTTTTTACATATTATATATAAACATATTTTAAGTATAGCTAATTTTATTATAATATAAAAATCTGATTTTTTTCATTATTTAATATTTTTGAGTCAATATAAAATCACAAGCCTAGTGATAAATGTAGTTTTGAGATATTTATACATTTGCAAATTGACCTATATATTAATAATTTAACAAACATACCAAGTTGCATGATGAATTAAAAACATTAATGTCAGTTAAAATTCTTTAACATCATTTTTTTGTTATTATATATATATAATAAATACTATAACGATACTAATGTTAGCATAATGCAAGGGTTATTACGTTATTTTCAATTAAATTGCGCCATTTAAACAAAGGCGCTTTATAAACGTACCAATAGGAGAAATCGTTATATTTTAAAACTCAAGAACCAGACGTAAACAATTATTATCAAATACAATGCTTACATAAACTAAAACTTCCATAATTGTTGTTACCACTAAACGCTAAATGTTATGCTTAACAATGTATTGTACTGTCGTCGAAACAATAAACATTGTTTCGCTTTACACATAGTCTTATTATTCATAATTTATTGTGGTCATCGAAAAGCAACCACAAAGGCTTCGTTTATATAAATCACCCGGGAGAAAAACTGTATCATCAAAAGGGGCGTTTGACATAACAGTTGAATTGGTTTATAGTTTGTGCTTAGTTAATTATATATTAAAATTAGTGTTATTTCTTATTTAATTTATGGCTTAGAAAAATGTCTCAAATTATATAAAACGATGATGATTATTTTATGAATATTTTAGACAAAGCTTCATAACAATTAGCAATAAATTAATATGTTACTAATAGAACAGAATTTTCTTTATTATAATTGATTTCAATTTATAGGATGAGATCTTTCCATTAAATTTTGTGATAACAGTGATAATAATAATTATCTGTTGTGCTATTGTAGAAACTGTAAATGTAAATGCCGCTATCGGGCGGTGGAGGTAAAATGGCAGATCTCGGAAGTCGGGGAGTCTTCGCTGGAGTGTCGAGTTGTATTATTGTCGGCTGTGATTTGGCGAAGCAACTGGGATCTATCGTGATATATTCTTGTGATGCTGCTGAACCTCCTTGTTCTGTGCCTTCATTTTTATAATGCTGGTTTAAGACAGCTTTGGTGAATTGCAGATTAGGATGTTAGCGGACCAAATGCATAGCTTCTTGGATACATCCACGAAATGTGTTTACGTCTTAAAATTTAAATGGTTATGGTGTAGAGTAGGGTAGAAAGGGTATGGGAGCAATAGTATTATGCGCATCGTAGAACATATTGTATATCGGGCATTCTTTCCAAACAAGGAGTAGTTTTTTAGCAGTATTTATATAATAATTAACATCTTGGGGCGGATGTGCTATTATGTCGCCCGTGAAATATTTCTAAATAATAACACAACTGTTTGGTCACGACATATTTTTTGTGTTGTCACTGAAAAATATACTGTACTATAAATACTTGAAAAAAGTCTAGCTACTAGGTGGCATATTGATTGTAAGTTTGTAAATTTGTTTACCTTGTTTATGTTACAGTGAGGGATTAGATTAATATACACAAATAAACAAATCCATATATTTTTTATCTTCTCTTCCAAAACCTCTTTCTTTGGGGTTTCAGTTATTATTTTAAATGTTTTGGTCTAACGTTACTTGCCCGCAGGCTGGACCGGAGTCGCCAATGATATTTGCTTGTGATCAAAATTACTCTCTATTTACGAGCTTTATTCACACGTCGAGTATAATAATTTTCAAAAAGCGAATGTTTTAGAGCTTTTCCGGCGAATCGACGCCGGCCCTTCCGGTAGATTGATCGAGTTTTTCCGTGCAAGAAAAGCCGATTATTTATTCTAAGGTCAGGCGATACAACAACAAGGAAGGGTTTCGCCGATCTGATTAATTGAAACCCGATTTGTTATTGAAGCAGACGCAGCATTATTTGTTCCTAGCCCTCGCTTGCTCGAAAGCGGCCTCTTGTTTGCATATCGGCGCTCTTCTGTGTGCTGCTATTTAACGAAGGGCCAGACGCAATTAACTTAATTGATCAGAACAACAAAATTTAATTAGAAGCAGGCGATAGAGGCGTGAATTCGCAAACGAAACTCGTACTCTGAATTTGTCATGCGAAATGGGAAGATTAGCAAAATAAAATCACTAAAAACATATTTGCATACCTAATTATTAAGCAAATGCGTGTTAGATGTTATTTATTTTTACTTGTTTTCTCATTAAAAAGGATCGTGACCTGCAATCTTTGCTTTACTGGATTTCTTTAGGTTTATTTTGAATCTATATTTTTTACATGGTTTGGCGATCTTAGTAGATCTATTTTCTTCTCTCGTACCTCTGATATTCTTAATTAGTATAGTTTTTGCTCCACAGTATATGTATGTATATTTGAATAACTAGAGAATTATTTTTGTGTATATCGCTTTAAGGGGTGTGATTTAGCAGCCAGTATGACGCAGGTGGAAACTAGTGAGAATATAATTAGATTATATAATATTACATATTACGGCAGACTATGAATGGCGAGTTTTTTTCTCCGAACAGTTGTGGAGAAGCTGGCGCAGGGATGATGACGGTGGAAGATTCTCAGAGGTCTTGTAGGTGGCATGGCAGCGAGTGTAATGCGGAAGTTGATACCTCTCTGCTGCGGTGCTCGTATGGTGAAGCCGATCCCTTTCTGGTGCGAGCGTCCATGACAGTATGTTGTCCTCGGGCGGACGGGCGTCTCCTAGTCTCTTCGAGTGTGCCGGAGTCTGCGAGTGACTGTTTGTGACTGCTTTCTCCTCATTGGAGTCCAGGCTCAAGTATCCAGGGCTGCAAAGCTTGCTGACTAATCACAATCATGCAGCGATCATTCAGTCAATCGCTGTATTCGCTTCTTAGAACACGAAATAAGTATTCGCCTTAAGGTGACGTTTGCTTGATGAATATCTCCGAGATCGAAGAAGTATGTATGCTTAACGGGAATTTGTCTTCCGGTGATATATTGTTAGCTGTAACTGTTTCACAACAAAAAAATATTCATTCAATGCATCAGAGAATCCTTGTGTGTCATTTACCTTTTAGTTCAGGTCGTAATAAAAGTCGTAACGAGAGCCACTGTATAATCGAACAATTGTTTAATAATCACTTTTGGTCACAGTAACTACAAGAATGAGGTCCCCATATCAGCCTGCCATCTTCTTCGCTTAAATATTCGACAGTTAATTTAGGCTCTGCCGTTATTAACAATATTTCAATCATATCACAAGGTTATAATTTTATGTATATTTAAATTAAGTAACAATTTACAGGCCTCTTGAAACGCAATGATTTATACATAAAAGCTCGCAATTTTTAATTCTGAATTTTTTCGTAAATTAACTATAACTAGTGAAAAAATTATATATATATATTTAATATCGTTTTATCTCACGTATAATTTTAATATTTAATTCTAAAGTTTTAATACGCTGAAGGTTTTATATGTGTTGTATCATCGTGATACATATGTTTTATCATGTTGTATCATCGACCATTAACTCATTAATGCGTTTTTGACTTCTATATTTATTTGAAAATAATTTTTGAATAAAATCCTGAAATCTTAAATCATTACTGACCAAGTCTTTATTATACTTATTTTGTAATACTGTTTTAACTTGATAATTCGCATATGCTTTTGAAGTCTTCCGAATAACTTTAATATTTTTTTATTGTTGTTGTACTTGTGATATTCAAAAACACTTTTCATGAAAAATAAAATTTATAAAACCCACAATTCATAGCTTACGCGAAGTGATTATTTTCAAAAAATATTTTTCAAGAATTTCTTGAAGTAAATGCAGCATGATACTAGAATGCTTAGTCACGTAAAATGTTATTTTTTTCTATCAAATTACTAGCAAGAATCTATTACTTTTCTTTAAATAAATGTGATACATAATACTGTTCATCACAAACAAAAAAATAATTTAAATTGATTAAAAACTTCTTAAGAAAGTTTAAATTTAAGTTTTATGTTATTAACGTTAATTACAAATTTGAACCAATTTCTCTTTAAATTTAAAATAATTATTTTAACAGATGTAAAACTAAAATTAATTAAGATATTGCAATTTCAACTCGTAGACAATCTTTGTCTTCACTCTTTAAATGAATTTACTTTTTTGAAATTTACGTAACATATTACGGCTTAGCTCCACTAAAGACTTTACCACTATTGCGACTCTTAGACCGATATTTATCTAGAGAAATGCGTTACTATAATAACATATACTGTTGCGTGTAGGGATACGCGTGCTGGTTAGTTCTTGGGTCTGAATCCAAAACAGGTGCGTTTGTGTGTAAACTTTTATTGAGCTCGGCGTGATTCGATCGCTTCGTAACGACTGCTGTAAAATCGGGGACATTCCCGAACGCTGTATGACGGCGTTCGCGAACGCATACAAAATGCGAAACGGGCGTCAACATATACCTATAAATTGCGATACATTTCCGGTGTGGAGATACAGTTTTCTCATTGAAAATAAATCGGCAGAATCAATATTTAACACAACTTTCTTAACCTCTTGGTTGCGGAGACTGCATGAATATAGTTTATATTTCTTAGAAATGTATCTGTGGCATGGTGGCAACACTGCGGTCGAGGGGGGGGGGCAGTGGTCATTGGGACGCGGTGCGGGTGCGATGCAATCGCGACCCGTCCGGGCGTTATGGCGGGAATGCGCGTTTGTGACGTGGTGCGACGCCGACCATTCAACGGCGAGGGCGACGTCGTGTCCTGGTTCGCCAAGCTGGAGAAAACGTAGCGGCAATCGTGCCGTTGTTTCTGGAGGGACGCGCTCAGGCGCCATTAAAGCGGCGCTGTTGAAGGTGTTCGCTCTTGACGGCAGAAAGGCCTGCATCATGTTGAGGAAGCGAAGATGGGATGGCGAACACCCAGAAGTGTTTATGGAGGAGATGCGGAAGCTCGCGATGGTCGCAAGCCTCGACAGCGATGCTTTTTTGTCGGCCATTTTGTCCACTGTCTACCAGTTGAAGTGGCGAGCGCCGCCACCGCCGCCGCCGCCGCAGTCGTCGTCGTCGTCGTCGTCGCCGCCTCCGTCGAGACGCCTGATGCCTGACGCGAGCAGAACGGCAACCCTACGGAGTTGGTCGAGTTCGCGAGGCCATCCTGGAGCAGTACGCGGAGCGGCAACCCAGCACGGAGGGCGCTAGCGTCGGCGTCGGTGCGGCGCGGCTCGGCGTGGCGCGGCGTGAGCTACTTCAGCTGGTAGGCAGCGGACAAAATGGCCGACAAAAAAGCATCGCTGTCGAGGCCTGCGACGATGCGGTGGCTCACATCTGCAACGAGAGTGCAAGACGAGTCAAGCCATTTTCAACACGATTGCCCGGCGGGAAAAGAGGTTGGGAGTAGGGATTTCGGTATTGCAATTAGTCGATCCCGGGATAATTTTCGTATTTATTTAATATTAGCTATATTATTTTATCTATAAAATTAATTTAATATCAATATTACAATATATTTTTAGATCTGTTTTTTATAACGTACAATGTATAAAGTACGTATAATTTTAGACTTGTACATTCATAGACATAATTAATAGAAAACATTATTTTGAATAATGTTGGATCTGATTTTGGTTCCTAAGCAGCCAGTTCGAGGTGATGACCGCGTGAGCCTCCATTTTTAAATAACATCATTTCTTGGTTTACTAGTGCAATTACAACTTTTGGTTCACCTGTAACTGTTGTTACATTGTTTCTTGTTCAATTGATAGGGGTTTTATGTGAGATGACTGGGTTGAAGTAAATTTGATTGATGACGTTATTTGTGTCTCTGATGTTTCGATTATATCTTCATCTTTTTCTTCACTTAATCTTTCAATAGTTTCTTTTATAGTTTTACGAATTGTTTTGTTGTCATTGAACGATGAAGGGTTAAATAAATATTTTAGTGTTTCAGTTAAATCTGTTCGGCTTCGTTTTTCTACATTCGAATTTCAAAATTGCGTCGTCAGAGTGCAGTGCTTCGACCGACAATTTTCGAGGTTTTAATACTTGTATAGTTTTCATTAAATGTCACCGAAAAATTCTTAATATCTTTTAGAGTTTTTTGTATACATGTTTTTAAAAATATTTTTTTTCCAGCATATTATAAAGTCTGTTCCATCTGGTTTTACAGTCAAATTAATCGATGTAGTAAATATATTGAATGGTAAACCATCTCGAGATGTCATCTGTGTAAGCACAGCGTCGAGTGATTGATCTTCCTTGGTTAAAAAATTGTAGGATATTAATTTTCTTTTCAACGGTCGATCGGGCAATTTGGTGGTGCAATTCAAAACTGTTACATAATTGACAGATTCAATACTATATCTCTCGGAGAAATTATATCAAAATGTTGATTAAAATACGAATACATTTGCCGATGTTGCAGCATTTCAGTTAAAAGCTTTTTAATATAAAGCGGCGTCTAGAGTGTGCGCTTTGTTAGGGCCGGCTTACACACGCCGCCGCCCGTCTGGCGGCAAAATCGAACATTAATTTGTCGTCTCTTTGTGACAACTTCCCCCATTTGTTGCCAGTTTGACGCGCGATCAATTTGACAGAGCGAGACACGAAATCTCGCTTTTCAAAGTATTCCGGAAATTTTTGGGAAAATCTTCGAGGGCTTTAAGAAAATACCGACGTGATAATTTATATTCATTAACGAACACGCTAAAACAAGCCCAAGGGAGCGTTTTCCTCTGTTTTCCGCTTTCCTGTGCCGTTTGTTTTGCGTTTTTTTCGTTGTGTTTGGTTTATTTATTTCATTTTATTCTTCTCCCATCCGCCGCCGCACAAATAAAAGTCCTACGTACTTTTGCCAACTACTCGAGTTTTTGTGGCATATTTATGTTCTGCTGGCCCCTTTTCGCTAGGAAACACTTAGTTGTACGCTGATTCCATCGCTGGATTTACGTCGTCCGCTTTAAGCGATTGTGCCCCTGATCCAGACATAGTTTCATTGAAAATAATTATTTCCAGTTCTATAGCTAAATTTAATTCACAACAAAAGTATACACTCGTACAAGTGTGATGTTGTGGACTAAATCATAAATATAAAATACAAATATTATGTTTATTACGAGGGCACAACTATTACAGTACTCAATATTTTCTATCGTTTGTTATCCTTTACAAATCTCATGTTATTTTAATGTGTTTAATATTTTTTCCCTATCATATATCGCTATTAAATTATATTTCAAAAGTATATTATGCAAAATAAGACATTTGTAGTAAGGTTTATTGATTACATACATTTCCATTTTATATATTGTTTTAAAAAGATTTTTTTTCATAAATGCATTGTTTTTGGAATGATTGTTGAAAAGAATAAACTTCAATAGGATGACGATTTTTTTATAATGGTCGCGAATAATCGAATGACCAGAACGGATAGCTCTACTTCCGTTGATTATAGAACTTCTAATTACGAAGGAATTTCGGGCTTCCGTATTCTACCTAATCATAGAAAAATATCAATAACAGCTGTTGCTGTTTAAATACATTTTTCATATTTCGAACAAATAAAAATAAATAACCTCTCTTTGGATTATTGATTCATTCATCAATTCATCAAACTCTTTATTTAGAGCATGACATTTATTATCAGGATTATCTCAGATTTCAAAAAATTTTAACATATTTTATATTTGTATATTAAGTTGATATGCAAAAAAACATATTATTTTCTACATAAAATGTATTTTTTCATACAATGTTCACTAATTCCAGAGAATATTATTTTCTACATAAACTGAATCTTTTTTATAATATTGTATGTCTACAAGTTGATACATAAACCAGGCTATTTTATATTTGTAACATTAAAAAATTGTTATTATTATTAATTCAGATCTTTAGAAACGATTGAAATAAATTTTTGAAGTTCATATTGATTTGAACTAATGATTTATAGATTGTTATATACAAATGCCTTACCTGAATGCACTTTATGACATATAGAATATACATAACATTTTTGAACTATCGGCATTATTTTGACATTTTAACACGATCTAATATTATTCGCTTTATTTCACGAGCAAAATGTCGCCCACTTATATGAGATAGAAAAAAATATATATAAGAAAGACCATAAATCACCAAGCGGCGACTTTAACAACTTTCGAGTGAATTTTCATAAATTTTCCCTTATTCACACACGCCCACATATATATAAACCGCTATGTAGGTATTATGTATATAAAAGCTCGTAGGGACGAAGCGAAAGGGAATGCGTCCCGTTTGACAGCGATTCGAAATTAATCCGGATATCCTTGACAATGACAAATATTAAACCCTCTTAAAAATAACGCCAAGACTCGCATGTATTAGACGCCGGTTCGTCCTGTAGATTGATCGGGCTTTTCCGTGCTGGAAAACCCTATTATTTATTCTGAATATCTGATATTATATTTAGCTCACGATACTTCAAACTATTCAGCATAAAGTGCAGTATATTTCATATCCATTTACTACGTTTTACCTTATTTTGGTTTCACTAGAATTTTTCGTAATTCATATTTGATTCGTTTTGGCCCAAGTATCTCAAGTGTAATATTAGATCAACTCCATAATTGTTGCTTAAAAAATGTGTTTTTATGGCGATTTTAAAATATATTTCTACGTCGCGTATGTTCCTGTTTAACGATACTAAATTACCTATATATTTTTATTTTATTTGAAAATTAACCAAAATACTAATATCCTAATTTTGTTTGTTTCAGGTATGTTCCTTCATCCAACTTCATTCAAAATTGCCGTATTGCTACGTATAGATAATGGGTCCTTTCCGGCGTCGCGAGTTATCTGCCATAATTATTGAGTTTATCACACAAGTATGTACGTTTATATTGCGCCTAAAACACGTTTCGCTAGATTGCCTTTGAACTTATCTATCCTTCAGCATCAGCGCAGTAATTATCGGTCGGAGATTTCGCCTTGGCGCCGCATAATGGAATATTTACA
The DNA here is from genome assembly GCF_051122295.1 of Plectrocnemia conspersa. Taxonomy (NCBI): domain Eukaryota; kingdom Metazoa; phylum Arthropoda; class Insecta; order Trichoptera; family Polycentropodidae; genus Plectrocnemia; species Plectrocnemia conspersa. The sequence continues at coordinate 29,390,195 of NW_028277174.1, forward strand.
CGTTATACTCCATTTCTCTAGTTCCCATCCCATTTGCACGTCGACTTGCCAACGATGTGTAGAATATTCCACCTGTCGTCGATTGTAGTCGAAGTCGACCCGTGGGTCTTTTTTGAGAAAATTCAGCAAATGTGATGTAAATATGAGCTTTAGAATCTTACCATTCAAAGTTACGATCTAGGATATATGTAGTTGGATCTTTCGATGCAAACGTCAAATTTCGCGTATTTGCATACTGAACCTATTGACTGAGTTATTTATTGACTAAAAATTGTGTTTCAGTGAACGTTTTTATATATAATACTTGGAAAATTAAAACACGGTTAGTTCATTTAAAATTATATTTCTAAAATATACATGCTTAGGGATCTAGAATATTTATCGATCGCAATTAATTGCCAGCAAAGCGTCAATTGATCGCATAAATAATTTATAGACTACAAATGATCGCTAGCATATTTTATCACCAGACAATACTCGTTTTAAACTTAAAATAAGGTTTTTTACATACAATACATTTTTGTAATTTTTACTATCTGCATAGAGAATAAATATAGTATCACTGATATTAACCAGTGTAATTATAAATCAATTGTTTGATATATTTAGTTAGTTAAATTGTATTCATTCTATTTAAAATATAACTTTACTGTAACAGTTGCGAAACGTTCAGATGCTATTTAAACCAAAACCTAACATACTGAAAGTTCTCAAACTAATTATAAATTTTAAACTTCCATTAGATTAATCCGTTTAGGTCAAGTTTGGGTTTAAATAGAAAATGTACGTTTCGCAACTATAAAATTAGGTTTCATATACATTATAGAACAGCATATTAATTAATATAAAATATTTAAAATGATTTAAAAAAAATTTAGATTTGCCACACTCAATTTTTCATTGTATAAATGAGTTTGTATAAACACATCGCATTGCTTCTAGATGGTAAAATATGCTAGCGATCGTTTGTAGACTATACATGTTTATAAATTCAATTAACGTGGCGGTTAGTTGTTAAAGATGAATTGCAGGTGATACATTTTTCTACAGTAGAATAACTATTTATAACAACAATACTAATAAAAATATATATTGCCAACAAACTTTTTGTATTGAAAATTTATGATTAGTTTAAAATAATTAAAAGCTCGCTAATATTCAAATATATATTAATGTTTAACATAAAATAAAAATAATTTAAATAATAAGCTTAAATGAATATTTTTTACTTTAATTATAAACCATGAATAAATTCCTTTAATAATATGTTATTTGCATAATCAAATACGGTTACCTTTATCTTAATTAAATTACTCTTGAAATTTTATATCTTTGTATTTATAAAAAAAACATAATAAGATTATATAGTACAGTTAAAATTATTCGATAATTAATTCACTATAAGATTTAATATTTTAAAAAATGGAATATAAATTGAAATAGATTTTAAAAACTATTACATTATTTTAATAAAAAAATATGATTTTACTTTTTACTTTTGCCCTTATAATTATTTTTAACGTGGCATCAACATTTCTATGATTTGTGATGTTTTTTATTGTTTTTTTTTAAAACACCCTTTTGCGCTTAGATTTTGCATACTGTTTATTCTAAAAAGTGTAATGATTTGCAGATTTTCATAATTTAGAATCTGTTTTTATTATCGATGATGTGCTTTTTCCTTGAAATCGTCCCTGTTTTTACTTATTTTTGTACTTTTATGCTTTATTTTTTTCTGGATAATAGAATTTAACAATAAGTTTTTAATCGAAAAAAAAATTTTGACAGAATATCAAACTGATCTTGATTATTTAATTACTACTAATATTGCTATATTATATAAAATTAAATATTATGGTGCTATATATATTACAGTAAATGTGTATTTTAAATAATGTCAGTTATATTTTTATTAATTTAAATATAATTTCACTAACTTTTGAAGTCATATTTAAATTCACTTTTAACAGTATATTTCTACTAGCGAAAATGATTTGCTGCTCTAATTTGACAGTTGCAAAACGTCCGTCTACTTTTTAAACTTCCTTTCATTGGGTCAAGTTGGTCTAGGTATTTTACCTTTTAACCTTGTTTGCTATATTTCAACTGACTGTTTTTTACTTTTTTGTATTAGTGTGTTAAAATAATTTATCTTAACATTTTTCTAATATTAAATTTCGTTAATTTATATTTTATGTATTTTTCGGCTTTTGTGGATTTTTAAATTAATTCAGAGGCTCTTAATATTTTTTTATAAAATTAATAACATTTTTTGTTATATTCATTTACGTGCTATTTAATTTATAAAAAAATATTATATAAATATAACGTGTGTTTATTTATTATTTCTTCCGTTATATGTATATGTAAATATATAACTATCTGGGGTACCTAAAAACAGCGAAATATCGACGGTCGTACATGTACGGCGATACCGCTCAACGGGCTAAAAATGATTTCATTAAATTATATTATCAGGAATACCAGTTACCTGAAATTTATAAGTATTTTTATTATTATTTCAATCCAATGGAATTGCGATTAAAAATGAATAACAAATATAGCACGTAAAGGGTTAATGAACTTGCTTTCCTTATCCATACGCACAGTCAGTCGATACTAATTATGTTATTTTTGTTTATTATTTACGCTTCACTGATTTTCCAAATCCCAGACGAACGGAATCGACTCATTATTATGTACATAAGTAATATTAAATCGGATGTATGTAGCACACTATGTATTATATGTATTACGTAGTGAGCAAATTAAACATGCCTCTTTATGTCTGAATATTATTCAATAAGAGCGCAATTCGACGCGGTATCGCTTGTATAAATGTTTGTATAGGTTCGAACTGTGTAGGTTCAGCCACGGTATTGATGAAGGTATACACTACCTAGAGTTTGGTTATTCGACAAAGCGGCTATATATCTCATCTCATTTCCATTATCCGATATAAAGAGGAATCTTTTCCACTTTATTTTCGGATGAAATGGACTGCTTTCAAAATGGAAATCATATGATAATTAAGATTATTTCCACTTCATTGCTCCATTTCGGCCCTGAATATAATAAAAAAGAACGATGCGTTGAAAAATTATCGTAGATTCATCCGAAAATTTATTCATCCAAAGTCATGCAGAAGGTCGATAGACAGATGCTTTTTTTTCTATTGTTGTGTAAACATCACTGTACTACAATTTAAACCCAATATTTACACCGTTCTATGTATGAACTTCAATACATTTACTGTATTCTCTTAAAATAGTATATATCATATGATTAAAAACCAGTCAAAATTCAAGCAGAACATTAACATTGCTTCGTTACAACAATGCACCGGCAATAATTGTTTTAAATATATGAATCTGTGTATAGAGTATTTCGGCATTGCCTATGCACGAATTCTTTATGCAAACGATCGCTTTTGATTCGGATGCTAATTATTTAGGTACCGAGAAGAAAGCGAGATTAAAACGTCAAGCGTTCTGTTAAAATTCTGGGTGAAAATTAAATAAAATGAAAAAGGGTCGCTTGCTGCTACAATGGTTAATTTTGAAGAAAGTGTGGACGGAAATTTTAAATGAAAAAAAAGAGGATAAAAAAGGACGACCGTGTTCCGAATGAAAATTTGGGAAACGTCGCGTTATCCGGTTGTGTTTGTTTTTATATATTTTTTTCCACCTACAGCCTCTCATATATATGTTAATTTCCCGTTTTTAATTGAAGGTAAATACGAGGATTGGAAAGGGTTGAAAACGGCAATGTAAACTGGTGTATTTGCGCTGAATTTGGAATGTTTATTTGAAGTCGTTAACATCGGTCAAGAATTTAATTATTTATCTTTGCACAAATTTGTCGCTGAGTGATTTTTATTAATTAAAGTAAAAATCAGGAACAAATATTCACCAATGTTAATCTCATTAATCTGTAGCTTTACAATAAACCCTTTAATGAAATTCTATGTACATCATTAAAATTTAGCATACCAATTATAATTTATATTTTAAGTCTCAGTAAAATAGTTTTTGCATAATTAATGAATAAAATATATATTTAATTTAATTAAGCACAAAACAAAATACCCCGGATTATAATTAAAATCCAATGAAATTATACTATTATACAAGAATTGGATTAGTCTTAAAGTATTAAATTGTATATAAACCACGAATTTCAAATTAAAGTAGTGGGTGTTTTTAAAATAAATTAAAGTAATAAATTTGTACCTGTTGTCACTTTATCGTACAAAATCCAGAAAGATTATTTAATAAGACAAGCTCGGAAACCAATAATAAAACTTATTTACCGGAACATGATATCACACACCGCGAAATTTCTATTTATGTCCCCAAGAGACGTATTTGCTTCAAGAGCTGTTTTGTCACGTTTTGACCCACGCAGAGGTCTCAAAGGACTCCAGATGTAGTCACTAACATTTTTATTAGCGATAAGAAAAGTATTCCCAAAACACATATTAACGTTGTAGCCTCTTTAAAAAAATATATATAATGATACCCTCAATTATATTTCTAATTTATTTTAATCGCACTTTTCTGGAAAATTATAAAGTAGCATATATATATCTTTTTGTTTTATTTTTTTTATAAATTGCTATTGAAGGTAAAAAAAATATGCTCTTACTTAACTTAATATTAGCAATACGTTGCATCTATATAATTAACATAAATCATAATTGAATAATAATTTAAAGTCAACTAAATTAGTATTTTATTAATCTACAGTAGCGTTAAAAATAAATAAGAATTTAAGATATATACATAATCCTTTATTTGATTCATTGAAACTTTGTATTACTAATTAGGAATATATCTTTATTATTTTTGAGTGGTTACCCAGCCAATTGATCGTTAAATATTCACAAAAAATATAATACCGAGTCATCCATAATTTAATTGGAATAAAAATGTTATATTATTCTTACGTATTCGTCCATTAAATTATCGACTATTTTTCACAGTTTGTCAGTTGTAACAAATCAATAATTCGGAGACAAAAAAAATATTTTGGCATAGTGCAATAAATCAGGTTAAGGTTATAAATAACCCTATAAAAAACGTATATTTAAATATATGATTAATTTTACAAACTAACTATTATTTACAATATATGTTACTCGTTAATTACCATTTTAATATTTATAATTAAATAAAAATATGAAATAAAACGTTGTAGGTTTTTATTAACTATTAAATGGTACAAATTTGCGTTATAAATTGACAATAATTTATATTTACGTGACAACGATTTATTTTAATATTGGCCGTAGTTCTGGAGAGAAAGAAGTTCACGGATAGTGCTGGATGGCCAAAATATCAGCTGTTCGGCTCGCGTTCCAAAAGGGTCGGTCTTGGCTCGGCTCCTGCTGTGGTGGATGCTCCTTGCGGACATCCAGAGGTTATTCGACATGATGAAGTTCCAAGCAGGCGTCTCGGAAGTCTTTGCTGGCGTAGGGTGGACTTTGGTGGAGCTGCTTGCTCCTGTGCCAATGGCAAGAGGGATGTAATTTTGTATTGAAACTCTAACCCCTTATATAGTGGACTTCCGTCAATATTATTGTGCAATATCGTCCTGCTTCTCACGGTTTTTGGTCCTCACGCAAGGTGCAATATTCTTCAATCTGGATTTTATTATAAAATAATCCGTGACGTATTAAAAGTAAGATGTCGTGTCCCTTTTTGCGTCGGATTGCCGGTTGCAGACTAGTTTGTTGAAGACGTAAAATGTTATTGCTCTGTATGCAAACTCCCCTAATTCTTGGTCGCGCTTGATTAGCAGATCCGCGTGTGGGCGAGGGGTCGATTAGATATGGGAAACTGTTTCATCGCCTTGTCTCAAGAATATTTTTTTTATGACGACTTAAAATAGCGGTTATTAATTTTTTGTATCGCTGTTCCAGAAAACTTCCCTATTTCTTTGTCACGCTTGATTAGTACATCCTCGCGTCGGCGTGGGGTTGATTAGATATGTGAAACTGTTTTATTCCTCGATTCCATATCAAAATGTGACCGTCAATATGTGGTCCCCACAAACTAAAAATCTTATACAATTTCAGTAAAATAAAAAATATTTAAATTAAATACTAATTTGAGTACATATAACTGAATCTCTGGAACAATTGTCTCCAGCCTCTATTCTTTTTTTAATTTATTTATTTATAATCTGTCTATACATAAACAATTAATATTTTTTCGATTACGATATTGGTATGTAAAGAAAACATTCCATTCCATTCCTCTCCATATTTATTATTACAAAATCTAATTTATTTTATATAATACTAATTTATTGGTTTATACTTATTTACTATTTATTTTATCTATCTGTCAGGTATGTCAGATGATCTAAATCAGCCATGGCCACGTTTTTTTATTAGCTCTTTGAGCATACGTCCTGTGAACGAGTCATATCCAGGAGCTTGAGTAGATTATTAAAAGTTTAGAATAAATAAATAAATGCATCAGACAATATCGAATATGTCTATTATTCCTGTTGGTTGATGGCAAAACTTTTGTGTTCACAGACTCCTTCGATTCTCGTCATCTAGCTCCTTAAGCTCGTTAAACAAACAGAATCCAGAACTGGTCTGAGTCATGCGGGATGGTTAATATTTATACCTGCGCCTTCCTTTTTATATTATCATACAAAATATACCCCCATTCATACTTATAATTAATTTTACTCGCATTTTTATAGAAAATTACTCTCAAAGTAGCATATGTAGGTAGTTCAAATGCAAACGACTTTGTCCAGACCATTCCATTTTATTTTCATAATTGGCGTTGGCGTTGAGCACACACAAAATTTCGTCGCGCCCCAAAGCGCATTATACATAATATAATAACGCCGGTGCTTCTCATTCAGAATATTTTACTTCGGCACGGAAAGCTGCAATTTTCAGCAACATTGCGACAAAAGAGAAAATAAGAGAGAGAGGAGCAGTCGCGAAAAAGATCTCCGGCGATATTATTTTAAGCTGCCTGTCTCGAATAGAAATAATCCCACGATGACAAACTTGTCATATCCATTTGTGGAGAAGAGCGCCTTCAACGTAATCTTTTCCTTCCGGTAGAAAGAAGGCTTCCGGTGCTGTTATTTGTTCTTATTCTATACAATATCGTTTATATATTATAAATAAAAATTCTGTTAAGTAAACATTTTTGAAAATAGCGAATCGAAGCTATAGATTTTGATAATTTGTCAATGATATTTATTTACGTAGTTGTTATGAATGGATAGTATTTTATTATAAAGGTTAAAAACAAATAACTATAATCTAGCCGACACACATTTTTTATTATTTATACGAATTAAAGTAATATTTTATCCACGGTTTTGTAAAGATGCAAAATATACAAAATAACAAAATACCAGTAAAAAATTTATGTAGGGACACTGAAATATTTGCTCATTTTTTTATACATGTATATTCGCTGAGAAGTAGGGTGGCTTAAATCTTTGGATTTGTGGATGGCTTTGGCCAGGAACTGAAAATTTAAATATTAGACACTGTAAAATCTGTTTATATTCCTGCCGTTTAGTCGAGGGAAGAGGTTTCTCAGAAGCAATATTTTTTAGTTTACCTCCCCGAAATTGATATATCAGAAATTCATTTTAAATTTCTTAAAAATTAGTTTTTATCCCATTTAGTCCAGCAAAAGAAATTTCATGAAATTGCAATTGAATGTAAAACATTTGAGTAAAAATCTTCATTTTCATTTATATTTTTTAAGTTTATTTTTACACAAGGTTTTCCTGCTTTGTGGTCTTAAGAACAATATTTTGTAAAGTAACGCATTATCAAGAAAAAAATAACAATTTCATATATAAACATATAATTAGGTTAGCTACACTATTTTAATCATAATAGTTTATACAGTAAGTTCTCGACTTACGCGGTTAATTCGTTCCAGAAAAATTCGCGTAAGTCGAAAATCGCGTAAGTAGAGGAATACTCATCCGATATGTATTAAATATTAATACATTCCCCCAATCATCCGAACGATACTTAAAAGAACTAAATGCCGTTTTCTTGTATGTATACATTAGGTTAAAATGAAAATAAAAGCATTATAAAAATTTATTCTATGTGTAAAATGTCTACATACATTAATCTTAACTTTTTTTACAAAATAAAATGAGAAACATAAAAATAATATTTATACATACATATTCATTAAAATATCATGTCATAATGTCTATACTATTCCATTTCAATATCTTTAGGTGTTGGATTTCTTTTATCTAATAATAAACCGTACTTATCCAGTGAAGATTGTACACTAGATCTTTTTTTCTCATAATAGATATTTTTGTAACAGGAAATAGCGTCCTGAACTGCTTTATTGGCTTTCTCAAACCGATCAATGTCGGGATCTTGTGCTTTTAAACAAGCCATTCCTTGGTCTATCAAATTGAGGCATTCTTTCATTTTTTGTACTCAAATTCTTTTGTTTCTTTGACTTCCTCCTCTTAATCACCGCCGTTGTTTCTATATTCTTCAAGTTCTTTTAAATCTTCATTGTTTAATTCCACTCTATGACTTTCTAACAATTCAATGAAATCATTTTCATTTAGATTTAAATTTAATTGGTTTGTCATTTCAACAAGAACATTAATTATGTTATCTTCCTGCATGGGGTCTTCAACAACTTCAAAAAATTGAGGAGTAAGCTTCTTCCAAACGTTTTTCATGGTAGACTTTACAATTTCATTCCAGGCAACACCAATATTTTTAACAGCTTCATAAATATTGTGTTCTTTCAAAAACTGTGTGAGTGATATACTGTTTGCCCTTTAGTTACCTTTATGGCATTTCTAAAAATTGTCCTTAAGTAATATTTTTTAAAGCTTTGTATTAGACCTTGATCCATAGGTTGTATAATATTATAGAGGTCGTATTTGGGGGCAAAAATGCTATTTTGATATGTTCGTGATCACACGGTGGATGTCCCGGTGCATTATCAACCAGGAACAAAAATTTACGCGCAAATCTATATCAACATCGATATTATAACAAATTTTAAATTTTCGAAATTTTTAACCGCGTAACTACGAATCCGCGTAAGTAGAAACCGCGTAACTCGAGAACCTACTGTATATAATTTTAATCATAAACTGGAATAACGTAGTCTGTGAGGCGCTGGACTGATAATCGAGAGACACACTATTTATACAAACGGGCCCAGCTACAAAGTGACATTTATTGATTGTGAGCGAAAACTGTAGTTTGTAATTAATCGAATGGATGTTACTGATATACAGATTTTGTTTTAAGTCTGTCTTTTGGTCTTTCACGTCTTACTTATAGACAGTGCTGTGCTTATCTAATTCATTGAACCTTAATTTTTTGTAGTTTAACATTAATGCCATCTATTAAAGAACACTCATAATAATTCTGAATGAAAACCATATTATCCCACTATTATTTAAAACTATGACTATTACTAAATACAAATATAGACATATTTCGTAAAAAGCATAAATCCATATTTTATAAACTTGAGTTGCTAACTATATATATAATACAATATTGAATTTAAAATATAACCACTGTTAAAAAGTGGTGTATTTCTTGTTGTAAATTATAAAATATTTTTTTTTGTGCTGAGTTTGCAGCTAAATAAAAAATCTAAGTTTATTGTATAAAATTGAATTTACTAAATATGTATGTACAGAGCAAATATCGGACGGCAGAGTCTACTCTGTGGTCGTCAATTGCCTGTGATTTGTGTCAGAGAGTAGGTATCGTGGTCGTCGTTGATTGTTTTTTTTATAGTAATTGTGTCACATATTTTATATTAATTCCAGTTTTTGACTTGGACCATTAGACTAATTAATTAGCGTAGAACCAACCACTTTAATGAAAGCTTGTATGTGTGATAGTTACAAAAAACACGTATAGTTATTATCTGCTTCTAGGCACGTATGTCGAAATTTATAAAGGTTGGGTTTTTATGCTGCTTTATAACTAATATTTTTTAAAGTTTGAGTGGCTATCGTGAAATTTTCTATGTTAATTATTGTTAAAAGCAAACTATTGTCATATACATATTTTTTTAAATATCATTTTTGAAACCCTTACAGTAATAATCAGATAGTAATGTATTTATTTATATTCTTTATTTTTAATTTAAAAAAGCGTTTAAATAACATATGTATCTTATACATATTTACAAATAAATTTATATATGCCGTCTAATCTGTATTATTATGTTAAACATGTAGTTAGCTCACTTTACACCTAGGGCGTGTCGATATGGTACATTTTTTCACGATTTAATCCTCGGATACATTTCTCGGGGCGCTTTTCGGCCTCTGCTTACCGTTCATGAATTATTAATGGTTTATGCATGAGCTCTGTTTAATATAATGGGGAATCCATTTCGGATGTGTCGCTAATGCGCCCTCCGACGTTGCAAGAGTCATTCTGGACCTTGAGTCCCGAAAAGACATTTACATACGTTTCGGTTTGCGCTCAATTGCAGCTCGAATTCAATTATGTGCAATGTGACGCCATTGATTCCGTCGCTAATCGATTCTCGTTCGACACAATGGGCGTTAACACTAGAACGAATATTTCGACAAGGCTCAATTAATTAAATATTGAAATTTGACTACGTATAAGGAACGATGGAAAAGACATAAAAGTTATCAAAGCATTCGAAAATATGACTTTTATCTTTACCATATTTATTTATGAAGTCGAGACATAAAAAATAATAATCTATACCATGGAAGTATAATCACTAGTACAACAAAAACTTAATTAATAGTATTTTTTAATATATAAATTAATTGCAAAACTATTACTAATCGTTGCTTAACTTTGTGTATATGAACTAGTTTTATGATTTTTTGGGCTGCCCTGTACGTTTTCTACATTACATTTTAAAAGTCGTCCTCTATTTTTGCTTTAATGTTTGTGTTTGTATTTATTACCTTGACTCAATTGTACAATACAATTACTTAATCTAAAAAAATACAAAAGTGATAAGGGTTAGCTAGGTTATTTTCTCAATGCCGCAATGCGATTTCGGTTCGGTGGCACAGGGGAGCTCTCGATCGTTGCCGGGGCCAGAAAACACATTTTATCTTGGCACTTATCTGCCGAGAAACCGTGTCCCCGGGGAAGAAATTTAACGATAGAAATCGACTTTTGATACAGAGGTCAAGTACGAATTTCGTACCGCGGCTCACCGGGGTACAATTAATAAACGCAATCGGATATCTAATAATACGTTGCGCTCACATATGCGCGATAATTTGCCGCGATTAAAACGCGCAAGCGAAGTACTTACTAGAAGATTAAAAACTTTGATTGAACTCTGTGTTAAAAGTAAATATAATAATACACGGTAATTTCCCACATATATGGTCTAATTTAAGGTGCTTTTTGCAGTTAACTCTTATCGCAGAATATAATATTAATACTTTTAACCAACGTTTCAAATTAAATTTAGTAATAAGATAATATTTTGTATCGGTTTCAACCACCTACACAGTGTCACAATTAAGAGGTCATTTTAACGATAATTTGAAAAACTAAAAGAGAGATTAAATATCTCGAATGTATTTTTTAATATTGTATTATAGACGGCTTTGAAATCACAGCCGTCAACAATACACATTGACACTCCAGCAAAAACTCTTTGACTTGCAAAATCTAGTATTTCAACTCCACCGCCTGATAGCAGCATATTAATTTCACTATATATACATATTTATGTAGTAATTATTATATTTATAAAATAAACTGTTAATAGCTTTTCCGGCGTCTATTTAGCTGCAAAGTCACACCCTTTGGCCTCAAATTCCAAAACTAACATGTCTGTCTATTTAATGGGAATCGTTCGTTTATATAACAGAAATATTAATATGATATATAATAATTTTAATTTTGCAAAAAATATAAACTATTACTACTAATATATATAAATATTCCATTTTTTAAATAATCAACTTGTAAAAATAAATATTGTATAAACAGCGTTTATAATATACAAAAAAATATCGTTTTCTTTCTCTATATACATTGTTAAAAGTGTTTATTTTCATATGCTACAAAGGGGTTGGGGTGTTTATATTGTATCTTGTTATTATACTCCATTGCTTTTCTATATTTGTAACATATTAAATTTAGCTATAGTATTTATACAAATAAATATTAATAAAATAGAGCCGATATTTAACGTGAATAAAATTGCCTACAATGTAAACTATTATACATTCAGAATGAATACGCGTTGAAAAAATCTATGCATGGAATAAATTGAAGCACATTTACTATGGAAATATAAAGCTTCAATTGGAAAAAAAGTCATATTATTTTTAGTACTCTTTTACCATTTTTTTCAACTTGTCGCTTTGTGCGCTCGTCAAAGTGAAGCGAATAGTTTTAATACGGTTCAAGTGGATTTTTTTCATTCGATAGTCAATCAACGTTATAGGCCTTCAGATGTATTTAATTTACAATATCCTAGTAATTACTTGTAAGTTCAATGTAATGAACAAATCAATTTTTACTTGCTATAAAATCGATACACATATTTAAATTTTTTTTTTAAAACTATTATAATTTTATTTAAAATTATATAGCTCTAAATTTCAGTGATATTTTTATAATTTGTAAACACAAGTTTATAAATGTATCACATACACTATAAAGTTAATATTTATGATACATATTTATATTAATTATGTAAAATACTGTAAATATTGTATATGTATATGAAATTAGTAGCGAATTATCATAAAACTTATCGAGACTTAAAAAGTGATTTACAATAATTCTTTATTTTCATTGCATTCTTCATTAAAACAATATCAATATAAATAAAATTCGTGAAAAAACATATTACAAACACATTAAAATATATTACGTACTTTGTGATTTAAATAAATATGTATGTGTTTAAAATATTGTGACACTATTTGTTAATATTTTTTTCTTCACTGAAAATAAATTCCATACTAATAAAGAACAGTAATACATAGTTATGCTTGCAAAATCAGTGGTTCTCAATCTGTGTTTTTTTAAATTACTTTGTAATTTTTTTTAAATGGCAACAGTAAATTTTAATAAAAATACATATTCTTTATTTATTTTTTGAAAACGTTTTGGTACATATTTTTAATTAATATTTTTCAATAAATCAATTTATCGATGGTTCCTAATCTGTGGGTTGCATTTAAACTTTTTGGAATTTTTACGCAAAAGCTGTGAAATCCGTATTCGTAATTGATGCATTTAAATAAATTACTTTAACGATGGTTCTCAATCTATGTTGTTTTGGAATATTTTTGGAGAAACTCTCAAAATAGTATAAAGTTTGATAGAGCGAAATATCTTTCATTTTTAATGAAACGGGCTTAAATTCGCGAAATATTACAAAAAGCATGTTTTAGATACAGCTTAATTTTAAAAACATGTCACAGTTGTGTTTATTGTTATTAGCAAAACTTTTTAAAAACTAACATACTTATCACAAAAAAACAGTCAATATAGTAACTAATATAGTTACTATATTGACTGTTAATACAATCAAATTAAATAGATTTTTTTTAGTGTGATACGCTTGAAAATAAGTATCCAGGTGTAGTGGTACTTCACAGTTTTTATACACATAATTTGTATTCGCGGGGAACTTCCTCCAAGCAAGACTGCTACGTTTAACACGAAACCATTGAATTTCATTTTTGATGTTGGGTTAAGTTTTTAAAAAACTCAGAAAGAATGAAAGATACCACAATGTAGAAGATAGAAAAATACTTTTCTAGGCCACTTCAAAGTTTTCCTAAAGATCGGCTTGTATGCAAGATATTGGTCTGCTAGATCAACGCCACTCATAAAATTGTTATAGTCAAAAATACAATCTAGTTCCTGAATGGCACGTTTATTTACCACTATTTACTAATTTAGCATTGTGAATCATTGAGATCATTTGAATATTCCTATTTTTTTGTGTCTCCAAATCTGCAGCAGTATTTCTTCTTTTCTTTTATGGCATGTTTCTCCACGTCGAAGTTTTATATTTTTTAGAAAATTTGCTAATCCTCGATTGGCTCTAATTGTTCCACAAATTCTAACATTCTTAGCTAATAAAGTTAAAGCTAATTTTACGCTGTTATAAAAATTATCAGCATGAAGGTGGTGCCACTTGTTTAATGGTATTTAAAAAACATTAGTGAAATGAGCATTTAAGACCAAAAATAAACGCCGAAAGCTATTCATTTTTATAAGCTTTGAAACTCGTCAATAAAATATTATTTCGAATAAGTATTGTCCTTTGTAATTAACAGACACTTGCCCAAATTTGGAAGATTTAGAATTAAAGCTTTTACAAAGGGATGGATTAAAAATAGTCCTAAACACTAATACGATTGACAATCAATTTGTCTTTATCCCATTTGTCCAAGCTTTCTCGTTGGCTCATTTTAAAGAATGTGGTACTTGGTCACATTACCAATTATTTGACATTCACTCGGTATACTTACTATCGAACTAGCAGACGATTCAAAGACTCTCAAGACTCTTTTTTGTACGATACAGACAACTAAAATATATATTTTGTCCGAAAGTATTATTCTATTTTTATTTTTTAGATTAAATTAAGACCATCGTGGCCTAACAGGTTAACCCAATGCGCCACGATGGTCGAAAACGATATAGTATATACGATAAACAATATATAATAGTTATAGTACGATATATCTAATTAATTAATATTAAAACTAGTATTATTATTTTTTAATACCGATATCAAAAGTCCTAGTAATTTCATAGCGATTTACATATATCAATTATTTGTTATTCAATTTTTATTTAATTTCAGGACAACCGAGTTTTAATGCGAATAAACGAGACTGTAAAATAATAACACTTACCGCTTACACAGCGCGCCGCACAATAATTGGTTTTATTATTATTCGCCGGTATATGCTTAACCCAAATTCGGCTTTGTTATGTTAACAACAGTCAGGGTTATAATAACGAAAATAATTATCGTGTCGATAAAGCCCCCAGAACCAGATTCGATCAGCAAGCTTTCATTTTTAACGTGCCACGCGATAACATTCAATATGTTAATTTGTCGTCTCATTGTCTCCCATTGTGCCGGCTTATCGGCACGTGAATTTAAATTTTCAATAGATTTCCAATTAAGTTTGACGTTGTCCCGGCTAAGATTTCGATTCGGATGCCGTCACGGACTTCCGCTTCCTTAAATTAGATTTGGAACTTGGCCCGTACTTATATCCGCCTCCGGGAGCTACGGGAAGTTTCGTTTGCTTTTGTAATCCAGACTAAAGGATTACCTTTGTAATTGACCGTGCCACGTTTTGCTCACCTTGATTATTCTGTGATTGATTCATTACTCTTCAGTATTTGTTGCAAAATATATCGATAAAAGTCGAACAGATCATTCTTGTCTACTTCAGTTAAATTACAATCATATATTAACAAAGATAGTAATATAACTCAAATATACCCTTTTAAAATTTATAATAATAATGTAAAAAATGTGTTTAAATATATAATATATACGGTAAAGATATATTAAAGCATTTTTTTCCAAAATTGACATATTTTCCGCAACCAACGTGAGCTTTCGATGGACTGTTTATGTTTTTATAAAGAATACTTCTGAACACATATTGCCTTCATCGTTTATCAAAACGATAATTTTCTTATTTTTTTAAATAAGTAAATAAACACCTTTCATGAAAATCACATTTCATAAAAAACAGTTTTAAATATTTCTTTACATTGTTTATAAATTTTATTGATCATCAACTGCAATCAACAATATTTTTTTCTGTAATTTTGCCATAATAAGTTATTTTGCTCTTAATCAACATGAATTTTATTGCCTTAAACAGAAACAAATTTTATGAGTTTTTAAATGGAACATTACTAAATAAAACATAATTTTCCAGTGAAGTTTGTCATAACTTCGTCTCACAGAAAAGTTTTATTTCGAAAGTTTTTCTTGCCTTCTTTGAGTATCCAGATGTTATTTTCTACACTGACACCTATAAATATAAATATTTCTTGCTCTAATGTACATTCTGAAATTAAAGATATAAAGCCATTTGTTTTTCACACTGATTTCAATTTTCAACAATTTTCGATATTATCATTTCATTTAAGGACGGAATAGCGTAGTCCGTAACGTCTCAGACTAATAACTCTGAGGTTGCAGGTTCGAGCCCCGGCAGCGGCACTCGAATTTTTACTTATGAAAAATGCGCTATTATTAAAAAAAGCCGACCCCAACTGCAGTGACATCTACTGATAATAAATATATAATAATAATTTATACTTAATGTTATTATTCTTAGTATATTAATATGTTTATTTAAAAAATAGACCGTCATTGAAATGAAATATATTATAAATATTTCATATTCATCGTATGCAGAATAAAATATACGTCCAATAAATAATTTCACACCCTAAATGTGCAAAATATAAGTTTAATGATAAAAAAACTATACTGCTTTGTCCAAATCCTTGTGATATCAGGCTTATAAGTACTTGTTTTTAGAAAGTCATTTGGTATTTTAATTCAATATATTTGTAAATATTCCATTGAGTAAAAAATAATACTCGATAGAGTTTATAGTACAACTATAAATATTATTATACTTTTACATAGCTCAACGCTTTTACCACAAACATTTTTGACCGTAACCGACAGATTGACTGATTGGTCATCTTTGAACTGTACTTGACGTTAGGAAGATAAATACGTCACTCCAAGGTACTAGTTTTTATCTTCCTTCCCGGAGTAAATTAAAGCGCCTCTGGCCCAATATATAACCAATGAAGTGTTCATAAATATGTAATACGCCAGTTTTTACAACCTCTTAGCACGTGAAAATTATTTTCGAACGAAAGCTCGGCATTTTAAATGCCGACGAGCTTTTTAGGCGCTGTAAAAGGACCGGTAACGAGCTTTTTAGGAGAAGCGCAAGTAAACGAAAGCACTAAGAGTTAAGGAACTCAGTTCAGCGCATAGAGTTATATTTATATCTTGCGGTAATATTTTTTCATTATTTTTATTTCTCACTCTAAAATATATATTTAAATTTAATAACTATATAAATGTACAATTATGAATTAGATATACTTATTAATTGTAACGAAACATTTTTTTTTCTTCCTTTATGATTAAAATTTAACCTTGAGAGTTATTACTTTACTTCAATATTTTTTTACGCATACAAATATGATAAAAAAAATTAAAAACGTAAAAGGAAAAATCAATACAATAACGTGGAAAAAAAACAATACGATTTTTCTCAGCAAAGAGACTCAAAATAAATATTCGAGCAGAAAGTAATTAAACGCAAACCAGAGTAGCCAATTAACCCTTTCGTTTTCCACTGAAAAAATATTTGAGCCGACCATCTAACAATTAACTTTTTTTTAATTACAACCGGCGTTAACCGGCTTTCTTTCCTATCTGCGAGGGTCAATCTTTTGAAGTTTTAATGAATATTAATATTTTTTTCGTATAATTCATAAAAATAGAGCACTATTTCAGAATCGGTTGAAATAAAAGAAAAATTGACGACGCGATAAGTCACCATTTTAATTTCACGGTCGTCGAATACGTTCCGATGGGTGGAAAAAAAGAGTAAGCAAAGGCAGCAGGAATTCGGACAAGACCGGAATTGAATTCCAGAGTCTGATGAATAATTCGTTTGCGAATTAAAAGGTGTCGCAGAATCGATTTTACCTTTTACATCTATTTTTTATTATCTAACTGTCGAAAATCTGACAGATTCGAACGATACTTACTCAAAAACGATACACGCGTGACAAACGTGACAAGTTATTTGACAGATTAGCTTCTAAACGGACTCTTGTGTGAAAAGTGTAATTTATTACTTTAGATAGATATTTTATATCTCTTTAATAATTTAATAACTCTTGAATCGTAACAATATAATAATATTAGTATTAATAAAACTTTTTATAACGAGATTTAAAATTGAATTTAAGTTTTGCTCTCAGACACATTTCTACGAAACGAAAAGAAACTTTAATATGATGTATATTTCCATTTAAAAACCAAATTTAAATAAACTCTGCTCATCAAGTTTGCATATTGTTTCTTCCCTATATACATAAATGTATTTATGTATATTCAAAAGGAATTTATATTTTTTTAGTATGCCTGTGATTATTTTTTGTACGGATTTTAATGCGGTTTTTTCTATTGTTATATATCTTCCCCTAGTTTTATATTAACAACTACACCTTGCAAGTCATTTTTCAAAAATATAATTTTGTCTGATTATAACTAATGTCACAGTAGATAATTTAAGATTAGCTATGTTTGAAAAAATGATACGCCAAATAAAATATATTGTTTCGAGGTGTGAGTTCTAGAGCAAATTCAAATTATATACTTTGAATATTTATTTTAAGTTTTATGTCTATGTTTATCCACATTAAAATTAAAAATGCTATTGTACTGAACTAGGTATTAATGAGTTTTCTTAAGTAGTTTCTGTAGTGCATTACTTCGTTGTCTCTAAAGTTTGGCTTAGCACTGGGCTTTTGACATTGAAGCTAGGTCAGAATTGACGTGAAGAGGGAAGCGGCTGATTTTTCGGTCGATGTTGGGCAAAGCTTCACCTTGGTTCGAGCTTAAATGAACGCTCGTGTTCTTTAAATCGGGAATTACTGATTCCTGTCAAAAGTAAATTCTGAATGGAAATAAATGATCCACGCCAAGTAGGCGCTTATATACGCTTGATCAAGATGAACGAGGTTTTTAGTTATGGTTCTTTTAGAGCACCAATAGCGACGATTTAGGGGTGGAATTAGATTTGTTTATATTCGTAATTTTTCTTATTAAAATATTTGCCTGACCGATAAAATTTCCACGTGTGGAGATTTAGCAACACTGTAAGCACTTGCACTTTTTGCATTCTACTTGATGCACTAATATAATGATATATAACAGCATTTTTTAAGGACCCAAATGACCTTTGGGTTTGCTTATCCCTTAAAATCTCTGATTGTCCAAGCAGAAGCACTTGTAAGCGAGTCGTAAATACTAATATAAGTTTTGTTTATGGCGCTTTTAACGCGTATATGTGACAAGTTATTTTCTCACGATTAATGCGTATTTTAAATAAATTATCTCTATACCTAGCCAGGCATTCGTTATACAAATATAAATAAATACATAAAAATATTTTTTTTGTTCAAATTCGTAACCATAAAAAGAAAAAAAATGAGGGTATGCGTCAATAAAAAATTAAAGTTGAAAATTAAGGGGCACCCTACTGTACAAATTTACTCTGGACGTTTTATCTTCACTTTCAGTCTTTTCATGTTTTGGGGTATTATGATGACAAATAGATAAAGTAATGAAAAACTTTGCTTAACAATGTGGTAAGAGCAAGTTGAGATAGGAAAATTATTGAATTGAATACACATATGGATGTTTTAGATACTATTTAGAGGTGCATTCAAACCTTAACAAGATATGTATAATCAAGGGTTTAAATCACATAAAAATGTATTGATTACAGCCGCAATCATCGTTGGTTACATTTCCAAAGTTATTTCCGCGCATCGCACAGGGCCGGAATAGGGAAAAAACAATCAAAGCTCACTCCGAATTGACCGTTTCCGTACCGTCGGCTCGGAAGTATTTTCCCTTTGAGCTGTGGGGGATTCTGGTGCGACCGACAGATACTGATGAGATTGATTGCTCCAAGACGTATACGCCGCGAACCAATCTGCGACCCATTTCAACCCCTTCCCGACCAACTTTTTTCATTACATTCAATTTGTACGGTCAGCGGGCGGACGTGTTAACATGTCAGGCGTCCCAGGCCACACCACGTGGAGTACATTTTTCCTAGTCATTGAGTGATGTATTGTATGTTCGTGTTAAATGTTATGGTGACATCCCTAGCCGAAACACATTTATAAGGAGGGTGAATGTTTTTATGGACATTTGCTTGAAAAATAAATCATCCGAAAAAATTCGAAGGGTCAAGGCGCAATGAGATCACAATGAGAAGAATTTGTCATTCCGCTAGGCTATAGGCTATCCCAACATTCTTCGGTATATTTAGAGCTTTATAAAAAATAAAATATCACAGATGATACCAGGCATATGTTGCCAGTATGTATCGAAGTCTTACTGTACACTCTCATCCTCATACGTAGGAAAACAAGGCCAGAGTGTACATAAAGCTACCTGCATTCGATTCCGCAGTCTAATTAAGGCGCTTCTCAAACAAACACAAAACTCCTGAAGCGCCATATCCCTATTTTGCATTTTTAATATAAATAATTTAAAACTTCAAATACCAATTTGCAAGCCAAGTGTGCTCGTTCGCTCCAATTTCGCATTATATTTGGCCAATTGTATATTTTGACCTCATTACAGATAAAGCCCGAAAATACTGAAGATTGACCTCATATTAATTAAATTTTAGTCTTGTTTAAAACCCTTATCTAAATTCAGAACAAATATTGAAAATATTTGCGCTTTAGCAGAAATTAATTTCGAAAAAATGTTCAATTGTGGTTGTTTTACTTTAATATAAATATATGCATAGAATAAAATAAAATTTTAACAAATAAAAAATGGTTTATATGTATTTGCTTTTGAATAATATTATATTAAGCACCAAAAATACTTTTTAACGGTTTTATTTTTAATTAGATGTGTTATTTAACTTCTCAAGTACCACATAATAAAATCAATTATGTTTCAAAATCAATTTAGAATCCAAGAACAGTTTTGTTTCTAAGAATTATAAAAAAATATATACCAAGTTATGAATGAGATAATCATATAAAAATATAAACTCGCATATTATAATATTAAACTCCTTGGTGGAAAGCAAAATTTTAGGTTTTATTATAAATATAAAAAAAAACACTGGCTTAATCACATTTAAAAAGCATATTTAGAAGGCTTCAAAATACCACTATACATCTGAAAACAACAAAGTTTTATTAAACAAAACACTAGAATTCGGCCAAAATTGCACAATAGCCACGCACACTTTCGAAAACTATCAACTACCATTAATTACCACAAATTATCTTTAAAGCATTTTATTTTTAAGCTGCTTAGGTCGTCTAAGAAGCATTGTTTTAATTATCTTTTGTAATTATCGTATTTTGAATTTGAACATAAAACTAGACTCAATTTCTCTCGTCTCTTATTCAACCGAGCTTTCTCAAATTCGTGACACTACGTCTCATAATATCACTCGATAGTTACCCGGCAAGCACTTGACAAAGAATCCCGGACTTAAGACCCTTTGAAATATTTAATCGAGATAAATGTAGCAAGAATAGCTTACGTTTGGCAATAAATTGGTCATTAGAGAAGTACTTGAAAGGATAATTGCCTTATTTGAATGAGTAGTTTCTATATAAAATCCTAATATATCACACAATTTATATCTGAATGACTTACCATCATTGCGTCCTTAAATGCATCATGTAACAGTAATAATTTATTTAAAGTTAAAATTAATAGACATTTATATAAAAAAAAACACATAAAATATATGTATATTTAATTATATATAGTATATAATACAGTAAAATCTCTTAACGTAACGTATATCGAAATAACCAAATTCCCAGTATAACGAATCTTTAATTTGTTCACGAAAAACTTCCATACAAAATGGTTTCATTGTAACGAAAACTAATCTCAGTATAACGAAATATTTTGTTCCGAATTTAAGAATAGCGTTACAACTTGACATATTATTTCTCTTGTCCTTAACTTGGCGTGTATCGGATGTGTTCACAAGCAACATCCAAAGTGTTTCGCCGATCCTCAAACCATTTTTATAAAACATTTTCTTAACATTTTTTTTTGTGTTCATTAAAGTATCCTTAAAATGGACAAAAGACGATCTATAAATCTAAGAGGTTATTTTGATGCCGTAGTAATATGGTTATTAAAAATAAAATAAAAATATATCATCTTCCTTACATTCAATATAACTAATTTTTTTCTTCATTCTTGTTAGCTTCGCTATACTTAGATTTCACTGTATATTGATTTAATTCATTGGATAGCTTATATGTATATTATAACTTAATATATTAAAAAAATAGATCTAAATGACAGTAAATAATATATTTATTTATTTTAATGGATAATTTTTAAATGAGCCCTACATTACGCGGACCCTAGCTGAAACGGCGGTGTTACAAATTATATTTATAAAAATGAGACGTTCTAGACTTACTCGTGTTTTTTTTTAAACAAAATTCTATTTTATGCTTATTACTGTAAAATATATAGTTTACTATTCTAATATGTACTAACATATATCTTTTTTATTTTAATCAATTTAATTATTCAATTAAAATATTTTTTGTTAAATATTTAAAACTATTATTAATAAAAAAAATATTTGAAAAATATTAATTTGGAAATTAAATTTTGCTCGGCTTTGTTTCAGCATAATAAAATACAAAGATTTAATAACTAATTTATATTTAAACTAATGCGTGCTATTATAAGATCACAATTCTAATATGCAATACTTGATCATTTAATTTTTAAGACTGTGCCATATAAAAGTGCTAAATAAATATCGTATCCATTATATCAATTATTTTATTATAAATTAATTATATTAAATACATATATTAATAGCTTTGTGTATTAATAATGTTACAGTCTTTATTTTTTTATATGAAAAACAATGACAATGACATTGTAGTTAATACTTTTTTTCTTCAAATTTTTAAATGATATATGTATTATATAATAATGACTGACAAATTTTTAATTAGCAGGTTTATTTTATTCTATAATATTTTCCTTTTTGGAAAAAATATTATTTCTTATAGCATGATTTTGCATTTACATGAAATCGTTTCATTTAGCTGGCGAAGACTTAATTATATAATCTAACAGTTATTGGTTACCTCACATTAATTGTCTTTTATTGATCTACAAATGTTAGAGAAAAAAAGTAAATGTTTGCTAATCGTTATTCCTACAGTCGGTCATAAAACTACAATTGGTAAACAATGTTTTGGGAATGCTATTTGAAAATCTCAGTCAATTTTTCTACTACCTGATCTATATGCAACTGGTAATTTAGGAGATTAAAACCAATAATTGTCCAAACCATATAATTTTCTTTATATATTGTACTACAGTAAAATAAATGTACTATAATGTATTTTAAGTGGCAAACATTTTACATTTATATTTAAAATAATCTTAAATCGAAAATTCCGATTAAATTTGTATTTTTATTTTAGTATTTTGGCAAAAATAATATCTAACGAATCAAATATTTTTGTAATAATAAATTATATAAAAATATATATTTTTAAGTACAAATCACAAAACGACCATTTGAGATTTTGTTAGTTCTTATTTTTTCCACATCCTGAACTGATGAGCCCATAATTCGTCGGCATAATAAGATTTGTGACGACGCAAAACCGACAAGCCATTAGTTTTCAGCGACGTCATCGAATATTACGATAATGTCTTCGAATTTGCTCCACGAGGGATCTACGTAGGCATGTACTATTATTATGGAGACGTTTCCCAGAACGTGGAAAGTCTCTGTCAATAAGGCACTATGAAGATTGATACCGAGTTCTACATATTAGGAGTTCTCTCCATCCATTTGCATATAAATAAACGTATGGATTCAACGTTTTGAATTGAGGTCAAAGCGAAAGATTTCTTGTTATTATCAACTATAAATATGCAAAATAGAAAGCTGTGGACCTTCGGGGGTGTAGTACAAGAGAGCAATTTAAATCTCGCTGGTCTATAAAAATGTAAAACACAGTGATGACCCCACACCCCTTGCTTATACAATACATATAGGCTAGGTTAAATAATGAAAAACGGACAGCCTGTTATTAACCATTGCCGGATGTGATGTGGTTTAATATTTATAATGCATACAAGAATTGCCGGATGTTGGGATTTATTGAATTTTTTCAGATGATAATGGGGAGGGAAAGCAGAAATTCTATACAAATAAAATATACATATAATCTACTGCGTAACGATATTAATAAATTCAAGGAAGCATGTGGTTTTTATATAGAATATTTTTTATAAAATCAGATTTTCACAACCATTTAAATTAAAAATATTTTAAATTGGATTATACAAAAAAAATCAATAAATCAAATCCTTACAGTTTTAGCGGACTGTTTCATACGTATGTTTCATACGTCTAACTGTTTCATACGTCGTTAGATTTTTACTATCATAAATACTTTGTTGTATACATTATATAAAAAAAATTATTTGCTTTCTATCCGAGAAAAATATAAATGGTAAATATAATCGATTGCATTTATTGGTATTCTGATGAAATATATATCATAAAATTTATATTATACATATGTATGTATGTATAAATTTAAAAAATAAATGAAGTAACTTTAAGTATGCTTAAAGCAAATCAAAGTTCATAAAATATAAAGAGTTTAACTCTGATAACATATAAAATAAAACAATCCTGCGTTTGTATTCTAAAAATTGTAAACGCTTATCAAGCCTTATCGCTTATGTGCATGTATAGTGCAACTACTCAGTCGTACAATAGTACACGCAACATTATACATCGCGCCCTTTAAACGCATTAAAAATTTTGGGTTCTGGCAGTTAAAAATGTTTTATAACTTTCTGCTAAAATACCGTAAATAACCCTCAGTATTATTAAATCATTTTTTAATTTTCAAAAAACATGTCTATTAAACTTATATCAATATTTAAAAACTGTATAATAAAATGCTATTTTGATTAAAATATTGAATTTAATTAAAAAGTTATCGGCTCGCAAAAAAGGTTTTACCAAATAAAGTTAACCTTTCGATACTTTTTGTTCTGGCGTTAAGTTAATTTTAGAAACAGCATTTAAAATTATAGAAATCGTATGTGTTTAAATCTTTTTTATCTT
This sequence comes from Plectrocnemia conspersa, assembly GCF_051122295.1. NCBI lineage: Eukaryota > Metazoa > Arthropoda > Insecta > Trichoptera > Polycentropodidae > Plectrocnemia > Plectrocnemia conspersa. The sequence continues at coordinate 29,415,176 of NW_028277174.1, forward strand.
TACATTAAGAGTCTAGTTTATTATTATTATTATTATTATTATAAATGTGAATTTATTATTAGTATAAATTCTATTTTTTATTTATAGTTTTTTATACAGATCAGTAAACAAAGCTTATATCTGCTAAATAAATATTTACTTTTCACGTGCATTCCCAAAAATAATATTATAAAAAATTAGACTCATTCATTAACATAGACCTTTCGCCGCTCGACGTAATGCATTTAAAGTAATGAATTCTGAAATATAGTTGCAACATTAAAAAATGCATATTTCACAAGTAACAGTCCCTTTTCTCGATTCAAGTAGAAAAACAATTCGTTATCTATGACTGACAGATTGCTAATTTAATCCAATCCAATTGGTAAACATATTTTTATATATGGTATTAACAAAAGAGAAAAGGTTTTGTTGCCCTATTATTAGCATCAGTTTTATGGTTCAAGTAGGCGATTAAAACCCGAAAGACCTGGGTTCAAATCCCAGATAGCTCTTGCAGTTTTTAAATTTGTTCGTGTCTGAGAGATCGAAATTAATGATTATTATTTCACTATAATAAGTTTTTCTTAGTTTTTCCTAATATCATAATAAATATTTAAAATAAAATTGAGGTTGGTTAGCTCTAATAATAAATTATGATTTAAAAAAATCACGGGTAAAGACTAAATATATTATTATTACACCACAATTTTATGAGATGATTATTAACAACTGATGAAACCTTACTTTAATCCAAAAACAAAATATCTTTCTAAAGAATGAATGTGATCAGAAAAAATGTTCATGAGATGCCTTTTATTGAGAAGGTGACGATGGCAGTATTTTACCATTAGAAAAGGATAACTTTTAAGATTGTCTTTCAAAAAAGTCTGCAGTATGTACATATGTATAAGCCGCAAACATTGATCAAAATTTAACGATAAAAACTACACCGTTTGTTTTTATTGCCTGATTTAATGCTGTGTTTAGTCTCTTAAATTATCGAATGAAATAAAAACAGCGATAACTGCATGAATATATGGTATATTGACTTTATGTCTCACAACTTACATAGTAGTAGTTGCTTGTGTTTACCCTGTCGTAACGCATTGGACTAACACCTATCATGTTGCAATAAAAGATTGTAATATATAATTTTTTTTAAATACTTGAGTACGAGACTCGAATATTTATATCCTTGGAGTCGGATATTGGCAGTATAGCCGGGCCACCGCTTGGGCTTCGCCCTTGGGTTGGTTCTGGCATTTACAGTGAAAGCAGCTCCAAAAATTGCGTTCCTAGAGCTTCCGCTTCCGCGTTCTTAGATTTTCCAAGGAGATGGCTTAACAAATTTTAACATATCAACAAAATTTCTGAAATATTGCGTGCTTCATTACAAAGGTTCGGATTGCGTCTCATCAACTTAGTCCAACATGATTTACGCAAACTACTTTATATTATTTAATTCGAGGCAGTTAAAAATCTCTTGATTTTTATAATCGGAAGTTATAAAGAACAATATTTTGAACAAGTAGTTTTTTATTACTCTTATTTTTTTTAAAGACGCTTAATTTATTTGCAGATAGGAATCACAATGTAACGAATTTCCCATAATATAAAAAATACAATAAAAAAAGTACACAGTTCTGTCAGCATGCCCCAAACAAAAGAGAAACCGCCGACGGGGTTTTAACATTTCTTTTAAGTGTTTTTTAAAAATGTTTCAGGTAAAAATAAGCATTTTTTTATTTCATTATATTGCTAAAGATTCATTTAAATAATATATTATCTAAAATTTATGATTTTTGGAAAATTTTATTACAAAATTGTTTTTCAAAAAATTTTGCAGTTGAATCACTGCGTGTTAGATAAATACTCTATACACTTTCCTTCCTTATGATAGAGATTACAAACTCTCAGATCGTACGTAGTATTTATAATGTGTTTTGTTTCTCAGCTCTATGACGTTAATTCTTCCGTTCAGACGATCGAACGAAACGGAAAGGGCGCCATTGTGATCCCTTCCGTACGTGCACACACATAAGCCCTTACCCCCATCTGGGCCAGCCTTCATTTCCATTTCCAACTTGGCGATCTTCAATTTGCGAATCGAAACAACGCCTTTCGTAAATTGGTTTCGTGTTGCAGCGCCGTTGCGAAAAGCACAAATTGGATTTTCCATTCGGAAAATCGCACGTCGGTGCTATTTACCTGTGCTTTGCTGTTGTTTGTAGGCCTCGTGTGTAATGCACGGCACTTATGGCACGGAAGAATTGGTTTCATGACAAAAATACATCGTGCAACAAAGATTTGATATGTATTGATAAGATAGGTGATGCGTCGGATAATAATGGTTCATGGCATATACTAGATTACTAGAAAAAATAAAAATAAGCAAATATGAAAGTTCAAAATGAGTGGTAAAGCAACACATAAACTAAGCAATTGAATCTTACAGATCATATGTAGTCGCATCGATAGTGGATCTTCGATTGCCTCGGTGGGTCCTTCTTGAAATTGTCAGTATTTGAGTACGTGTCCTGGAGGTAATACTGAACAAAAGGCGAGGCGTAAGTCCTTGGCGAAAAAAGTTATTGGAGCGTCGAGGCTTAGTGGAGTCAACTGTGTCTAATTTGGTTTTGTGTCGCGTTATATTCACCGTCGTACAAGTCGCCATATCCTCACCACGTACGTTAGTAGTAGTACTTTTTCTTGAAAATTATTTCTCAAGAATTTTCAAACCTAAATCTCATTTCTTCAATATCCATAGGTTTTTTCTCTTTATCTGGTTTTAAATATAAAAAAAATTCTCTATGATTTGGGTATAAATACGAGAGCTCAAAATTCATTCATAGTTCGACGCACTGTAATCAATCAAAGTAGATCGATCCGGTCTGGTCATTCGATTATACGCATCATCATACTATTAAAGTCAGTTCTCTCCAACGATCATTTAGTTTTCTGTTAATAAATAATATAAAGATGCCTACAATAATATAATATATTATTATAATCGCATACTATATATTATATCTATTTTTTTTATATATCAAAATTTATCGAGAAGTCTCAAAAAGATAAGTTAAAATAAAAATACTTATTTCTATATTTTTTGGTTGGAAGGGATCATAAAAATGCAGAAGTACTTCTTGATGGTTGCTAGGTCTTTTGACGCGCGTGTGCCGTATCTCTTGCTTTGTGTAATATATAATATATAAGTCGCTACACAGTGATTTCAATGTGAAACTGTTAGGGATTATAGTAGTGATTTCAAAAAATAAAGGATGGTGGAGACTCGTCGGGTGCTTACTTTTTTTGTTGATAAATACTTTGAATCAAAATCAAGCACATCAATTTTAAAACTAGTACAAAAGTTTTTTTTTTTAGTAATTTACTATTTCTTGACGAATTTAAAAAAAATAAAAACTTGACAAATAGGCGCCGCACTAAAAAATAAAAACAAAAAAATTATACGCTTGTTCTTGTATCAAAAAGTGGAACCGTTATGACGCTTTTAAATCTTTAAGGCCGCATTGCCTGACAAAAAATTGTGAAATTTAATATTTATTTTGATCACAGCATAACCAATATAACCCAATAGGTCGATTACAACTCTGCTTTTTACAAAAATATCAATAAAAGATTATTACTAATTTGAACATTATTTTTTCGATATCAGAGCTTGTTAATTAGAGTAGTTTAAAGACGCTTATATATCTTTTTTTTTATTTTAATATAACTTTTTATATGCTTCATACGAGAAAATATAAACATACACTCCAAAAGAGAGATCATAAACAATATTCGTAGAGCGCAGAGTATTTTTCATTATGCAGCTATAAACTTATGAGAGTCCAATAAAGACACTTTAATAAATAATTCTTAGGCTTTATCGTAAAAACATTTTGTTATTATCACATAATATATACTTTTAGTTCTAATTATTATATTTTTTACTAATTAATAACCAATTATATTTATATTATATTATTGTAACAATTCATGTAAATAGTATGCTTATTACAAAAACAGAAATAACATGCTCTGAATTATGGTTGAAAATATTTTTTTATACAAAAAATAGCATTTAATTTTTTTTAAATTAATAATATGGAGCCGAACCAAAAACCGAAAAAAACGTTATTTTTTTTATTTTTTTCAGAAACCTGAACCGGACAGATATATTTTTTTTATTGAAAAATGAAATGAAAAAAAATACAGTTTTTGATTTTTAACTGCGGTAAATAGTTTTTTGCTGCTGTCGTAATATATTTTTATATAATATAATTATTTCATTCGATAGTTTGCCGTCAATCTCACCTGTAAGTGTAATTAATATAGGAAGATGATCCGATCACAAAGCCTGGATGCAATGCATCCTCGAGATCAGTTATTTAGATAGTTACCCTTGACTGTAACACAATGTCAATATTAGACAGCTTCATTGTGTGACTAATAATAATAATAGCTCTAATTATGTGAATCACTATTGCCTTGAAGAGTAGGAAGAATTTGCCGAAGCTTTAAATAAAATAAATATCAAGTGCAAAAAAGTATATTTTATTAAATGACTATTCTTTCAAATAAAAAATAAATTCAATCAGATTTTTTAAAAGGTTACAAAATATAGACCTTCCCTTAGATATATGAATATAATGTAGGTCGATGAAAAATGCCAGCTAGCACAGGTGATCTTTTTTATAGAAACTATCGCCATCCTTCATTTCGCAAATGGTATCCGTTACGACGTTGTAAATATGGCCCTTTTTGCCTAAACCGAGCCTCAGAGGTATCCTAAACCATCACAATGGGAGATAAAATCAACGGATTCGCAAGCATTCGTGCGTGATACGAGCCTTTGTATGAGGATATTCTCAATTAGTGGGCAAACAGCCGTTTCTTCCATCTCAAGTTTCCTTCTTCCAGCCACCAAAAAGATTGTTTTTAAAACTCGATATTAATATAGAGCCCCTAAATATTAATAATCAAATCTCAGTGTCGTTTTTCTCAAATGTTGTAATAAAAATAATTAACTCTCATATAGTTTAATGTTTTAATATCGATAGTAGTTTCTAAGGATTATGGATTTTTGAGCACTTAAAATTATTTAGTATATTTTATGTTAATTTTATTTCGTGACACAAAAACAAGGAAGAAATGACGTTTATGATTAAATAAGAATAAAAAAAAGGCAACAAAAAAATTGTGTAAAGAAACCAATAGATTTCTATGATTTGGATAAAGGGGTATTGTATACATATACAAAAATACTCTGTCACTATTTGAATCACAACACTACAATAAACAGTTTTGTGATTCAAATAGTGACAGAGTATTTTTATTTATTAATATTCACAAGGAGGATTTTCCTTTTTTCTGATGATATGATTAATGTCGGGTCTTGTCGTTAAACGTCCTCATTCAATATATCAAAGGCGCAATTCTGGAATGGTCTTGTCACGATTTGGCAGCTGACCAACAGCACCATTGTGTAAACGGTCACCATCGATCTTCTTCGACCACTGAATGATAATTTAACACATTCCGGTCGATCGATCGCATCCATCTTCCAGCGTCATCTGAGAGTGGCAGCTATGAAATTGATATGACACGTTGCAAGCCATTGGAACATTATTCCCCAGAGAAATAAAATAAAATAGTGGCTGTAGGGTAAAAATGACTTCATAATAACACTTTAGTATTACCATTCTAATATGCTGTAAAATCTCACATTTCCAAAACAAATAATAAAAGTAACTCCTAAAAATAACAGAACATTACATTACAATTTAAAGCTACGTGTTTTATAAAAACGTAGATGAACTTATTAAATTTCAAAATTAGATATTCACTCTTTAGTTGCAGAGCATTTTGATATTAGTATCTAAATATTGGTATTACAAAATAATACAAATATATGTTCAGAAAAAAAATTATTTACCCATGATATAAATATCATACAGCCTATTAAAAATGTATTCGTATGGATGTTGTATCTGAAAATTTTCTATATATCAGATTTTGGTAATAAAACAATTAATTAATAGTAAAATCTGAAAGCGTTCGGACATGTCAATTGACACAAATAGTCCCCGAGCAATGACTGCAATTTTATCAGTCATAGATATGTGGGCCGCTTTCTCCCGATCCCTACCAACGTACGTGGTGGGTATTTGACAAACCCGTACGACGTTCAGCAATGTATCAACCTGGAATGTTGATTTCTTCAATGTTAACTATAAAGAACTCGTCTGATTAATATCATCGTTAATATTTAATTAATTTTTTTATGACTTATTAAAGTAACCTGTTAGTTCATAAAAATATTAAATTAATAATATATAATAATTATTTGATAATTTCGCATTTCAAAAAAGCTACTGTTTAAGCCAACACTTTGTTTTATCGACTTTAACGCTTCACTCACGCAAAAGGTTACATGAAAGCCTCAATGAATTCATTACGAACTTCGCCTTATGTTTATACAGATACATCCATACATACATATACACGATAAAACGAATTGGTAGTTACAGACGCGTTTTAAACCTTTTTATATATTCGTACTGCATAAAGTTCGAATCGCCGGTAAGAAGCAAAGCCTCCCTTTGATCTGTGAGTGATCCTTCCCGGCAGATAATAGAGCGAGTGAAATATCCCGAGTTTTCAGGGGTGGGATTTGTTTTTTCTAGAATGAAACGTGACCCAGGTTCGGATTAGGGTGTGCGCGCCCGATTCACGACCCTTGTATATAGTTATGTATGTATATATTCTTATTCAATAAAGTTAAGGCATCGCGGAATTTTCACGCACGGCGCCCGAATAATGGACGCGGGAGGTGTTTTCCCTGTGGACCCCTGAAAATATTGCCATACGCTCTCGGGTATACAGTGAAACGCTGTTATATCGAACCAAGGACTTTTGCGGTGTGACGTAATGGGATGGGATGTGAAGTTTTTGACAGCTGAAATCGGTTACCGAGAAAGACAGTATGAAATTTATTTTTGTATGACTCTGTCCTTGGGTTTGTTTGATTGCGTAGTTGCTTTAAAATACATTTTTTATTTTATTTGTCGTCAGCTTATATTTTCTGCAAGTTGATATATTTAAGTTAAAATTTTGATTTTCTAAATTTCTATTTTAAGTAAAAACATGTATATTTCTAATATGAAAATAAATATATTTTTGAGTGAAAAAATGATTTTTTTTAGTAAATATTATTTGAAAAAATCTTTGTATACTTGAGCAACACGGATAGTTGTTTTTTCTCTTAATATACCCGAGTGACTAGTGCCGCTCTAATATCCATGATCCTTTATGCGCCTTTATTTTGTTTCGAAATGCGAGACAATGAAACGATCCTTCTCAACAAAAAAATGCTATTAAATGTTTTCAGAAAACATTTAATAGCATTTAAAACAGAATATAATGCTTGTGGCGGTATCTACTATGACTATATGTTATAAGAAACAAATATTGGAAAGGCACACCATTTATTATCGTTTAACGTTTATCTCAAAAACAGGCGTGCGTTGCAAATTTTTTGATGTTCGTGTTACATTTTTTATTTTATTTCAGTCAATTGAATAAATTAGTCGCAGTTGTTTGATTTATATGCAAATAAAAATAAAATGATGGATACAAAATAAATATTATTCCACAACACCATTTTCTATAATTTGAGTATTTTTCAGTACAATTATATTTTCACTAGTATAAATATTATATCACTAAACTGTTTCGGTAAAATTATATTCGAATAGTAGACATATATTTCTACTAGCGAAAATATTATTTGACTAATCAGCGCTAGTGAAATTATACAGTGCTCTATAATAAGACCTAATTTTATTGTATCTGACTAATGAAAGTTCAAATACTATTTTTAGTTCCAAAACAGTTGCAAAACATCTTTTGTTCAAACCCCAATTTTTGAACTTGCATGAAGTTAATTTTTTAGGTTAGATTTGGGTTTGGTTTAATTTATTTTAAATATTAAAATATTTTGTCAAACGATGTGAGTCCCAAATCTGCGAATCTCTGATCATCTGGAATAATATTTATAATACTTTTAATAAATATTTTTTCCCATTAAAAAATATGTATGTACATACTTTTTTGCATTTTCTAGTATTGTGAATATACCTAAATTATAAACATGTATTAAATGATAGTGATAAGCATTTTTTTTTGTATTATCTAATCTATCTATAACTAAAAGTTTTGTTTTTATATATTTATTTTACAATTCTTAAATGACAACTACTCGTAGTCAAATCAAATATCTAATCGTCTGTTTTTATTTGTTTCAGGTTCGCATTTAAAGTTGAATTCACCCATTGATTGTCTGGTTCCAAAGGATCCCTAACAGGCAAGAACTTAGTTTAATCCTCGTTCAACTGTATTACACAAATGTCTTTATATATTGTGCCTTCCATCTTTATTCAAGCATCACGTACGATTTTTTCCAATGCAATATGAACAAATCTCCTTGTCTTAATTCATGAATCGTTCTGAATAGCTCCAACCCTTTCTATATTCTGATTTTGCATACACAATAAGGATGATGTGCTATTTCTTGCTATATTTATGTTTCTTGATTCTTCCAAGGCATCTTTGATAATTGCTTTCGACACTTATTCATCGCTAAACTTAAGTGGTATTTTCATTTTGGCGTCTTTGCACAAACGAGGTTTCGCTGTACCCATACATAGGAGTACATCCCCGGAGATATTTGCATACAAATGACGCTTTCGACGCGGACCCGTCGTTTGAGCTACACCCAGAGAGCCTTAATTAAATATAACGGAGCGTGACGATGACGAATGGTTATGGGTTGACGTTTTTAAAGCCGTTACCGCGAAGATAACAAATTTATATACATTATTTTTATGACGTGTTCATTTCCCGGGTTGAGACTAGAGCTCGGATTTGTCAAATGCTTAATGAAGATACCTTACGCTACGACATACGTTGAAGCCATACATTGTGATAAATAATACAATTTAATTTTGAATTAATTAGTTGGCAGTAAAAGCTATTTTCGTTTCACAAAATAAATACTGATGGGCTTTTAGTAAGGTTTGCAATGCCTTGCAAAACGATTTATCGAAGTATTTTTTGCGTTTTGAGGACGGAAGGGTGTGACTTATCAGCCAAATAACCGACGGAAAAGCTAGTAACAGTCTTATAAACATATAAAAAATCATCACATATATCTTATATATAAAGATATAGATAAATGGCAGGTTAAGATGTTTGCTATAAAGATTAAAAAACATAATTTATGTATATGTAAAAATATACAATGATTTTAGTATTTTTTAGCTAGTGAGATATAAAAACATTTATTAAAATATTATAAATATAAAATATAAATATTGAGTATTACATTCTTGTGGCAAAAAATGTTGTACAATTCATTTTGAATATTTTTCCAAAGAAAAGCCATACAAAGATATTTTTTCAATTTTTAACAATATAATTCGTGATAAGCGAAAATTGAAATATTGAGATAAAAACAGTCAGTGTGTAATTGTACATATTAAATTAGTTATTAAATCATTGTGGCAAAGAATATTGCACAATTTATTTTTGAGTATTTTGAAAAGGCAAAGCCGTATGATAATATATGTTTATTAATTTAAAAAAGATAATTGGCGATACTAGAAAAAATATAACTTAGAAGTTAAAACTGATGTGTGCAATTGTTATATAAATATAGTGCAGTGAGACTGTTATTATAATTATGCGACTCTTATGAGTCATTTAATATATACTTAATGATAGTTTAATTTCACAGTTTTATAAATCATAAATCCAACAACTCGTGAAAAACAGTCTATCGTGCTGTGCAATTACTGACGACGTCACACAGCCATCACGCTATGCGGTGATTTATAATATTTTGTTAGATTCGAATCCGTAACAAGGCACTGATATGGTTGGTCATATATTATACAAATCGCTGCTGTGTTCTTTAATAATATCACTTAAAAATGAAAACAATAACAGTAGCGATTCGTTACTCTGGAACGACATGCGATATCGAACGAGCGTTATAAATTAACGGCGCTCAGTTACGATATGTTGAGCCAGAATATAATGTCATTAAAATGAGGTAAAAATATCACGTGTAATATTGCTCAGTTACATGACAAAAAAACTCGATAAACCACTTAAAAAACTGTGATGACTAATTCTTGGAATAATTGATATATAATACATACATAGTGATACAAAGAATTTTTCGAATGCTACAACGAAAAAATATGATTACGTATTAGGTATACTAAAGAGGTAGATTTTTGTTGAACAAATATGCTTTAAGATTATATTTCACTTAAAAAATATATGTTCACATAAATATAGATCATGATTTATTTTAATATGAGAGGTTTGATGTAAAACCTTTTATTTTAAAATTTCAGAATATTCTATCATGTAAAGGTGATTCAGAAAAGTCACTTCAAAAATAAATGTGAATATTTTTTTACGTTTCTTTATCAACTTACAGTGGCACGTTTCAGCAAATAAAAAAAGCGTAGGATTATCTATGCTTGATATTAAAATACTTTGACACAGTGTGGTTAGGTGCGATACAAATAATTAATATATTTCGCGTTTAATTTATTTTCGGTTGAGCTAATCTTTTATTCTTATGTTAATACGACTTTCTGTATTGTGCATGAATATTAGAAATCGTGCAGAACACATAGTATTGCACAATAGCCACCTCGAAAGCCAGTTCAAAAAACAATGTTACGTCGAACTAATTGTTTTTGGCGCGCATTTACTCATACAGAGGGTTGTTTTTATTGGCGGTAATAATGGTTGGTCAAGGTATTTAGAATGATTGTGTTTTTCGATTTTCGTAAAATATTTCTTTTGTTTTAATACAGAGGTGTTTCAGGTATTTAGTTTCAAGTAAGTAGTATTCAGTAGTTAGTAGTAGTAGTTTCACAGTCCAAAAAACGACTAAAATTGTAGGAAAAGAATTCTTTTTATACAATAGTTTGGACCTGGTGTATGAATAGCGCTAGTACCCAGAAGTACAGTAGTGCGCGCAAGTCTAAATATTACTACATTTTGGTGACAGGTGGTCATTAAAAGAATAATACTATAGAAATTATCGTCTATGATTAACGGCAGATCTTGTAATTTAGGACTAGGCTGTTAAATTGCTTTGAGAAAAGTTTAAACTGGGTTGTATTAATCCGAGAAGCGTTCCGTAATTAATCTAACAAACTGACTGGGGGCCGGACTGGTAGAGGATTTGTCCCGAGTGCTTACCATGGAAGAATAATGTTGAATTAAGATTTAAATTATAACGCGGACCCTTTGTTGCAAGGGGTGGGACTAAGGGTCGAACACGGCCGGCAACATGCTGCCGATGAAATAATACAAACAAAAATTGAAGGATTTTTGTATAACGTCTTACTTGAACAATAAATATATACATTTTAAACCAGTAATTTAAAAATAATGTGTGCTTTAAACTTACAATATTTAATAATTGTATGATTCTGCTTAATTTATGAATTTAAAAACAAAATAGATTATATTTTTTGACGAAAGTAAATATGTACCATTTCCGGTTTCTGTTCCTTTATCTACGGACTTTTATTAGTCCCGAGGAACATAGACAATTTCCTTCATGGGAAATATAGATAACGTTTGATACATTATCGTTTATTAAAAATATAGCTTATTAGCATATGTTATACGATCCGCTTGTTCGATTTTAAAAATTTTACGAAGCTGTCATTATTATTTGAGCCGTTGATTACGAAAGTGGGGCAAGTTCATATTAAGTTATTTTTGAATAATTATTGGTTTGCATTTAAATTGATTTAAAACTATTAGTAAACAATAATAGACTTATTTTATATTGTTTATGGTCTTTTTTCATAAAAAAATAATATGCAATAATTATATCTGTGTTATTTAAACTAAAAACATGTTTTTAATAGGGCCTAGTATACTTACCTCACTTTCAAAAGCATTTATTGATGATTTTATGAAAATGTTGCTTCTCTGTTTTCAAGAATTTAATTGTAATAAAAAAATATAACTTCCTGTTTTGGTACAATTTTTTTACCACTATTTCGTTTAGTTTTTTAATTTTTTTAATGTACATATCATGGTTCTCCTTATTATATCCATAAGTTTTCTCATTTTATGATGAATCTGACAGTTCTAATATTCTTCTTTGTTTTGTTAAACTCTTTGATCTGTATTCATTTAGTTCCGAACTATCTTCATTTTCTGATCTGATTTTGTAGAAATAAGGCACATGAATATTCATGGGCCTTATTTCTACAAAATAATAATCAATACAATAACAATGAATGTAATGATCATAATTATGAAAAGAAAAGTGTAAATTTGTAGAACGGTATTACAAAATTAGCACGTTAAAAAAACTAATAATAATAAAAGCAACATCACAAATAACTTATTATGAATTGTTATTGATATTTTTAGGTTATGTTATTCTAGTATCAAGTACTATCTTTATAATAATGTTTACTTATCGGTCTCACTGTCCGATGTAACTACAAAGTTATAATAATTATAAAGTTCCATAATCGTTTATTTTCTATATATTTTCCACCCTTCTTCAACTTTTTAGTTTCACAATAGCTCCTCCGTAACTAACTAACATAGCACGCTTTTTAATTCTAATTAAAATTATTTTATTTTAGGGGACTTGCCTCACTTTCAAAATTAACAAACAATTAAAACCATTAACCAAAATAAATTACTATTAAAAATTTTACACTGTTACTTATAAATATGATTGTGAATTGATTGAAAACAGGAATTTTAAGTTAATTTCTAATAAAAATTAGCTGTAGCTCTTTTTTATGACAAAATTAATACATTTTATTGTTATTTTTTTATATAATATTTAAAGCTACGTTGTATAATATTCCTAGAATATGATACAAGGTAACGTCTGATTTCATATTTTAAATATAAATATGATTTTTTAAACATAAAATATCCGAGAAATAATGCTTATTATTTTATACGTTATGCTAATTTTTATTTTATAAATTTATATTGTAATAGCAGTTACATATAATATAAAATAAAAAAATTGCTACACAACGGCCTTATAGTAGTGAATACATTGCTTTAAAAAGTAAGCGTAAAACTTTTTGTTAAAAAAAATGTCGATTCACAAGACTTATTTAATTCATGTCCAATACAATTTGTCTTAGATTAAATTTGATTCAAAATTAATGAACTCAACAATTATTTAATCTCTCAGATTTCCCCTGACAGTTACATAATCTTCTCCGGTCAGTTAACCGAAAGCCATTGATTAATCCCGATTTTTTTTACTAAATCACAGGGCGGTCGATATCCAGAAGTGACGAGGGTTTGGCGGAGCTACCCTTTGGTCTAATGACACAACTTTACCGGCAAATCCACGCTTTAGTCGCGGGTCATTTGGCCACCCGCAAAAATGACCCGATATCTGAAAAAAATCTCCGCCAAAGACGGCTTTATTGAATTTATTTTTTTTTAAGATTCGGGCAAAAAAATCGAACCGAAAAACGAGCGTTTCATGGAAGTTGGCTTTCTTGAAACATGGTCCGAAAGGGATCGCTGAAAGGGATCCTCGCGTTTGCACAAAGACGAAATTTTCTCCTTTGATGTGAATGTGTGTATACATACATAATACATTTTATTAAAATATATAGTATATACATATTGTACGTATACAGTAGCGTGGAAAAAATCGCAAAACTTCTCGAAATCATTAATCAGAATTTAAGATATATTCTTATTCCTGCGCTGGATTTCTTGAAATTTCGTAATTAAAAGTATATCGGTTTTGTTTTTGAGTGGTTATCTAGGCAGTCAATTTATAAAAAATATTATGTCATTATTTATAATTTAGTTTGATGTTATGGTGTAAAAAAATCATGTATTTAAATATGTTTCTGCCTAAGGCTTCCGATTATTTCAGTGGATCTTAAATGCATAATAAAACATGCGAACATATCTTATTAAGTTTTAAATTTATATTTTACATTACAAAGATTACCGAGTATTATTTTATTGCTATATAAGTATACATTTATGAAAAGACTTAAAGATAAATAGATTCATTGAAATACCTACACAAATATCACACAGTACCCAAATTTTACTAAATTTATCAGCACACATAAGCCATAAGAAGCACCCTTGTCCGTTTGCCACTTTAAAATGGCATTTAATTAAAACGTAAAATGAAAAGAGCCGGAAAATGTCCGGCTCTTTTCACGACGCGCTTCTCCATCATCCGTTATTATTTCGTTACGCCACGTTACGTAATGTGCGTTATCATAATAAATTATCTTTTCACACAACACACAAAAGTCAGATTCACGTGTCGGCTGCGTGCCTCTCCTGTTGTTGTGTGCTGTGTGGGAAAAGCGCCACGTGTTAAAAACACCCCGAAAGTTAGTGATATCCATATCAAAAGTTTTATCGGCTCTACGTCGACGGCCTTATAATTCGACTTTATTCCCTCTGGATATAGGAATTTATAGCACCTTCCTTGAACCACTCACTAATCGGTGATTTATTGTGTATGGGTGTCAGAAAATATAATAGTACATATCCACTAAAAAATAAATAATAAAATTACTAAGTCATTTCTAAATACAAATAATGATACCTTAAGATTAAAATTAATTTATAAGATAAATCAAACAACGTATATATTATTTGTTGATTAATTTATTTTTTTCTATAATATTTTTTTACTACATAAATATACAATTTAATGTACATATGATTATTCGATGTTAGTTTTCTTTAATATTAAATAATAAATTTATACTGCTTTCTCTAAAACACCTATAGTCAGAAAAGTATTAGTTCATATCCACAAAAACTATACTTTTATTTTTCTAAATAAAATTAATGCAGCATAAATATTTGAGCATTTTACTAAAACCGACAAATTTTAAAAATACACATTTATTTTATTTGTGAATTAATTGAATTTAAAAAAAAAATTATAACAATTTGCTGTTAGTCTTATAACTTTATTTGAGTAAATAAATGTATAGAACCTTTTTTAATACACTTAATAATCGGTAATTTATTTTGTATATTGCCTGAAAAATAATTGTTCATATCCACTAAAAAAAATAATTTACTTAATTATTCCTTAATACAATTGATAATATCTTAAGACTAAAGAGTCAAACCAATAAATAACAGTGTTTATTGTATTTCTTTAATAATTAAATTATTATTTAATATTAAATAGTTTCTGTAACATACTTATAATTATCTTTAAAAAAGAGCTTATATCATCAGAAAAGTAGTTTATATCTACTAAAAAAATTAAAACCTAATTCATTAAACTTTATACATACATTAAATTAACGCTGCCCAAAGATTTGTCATTATTTTATCTTCTAAGAAATATACACTATTAAATCAAATTTTTTTCACTTTAAGATTTGATAATAAGGAAAGTAATAGTGCATATCCACTAAAAAATATATCATTCCATAAATTAAACTATATTCCTAAATTAAATTAATGCTACATAAAGACTTGAACAGTATTTAACTAGAATAATTAAATTTTAAAATAACTTAGTTCACTTATTGTGTTTATTATTATTAATAGAATTACTCTTTATTTTTATTCTTTATATATAACATAAAATATATGGTAAGTCACTGTATTAATTTTGAATTAAACACTTCATCCTCGGGATAATTTTAATAATTTTTAAAAAATGGTCAAAAATAATCACTTTTTTTTATTGCGATTTATTATGCTATGTGTTATGAGAATGATGAAAAAAATCAGTTTAAAATTATTTATTCATAATTATTATTATTATTACACTTTTTTTTTTAATTAATAAAAATTATTAGTTGCCTCCTTTTCTGTTTCTTTTCATCCAAACTCTAAACATAAAAAAGAAATATGTATGTGTGTGTATGTATACGTAATGTTTGTTGTCAAATTAAAAAAAAAATACCTTATAATACAGTATGCTGATTTTTGAAACAAGGAGTAACGCATAAAGCAACCATGCATTCTGGACAATGGTATTGTGTGTGTCTTCTATTTTTTTCCCATTCGCGTAAAACAAACTAAATTTTGGTTCTGATTTTTATGGATTTTACTCGAATATATTTTACCATCTGGATATAATACGCATTTCTAAATGAATAGATCCTCTGGGAAAATATTTGAAACTTACAGTTTCTGTTTTGTTAGCTAATTTATGATGACATCCAGAAATAAAGCAAATATATTCGAATTGTCTTTGATAATTTCCGCAGTCCATGGAAGTGGGTGAAATGAAAGCAATCTGACCAGAAACGTGTAAAATAAATACTAGCATCGTAAAATGTCAGTTTTTTTATTTGATTTATGAAGGGTAAATGTCTTCAACATAAATGCACATATGAGAGAATGCATAGATAGAAACGTGTAAAAAAAATACTAGCATCATAAAGCACAGGTAGCCAACCCAAATGATCTTGCAACCACTTTGGAAATGCATCATAACTCCGCGAGGCAGATATAACATTATATATCCCCATATTAGATTTTGATACACTATAGACATTTTTTGGAGTTTAAAATTAAAATGTACTGAGTTATTATTATTATATTTACTATTATTCTTACATGTAAACATAGAAAATATAATAATAATGATACTAAACGTACATTGTAAAAGAATATATAACACTAAAAATTAAATATAAAATATATATAAATAAAAATGTTCAAGGCGTGCCGCGGGTTGGCCACCCCTGTTGTAAAGTTTCATTTTTTTAATTTAATTTATAAGGATCAAATGTTTTTGATACAAACGCACATATGAGAGAATGCGTAGTAACGCAAGGTATTACGCAGAGCGGTTTTTTTAAATATAGAGTTCACACGCGCCCGTGCGTGCATGCGTCTAACGCCAAAAACATTTTGAACACGCCCGTGCGTATAAAAGGGTGAAGTGCATTTATAGTACATTTATAGCACCTTACTTAAACCATTTACTAACAAGTGATTTATTGTAGATAGATAGTCAGACTTTTTCATATCAACTAAGAAAATATACAATTTAATATATCAAACTTTATTCTAACTATATTCAATATATCAAACTTTAAATACACTTATAGCACATTTCTTGAGCAACTCACTTGTCGGTCATTTATTGTGAATTGGTATCAAAAAATCATAGTTTATATTCATTAAAAAATAATTTAAATTAATGATCTTACTGCGATTATTAAATTATTAAAAACTTTTTTTATTTGCTTTTTAATAGAATTAAATTTTATTTTATTTTTATATATATATAATATATTATATAATACATATTAGTTGTTATTATAATTCTCATTAGATAAAGAAATTTTGGGAACTTTTTTTAAACCATCGATTAATAGATAATATATATATATATATAGTGTAAGATTGTTTGATTATTTAAATTCTCTTAAATAAACAATTACTGCTTGCTTAAAAAATAACAATTTATTTAATTAATCATTTAAATAAATAATAAAATTACATATATATTTTTTATGTGATAATAATATACAATTAAATATTATTCCTATAGAAAATCTAAAATAAACACAATAAGTTGTTATTTGAATTATTTTTAATAATATTACTATGCTCTAATATTTTTATTATATAAAATTCCTAATCTATTAACACCCAATGTTTATTTATATGTTGATCAATATTTAATGTTTAAAACAACATAATTACTATCAATGATCCAAAACAATTTGGAACAAATTTCAGCAAAATAGTTCATATAAATAAATTATAATAATATAAATAAATACGGTGAAATGTTTTATAGGTTTGTTAATTTTAAAATTCAATTTATTATGTATTTAATAAATATCATAATAAAACTACTTATATTTTTTCATTATTTTATACAACCAAAAAGACGAATTTAATTACATAAGGCTTGATTTCAAATCAAGTATTTTTATATTGTAATTAACTTTTCTTATCTTTATGATACTAATCTTTTTGCGTAACATTATTAACATAAAATTTTCATTAGATTGCTGAATAAACTGTTTTCGTTTAAACGTTGAAAAAATATTTTATATAAAAAAGAAAACTTTTAACGACCTAATTAAGAGTTAGCGTGTTAGTTTATAATTTATTATAATATTTAATAATTAATTAACTAACACGCTATGCTAACCTAGTAATTATCGTTATTTTTTACGAAATATCAATGGAGCATTTAAAAGTAGCCCTTTTTTATAAGACAACAATCACTCTACCAAACTTATTATTTGTACGTATTTAAATGCGCTATTGCGTTTTTGTACAATTTACTAAATCTTTATTATTACTTGAAGTTTTTAAACTCCTTTAATAACCTTTAAAATACATAATAATCTAATTAAATTAAAAAAAAACGTAAAAAGACTATATATATACACAAAATATAAATGAGTCGTTTTTATTAAACAAACTGTAAAATACTTGAACTTATGCCTACATATTATATTAAAGATGGTTTTTAATTGAAGCTATAATTATTTTTCATTGCACAAATGCTGCTATTAGATTTAATTTATTGCTACTATAAAACTTTTCTTTACTTATTGTTACAATGAAACTCATCTGTATCTTCTTCCAATGGATTTTTATCATCACTTAATAAATCGTTAATTAGAATTTCTTTCAAATTAGTAGCATTTTTATAAAATTTGTAAGGCATGATAATTTTTATCTACGTTATCAAATGATTTATTTTTATTTTATTTTAACAATTTTAATATTTAATTTCTTCCTTTAAAATATAATAAACTATTTTTTCTTAGAATATCTAGTTCATCGTAATTATCGAATTTAACATATTAGGAATAGATTTAAATATACCCTTTCCTGTTTTTGTCAATCCAGTATTTAATTTTGAAATAGTTGTTATATTATATAAAATTTTGGAATTCCTAGTCATCAAATCGTTCAATATTAATGCTAATCATTATAATTCCTCATACATTTTTAAACACATCATATAGTATGTGCGACCTCCATCACTCAAAACTGTTGACAGCCAACAGGTTAATTAACACGTTTCCTCCCTTGAAATCCGAACTCGTAATTCTGTCTAGCGTGAATTCATCATCAACGTCGACAACTTGTCATTGTCACTTGAATCGATTCGTCAAAGCCTTATTCTCGACGCAACTCCAGATAAACGTTTCAATTTATATTGAATAGCAACAATTGCACTCAACCCTTTCTATGATAAATTGGGTTTCGAACCCAGCACACCTACTAATTAAAGATCTTATCGTCTTAATTAAGGCTTCGCAGGTAGGTGGGTAGTTAAAACGGGTCGCATTTTAATTAAATCTTATTGTATTTGACATATTTGTGTCGGGCGTGTTTACGGAAATTCGGGATCAAATCACGGGCTTAATGAATAATTGATGAGTGGTCAGCAAACATGTAGCGTTAATTAATTCCATTGTGTCACTCAAATATGAACAGTTGTCGATGATGGAGACAAAGCTGTATTGTGTGTACATACACTTACTATGTCGAATCTATCTGATTAATGCGTTGTGTATGATATAATTGATGTATTTGTGATTATATTATTATGATTCATGGGTTTGCGCTAAAAAGATAATACTACTTACTTATCGGGTAACAAGCCATTTACTAAGTGGCAAAATAAATACATTTACAACTCATATTAATCCTATTTTAGTTTTGTGCTTTTTGTGTCACATATTTAATAATGATCAGTCGGATCTGACAAATAGCAGATGAGGATGTTTGTTAACTAATTGCGTCATGAACAACTCGAAATGTGTTCGTGTCTTAAAAGAAATGGCACAGGTGGCCACTCTGGCGATCGGTAATCAAATAATCAAAGAACAATAGTAATGTGCGCAGGATAGAATTTTCTGTCTAGCGCGCGTTCTTTTTTACAAGGGTGATACTTATGGACTATCGTCTGAGCAATAATTCTAATTAATAACGCAATTATTGCGATATTTTTTTTGTTTGTTTACCTTTAAAATTAACAAATTGTGTAGGTGGTTGAAAATCCTACACGTTTTTATACGATATGAAGAGTAGCATAAAATAATGTATTAAAATTATCGTAATTAGATAAGCTCTTTGCTCATGAACAAAGCTTAACTCTCGACGTCCTCTCTGGCTATTTTTAATAAAGGATATGCGTTAAAGAGCAATTGAAAAACTTTCCGAAAGATCAGACATGCTCTTAGTATTATTAATTATTCTTTAATTACAAACGTATATAAACCAAACGCGAACTTTCTCTCTTTTCCTCTCAATATACAATTATTCACTGTCGCCGGCGAACATTAGCGACAATAGGTGTTTGTTGGTGGAGGTTTTAGGGTGGGTGGAGGACAAAGCTCTAACCGTACCGGCCAAAGCCGGATATCCTGTTTAAACGGACGCCGCTGGACACCGTACGGGTAATCGCGGAACCTGTCCCGGAAAATCCAAATCGTCGTTTTTCACGCATCGCATCCTTCTCTCCCTTTTTTGTGCCATTTTAAATATAAATGTACTCAAAACGGCAATTATTTTAATTAAAGAATAATTTTATTCAGCAATTTATATTTAAAAAAAATTAATTAAAGATTATAACTGTGGCTATATTTTTAACATTTATTAAAATATCTAAATATATGTATATATAGACTACCAGTATATATCTAAGAGGAGTGACAATAGTATTATATTTAATTTGTTACATATTTTGTACATGTGAAACTATTTACTGACGCAGGAATGTTTCATCAATGTTTGTGGTGGATTATTTGATAAATTTAGCAATCAACGGTAAATATTATCGTAAATTAAAAAATCTACAGTTCGCTGAAGCAAAAAAAAAATATTTGTGACAACCATAATATAATTAAAAATTTGTAAATAATTTAGCTGCTCTTTGATTCTAGCACTGATATTTGAGCATCTTCATGTTATGCTTTTGTGTGTGCTTCAGTTATGCTTTTGTGTGTGCTTTAATTAAATTCATTTAAAAAAAATGTTTTTTATTTTAAATTCAATTTATAAAGAAGCAAACCAGAGGCACAGATTATCTCTATTGTATTATTAATTTCCTTAAAAATATTGATATAAAGAAAAGCTTATTTGGTTACTGATGTATGTCTTTCAATAACTGAATTTATTTTATATACGTTTAGGTATGGAGTTTTATAATGTATGTTATTATATTAAATACATATAGGTATGTAGACCCTATGTTGTTACCAAAGTAACTTTTCACTTTTATAATAATTTTACATAAATGATTATAACGACGATACATGACGAATATATATTGATTGGTCCACATAGATATTTTATTTTGCAACGCGGAATATACATATCTGATTATTATTTTACTCCTGTGCTAATTTTTCAATGGAACATTTTGAACTAGAACACTAAATTTTACTATTACTATTACCAAACAATGATTGAAGATCTTCATAGTCTGACAAAATTCCACTTATATTTAATCAGCAAGACTTTACTCACTTTGAGACGTATTTATTTCATTACTTACCTTAAGAATTTATATTGTTTTATACATTTCCATATATAACAGTATTATACTGAATTTTGAAACGATTAAATTTGAGAGAATGCATTCGCTGCTGACATACATACGTTGCTTCATTGTTCCGAAAACATGACAATTCTAAACGTACGTGGAAATTTCACGGAACTGGCTCGGCTCAAAAATGAAAAGCTTGCCGTCGGAGCTTTTCCAGCGAGTTTTCCAGGAGGCTTTGTCAGATCGCGCACAATTAAATCCGCATCGGAAAATTCGCAGTTGGCAGGCTTTGGGCGCGATCAAATTTTAATGTGTTTGAGAGCATTTGCATGCGGGAAATTTCACTAGGACAAGAAGTTTTCCCCGCAAGAACACCTACATATAATGTGTATTCAAACCTGCAAAGTCGATCAAAATATACCCCACTTCATATAAAAATGTGGTAAATATAAGATAAACTCACACTTCAGATTATCTTGCTTAGTTGACCATGTCACTAAATCTAACTATATATTAATAACTTTGACCCTTGTTACATTATTGGATATGTTTCTCCTTAACGACTTTTTATATACCATATATTTTTGTATATTTGCTTATCTCAAACTAAACCTTTGTAAGAATTATATCTAATTAATTTGGGCACGGAAAATACTTTTTGTTAAAAAAACAATTCATTAGCTCTCCAATTTCGATTATTTTTTACTTTGCCTGCAAATCCTATGCGTAATGCTTTTGACCAACAAAAAACCCACATAATTACAACTTTTTCGTCATTAACGGAAAACGCTCGTTTGTATCATTTGTATTATTCAAGGAGTGTACCGTCATTGAAATGGTGCAATCGGACGCTGGAGATATTCTCGTGGGAAATCCGACATCTCGCTCAGATAGAACACCAAATTAATCTCCAATCGGAAATAACAACACAGGTCGGGAAACGAGGGCGATGAAAAGAAAACAGTTTGATTCTGATGATGTATAGAACGTATAACAGAAATTTTCGAGTATCGACAGCGTTGTTGTGTGAAACCACACAATCGACGGTTCCTTTTGCCTCATTATTCTTTGTTTGTTTCTCGTCTCGTTCTGCCCGAGCGAGATTCATATCCTGGATTCTGTGGAAAACTCGTTTGGTATACGGATGAATGGTGTAAATGTTGGTTATTTGATTTTTTAAGGCGAAATGCCAGAGATGGGCTGGTAATCTTGTGTGTAATAAATTTTGGCTCCATCGAATGTGATTCATTGGAATGTTTTTGTTATAAATCCATTTTGTTTTTTCTTAGCTTCTTAACCACATACTTTGATTATCAGTATGTCAAATTAAGCGAAAATGATACCTAAATGTCTTTGTTTTAATATATTTATGATTAAAAATTATAGTTTTAAAATTGACATGTGCTTAAGGTAGATGTCTAAGATTTAACATTGACTCGCCATTACATTATTAATGTTTTGTCTAATAAAGGACCAAATAAAGCTTAACAGCTGTTTGAATTCGTTCCTCGTACTCTACGATGAAGTTCAAGGACTACGTTTAACGTATTAAGGATTAATCCATAGCTCAGTGAATTGGAAAGAAACTCTTGATGTTTTAATCAATGGGCAGTCAATACACGCGCAAAGTACATAGACGGAATTCCGTTTTAGTACACTGCGCGCACTAAGACTAAACCTGATCTCCTACCTGAGTATTCGCGAACGAGAGATTCGCTCACCTAATAATCGTTCTTATAAACAAAGCTAAAAAACACGTTTAAAACAAAATTATTAACTCCAATGACTGAAGTACTAACACTGAAAAAAAATAATAAATGTTCTGAATCCTGGCGATCGTGTCGTCATTTTATATGAGAACCACTGCTTCTCTACTCTACCTGCCTGCATTTGGTCTCTAATGCATTTTAAATATGCGCACAGATTAATCTCCTTTCTGCATATAATTAATCACTGGTATTCCATTTTCCTATCTGATAAAATTAAGAGAGGCAATCTGTATCTTCAGAAGCTGGATCTTAATCCTCTCTGCTCAAACAGTTAAACGGTTAAAGTCTCACCAACTTGCATATAGCATTTTCTGCCGTATGCTTATGAAATGATCAAAATTCTTTCTTTTTATTACACAAATATTTGACATGTGGAAAATTGAATGTTAATATCTGATCATGTTTAATAAAAAATAGGCGTCTTATGGTCTTAGTATTATGGCAAACGAGAGCTTAGAAGTAAAGTAAAACGAGTTTTAATTGCTGTGAACGCGATCGTTCTCCTGCTAATTGCATATAGCAGCAAAAGAATATTGTAACGCAGACTTTTTAAGTAGGTTGCTTTTGTCCAAGCATCGACTGATGTCTGGGGTCGACCGGCAAGGTATTAATCACTCGCCGGTCGACCATTTGTAAGGTATTGTGTCTCTATATCATTATACGATATTTTAGACTCACAACCTTTAACATTTCTTTAGATTAATAAATTAATAAAAAAATATTTTTATTAATGATTTATCTTAGAAATGTAATAGTAACAAAAAATAATACCTTGTTCCATAATTACAGTACGTAGATATTTGTAAACGTGTTTTATCATTAAAGTATCAGGCACTAGTGAAATTATACGCTGCTCTAAAATGTCTATAAAACAAAATTGACATGTTCAAACGCATAATAAAACATTTTTGAAATATAAAACCACTATGTAATTTTCTAGGATCGTACGTCAAATTTTATACTAGTATTAAATATGTTATAGAAAATGTATTAACAGTAAAGTTATATTTTTACTAACAATTGTAATGATATGGTAGATATATTTCTACTAGTGAATATATAATTTCACTTAAAATAAGCGCTAGTGAAATTATATGCTGCTCTAAAATGTCTATGAAACTCAATTTGACAGTTGCGAAACGTCCAGTTGCTGTTCAAATACAAACCTAATCTAAACGAATAAAGCAAACTCAATGTGACTTTATAAAAATTGTTTACCTGACTATAGGTTTTGAACTTTCATTTATATGGTTTGGTTTATGTTATTTTAAATAGTTTTGTATTTTTAATCATCTGATTGTTAATAAATACTGTTTTACTGATTTTTATCAGTAAAATTGTGAATCAATTGCTGGATACATTAGAACTGGCTTAATTATTGATATACTAGTAAAAATATACATTCACTGTAACATATACAACATTTTTATTTTGACGAAATAGTTATTAGATATATAATATTCTCGTAAAAATTTATCAGTTGCAAAACCTGGTGTTAATGCCAGGTACCATTTATAGGTATGTTCACCAAACTTTTTGTAGATAACAAATAAGCTTTTAATTACCGATAAAATTATTCAGTTTACTGATAAGATGTATCAGTTTTGTAGACAGTGTGTTGTGTGTTGTTATTTTTGTATTTGCTAAATGCAAATTTATTACAAAATTTACGATAAAACGCTATTTAAAAATCCACAATAGAATAAATTTATGAAATAAAATAAATCTACATTTTCAATTCCGCAATTGTTTCATCTCCCATGACGATCGACCATATAACTTTATTTTCATTCACACGGCAGAATTCTATATATTCAGTAGCATTTCGGGCGCAGTAATTAGTTTTGTTGAATTGATCTTAATTATGTTAACCCTTTAGTTGCCGAGATTTTTATTTTCGTATATCTATAAATCGTTTTCTGTATAATTAAAAAATATAAATTTTAATAATTATAAAAACCAATAATGAAAATATCGTATTATAAATCTATTCGATATTTTTTTAGAGATGCGTTGGATCTTGAGATTTTGGTAATCAAATGTTATTTTTTTTGCTTACAATATTATTAACAGAATATGCAATTTCTCTGATTTTTAAACAACGATTACTTTACATTTTTTAAAGGGGGCAACATTTAATTTTATATTAAAATAAATGGGTGTAGTAATGATTTGTTAACTTCTGTAGTTACAAACATATACAAATTTATAATTTAATTTAATTAACATCATACATTTTTACGATACTCGCACAAAAAGTGATCGCTGAAATATCGACACCTTACGCTTAAGTACCCCTCTTGTGTTTATGCAACATAAGCCGTTTAATATGATGTACACTTACGTTGCCCAGATTATGTCTTCAAGAGGGTTGCTTCCAAAAATAACAAACAAGAGCTTCGTGCCTAACGTGCTCACTTCCTCTGCCATCCAAAAACACTCTCTTAATCATCCGTACACTTGCACGTGCGAAAATATTTTCCCTACCAATTTGTTGGCTCACAAATGAGATTCGCATTTTTGCCCTTTGGGGGCGACTCAAAAATAGCATCAGGCGCACGCTTCCAGCATGTTAATTAATGTTGTGGAATGTGTACCACATATGCACGCGCATATCTCTACAAATGAGACGTGGGGCGAATGTCGGATAACGCATCTCGAGATTGGGATAAAAATGTTCATTTGGATTCAGAGGGTGGACGTGGAAGGTTAACACAAGTGTGGTGCTTTCTAGTTAAAACACAGTAGATAGTAAGTCTTCAATGTGAGCTTCAATGTGTTTCTATAAATTAAAAATATTGAGTTCTTAAATATTTTTTTGAATAATGTAGGATTTATTTATAAATAAAATCTTTAAATCAAGACGTATTTAAACAGGATTAAATTATTCTAAAAGGTCTATAAGACTCAATTTCCCAGTTGCAAAACGTGTATTTGCTGTTCAAAGACAAACCTAAACTAAACGAATTAATCTAATGAAGTTCAAAAACTATAATTAGTTTCATAACTTCATTTGGTTTTGACAGAAAAGGGACGTTTCGCGATTGTTATAGCAATATTATATTTTCAATAGTATGAATATAATTTTACTGCCTAAGCTAGTTAAGATGTATCAAACAATTGATTTATAATTCCACTACTTGAAACTGTATTTATTCACTGCTTATAGACGGTACAAATAACATTTATAGAAAAATTTTATTTTCAATTTTTAATGGCTAATAAATTATTTTTGTATGGCGATAAAATATGCTAGCAATCATTTGTAGGCTATAAATTGTTTATGCGATTAATTGCTGACAATAAATTTCTGGCGGTGATTTGCGAACAATAATTTTTTCGGACTTACATGGCTCTATTTTAACAGTTAAGAATTATAAATACAGTCGACCACCCTATAGCGTCAAGATTGGGACTTCGTTATACGAATATTACGCTATAGGGGGGACTAGGCACCCATACAAAATTTAAGGTTAGGTTCTTATAACTGTATTTTGTGAATTTAACGATATCAGCAAATCAAATTTTTTCCCATTTTTATGTATTGAATTACCTTGTATTTAGATTGTAAACAAGAGCACGTGCCCTATGTTCTTATTGCGACACGCGCGCGAAGAATGTCGTTGATTTTGCGAGTGCCAGGGGAGTCAAACGCAACAGTTTTTTAAGTTATTTTTTTAAATGCGTAAGCCTACAATGAATAAATAATAAAAAGTAAATATAAATGACTAAACTTTATCAGATAGTAAATATAATAAAAAATATTTCCTGTGGAACTATTTTACGTAAAATTAAACAGAAACACAAATAACGAAATAGTTTAAAATTTTATGTTGCATGAAATTCGTCGAATACTTTATCATGAGAATTTTTGAAATTTAATTGTAAATTATAAAGCCTTTATTTTATACAACAACGTTTATCTTTTGATATTGAGTAATGCATTATTTTTTATTACTATGTTAATATGTAATATAAAGATAGGCTGAATTTATAGTTAGATTTATATTGTTTATTGTATTATCAAATTATTATTTTCCTAAATACACATTATACATACACGCTTCATTAAATCGTAATGAAGTTGACGGGTAAATTTCTTTTAAGCACCCCCACGACACAATCTGTATGCGCTAGGATCGTAAATATGTGTTTTTTCTTCAACGCGAAGGGTGTGAAATTACATGGAGGCAATAAATAGCTTTGAGGTGTGCTTCCAGAAATGCATGCGAGAGAAATACAGGGGTTGGAGAACGTGTGGAGGAAACTTCACTTTGCTGACGTGTCGAGGGGTGGGCTATATTTACACAGTTGCGGATCGCTTCACCTACCCCTGTCCTAGGGTATGTCCTTTATTTAGGGATAGTGCGATATTCAAGGTGTTAAGCCAAGATCGGGGCTTTCCATGCTCATATCGCTGGAATTATTAGGATACTGTGGAGAATCAGTAGTAGTTTCATAGCTTTTTACAACCTTAGTATTATCTGAAATTTGCTATTATGTACTATATCATTATTTTTAAACACATACATTAAATCGCTTTTACGTGTAACTTTTTTACCACAAAATAGTCGTATAATATTTTATATTATAGATGCACTTAAATTGACTATTATATATACATATGTATGTATATACAAAATTTCTGTAGCAAAACAAATTTTATATTTTCTATTTTAGCTATTAATTTATCATAACCAGTAATAAGAAAAATATTTAAAATGTCTGTTTTTATGATTAATAGTTTAAAAATTACATATAGTGTATTTTATTATATTTATTTAAAGTCTGTTTTATAAATATATTTTATTCAATCGAATATTTCACCATATCTCATGGACCTGGTGTTTTTCAATTTAAATTTCTATCGCGTCTGGTAGATTGGAATTAGTATTTTTAAATAATTTTAATTCCGATCGATCATCACAGATTTGGTTTACCTAGTTTTTTTTAATCTCACGGATGAATATCGTGATAATTAATCATGATCGATTTAGGTCTTACATATTAGGTATTGAAAATTCTCTAATAATGAGTTACATTAGCTTATAGAGAATATCTTATATATACTTAACAACAAGAAAATATCTATGATTTTAATTATAAGCCTTTTTTTATTTTTTTTTTTAAGTTATGCAATAGTTTAAGAAAGATTATCTATATTAGATATATTGAGATTTTACTATGAATTTGACACATTTTGCTTACATCATTAAATTTCTTCAGAAATTATTGATATTCGCATGAATCTGATTTCAAAACGAATATATATTATATTGATAGATTATAGTAAAAAGAGCTTTATGTAATATTTTACTTGCTAATCTAAAATCCTTAAATTTACAGTAATCGAATAAGAATTTCAGAAATCATGACATATTTGAAGATAAGTGGTGAATATTTTGTAGTATATTTTTATATGTGGAAACAGATTCTTGTTTCTTTTCTTAGCCATCCCAATTCAATATAAATCACCAAATCTTTTTAATATCTCCAACTTCCACCATAATAAATTCAAACATTTATCTTGCTAGCACTTAACATCTAAACGAAAAAATAATGAAGTGTTTATGATTTCCTAGCTTTTTGGCATAATACTTTAAATTTTAGAAATTAATATATTATATTTTGTACAAAATGAAACAAATTCAATTCCACTACATACTATGTTTGTACTATAAATAATTTATCTGATGATCTGAGTCTTACATTTTCTTGTAGATTTCATACGATTTATTTGAATTGCTTTACTCTAGAAACAAAAAAAAAATAATTGCGTCATAAGTTTAACTTATTTTTAAAATATTTTTAAGTCTTACAGCAAACTTACAGCCATGACTTTACATCGTACTAATACAAAACTTCATTATAATCGTATATTTTGAATGCCATAAATAATTTAATGTATTTTTTTTTATTTTTTAGTGGCATGAGTCGATGACTTAATATTTTTAATACACAAAGACGAATCTTATACGGAACCTAGTGATTTTTAATTTCTATCGTGTCTAGGAAGACAAAAAAATAAATATATGTCACTGATTTACAGAATTTGAATTTAACTATTGTGTTTCACTAATTAGTAGTTAATAATAGTGTTTACCCCATTGTAACGGATTAGGCTATGGCCTGTTGTATTTCAACGGTAGATTTTAAATAAATAAAAAATTTATGCCTATAACAAAAATAATATTTTCACCGTATATATTGTAATAATTAATTTTGTTTACAAATTAAAGCTATTATTCATTAGCAGAAATTTACAAAATTTTTAATTGAAAACTTAAGATCCTTATTTAAAAATATGTATTGTAGAATTTGTATTACATCTAAATACAGAATAATACCCACTTTTACTTAATGTTATAGTTTTTAAATAAAAAGCAGTGATCTATGTGTAATTTGACAAATAAATATGAAATTCTATACGTGTGATAATTCAGTTAATGTATAAAAAATAGATAATAATTGAAAACCGATTTAGGCCAAATTAT